>NC_050182.1:38232242-38587329 GCF_008315115.2 Sander lucioperca
TCATGGTTGAATATTAAAAAGACCTTTCACATTCACACCAGGTTTACTGTAGCCGTTTTATTGAAATATTTTTTCTAGTTATTACGGCAGTAACATATCTTTTTGTTTTATTACTACACATAAACTACTTACCTTGCACGGCAGCTGGATTTTCACAATATCACGTAATCACGCATGAATAGCGGGATCACATATCACGAAAATCCATCTTGTCAAGCTCTAGCTCCAACCCAATCAGCATCCGGTGAGAAGCTACTGGCAGATGCGGGTGAGGTTTAGGTGTGTGTGGCGGCCGCGACTGTTCATTCAAAACAATGGCGGAAGTTGGGCAGACGGTTATTTGTAGCCATAGTCAATCTTGAAACATTTTGAAGATGTGTCTCTCATGTTCTTACTTTATGTGTTGTGGAGACTGTAGACTTAGTCTGCACATCACAGCTAAAACATTTGTTTTGAGGATCAGTTTCCCTTTAATGGGTCTTACAGCATGTGGATAGATTTAAATGATGTATGAATCTTTGCATTAGTTATGTATTAGTGTTATTCATATCCAGTCAGGATCTATACAGTGAAATTGTTTGGCATGGTGTCCAGATGTTTAGCTACAGTTGTAATAATCACAGTATGCGGATAGGCTGCAATTGGCAATATTTAAATGACAATCTGTGGAAATCCAGCTGTTTCAAGTTAAGTTACAAAGTGGGGCTGGAACACACAGCGTCTCATTTCTCTTCAGTATACTCACCACTCTCTAATTCAGTTCAGGATCCTGATTAGTATTTACCAACCAGTTTACCCAGCTAGTTATATTTACTCTAGGCCTAGTCTATATCAACGACGTTTCAGTTCCTTGATTGCTCCGGTGCCGCCGGAAATTCCGCCGGATGTCCCTCTTTTCAGCCGGATGTCCGTCACCTTCCACTTTCTTTGTGTGGCATTCTCAACTCTGGTGGATTTCTGAGGACTATGGTTAACTGCTCCTCAGATCTCTGCAGGGTAAATCCAGACAGCTAGCTAGACTATCTGTCCAATCTAAGTTTTTTGTTGCACGTACACATGTTCCACCAAAACAAGTTCCTTCCTTCCAAAGGCTATTTTTTAGAGGCACTGTTGCTGCGTGCAGAGCTTAGCACCGGCTATGACGATTGTGATTGGTTTAAAGAAATGCCAATAAACCAGAGCACGTTTTTCTCCCATCCCGGAATGCTGTGTGGACTAGCCAAGGTCTGGCAATGCGAGTCTACTGTAGGCCTAAACCAAAACAGTCTTCTGAATTGCAGCAAGTCAGCAAGCCATCCAGAGACATTTGCATTAAACAACATTAGACCTTTTGCTCCACATAAAACAGAGGTAATAGCATTGTAAACATAAACCTGTGTGTGGTTTTACTGATGTTAAGATTTTAGCTTGGAAGATTTTTGAGACCGAACAAGAAAAACTACAGAATCGGTTGGAGCAAGTGCCTCTGAACGATATATGTTTACAATCAAGTGACAAAGCCCTGTAGTGGCCATGGTAATTATGACGGGAGCAAAAGAGGAAGTCAGGGGAGTTTATTCAACACACACAGCCGAATTTATCACAGGATACTGCTGTTCTTTTCCTGTTTCGAATCGTCAGTTGATGTGGTTTTGCAAAAAGCATGACATGACATAGTTTCTTTATTATCCACGTAGTTATGACTAGGGATGTCCCGATCAGGTTTTTTTGCCCTCGAGTCCGAGTCCGAGTCATTTGATTTTGAGTATCTACCGATACCGAGTCCCGATCCGATACTTCTATAATAATTCAACTTTATAATACCTCCAGACCGCAGACATACTCGCACTTTCCGCTTCAAGCTGCTTCCGTGTTCTACTTTGCCGGCATTTAACCAATAGCGTCTCTGCAACAAAGTGATGTCATGCCGCACGCGTTGCTGTTTCTGTGTGGAGTCAAAAGGGTCTAACTCTGTGCCACCGCATAACTATAGATGTGTTAAAAAATAATGAGAATATATATACATATATATCCGAGTCCTGATCGATAACGTCCTATTCCGATCGAGTCTGAAACCACGTGATCGGGCACGATTTCCGATCACGTGATCGGATCTGGAGATTCCTAGTTATGACTGTAACCATGACAATGAAATTATTATTTTAACACATACCACGATATTTTCCTAAACCTGATCAAGTAGTTGTGAGCCTAAACATAACCAAATCATAACCATAGCATTGTCACATCATGGCGATGTTGGTTGGTGGGAAGCCAGTGTGTTATCATGTAATTGTCAAACTAGTAACTCCAACTGTTTGGTATCTACACAATCCTTCTCTTTCTGGCTTCACACTTCTCTGAGTCATAGTTAGCAGCAACAAGTGTTTGCACCATCTAAATTGGAGAATAAGATAAGAAACAGACTAGAAGCCTTGATAAAGTAAAGTGCAGCCACAAGACCTGTTGCTTTGCCTCATTGAAAAAAGGCACCACTGTAATGCTACCAACCTGATCTATTTGCCCATTGCTGTCTGTATCTGTATGTACAAGAAGAACAGCCTAGTGTCATTAGGACAATTTAGTGAGGCTAGTAGTAGTGTGCCTTTATGCGTCTGCAGTTTGCATCCAATCACACAACCTGCATCGTTCGCTGTTTTCTAACTGCAACCAGGAACATAGTGTTTTACTTACTACTTTACTTATATTTGCCATGACCATGGTTTTAACCAACCTTAGCCTGACCAAAGTGTCATAGCCATGTGCAGATAGTATAGAAAGAAAATCTTAAAAATGTTGACATTACGTTACGTTTTTACAAGACTAAGACTCCAAGAATGCTAATGTTAATATGCTTACAATTGCAATGCTAACATGATGATGCTAAGCAGGTATAATGCATAATAATATGGTTACCATCTTAGTTTAGCATATTACATTAGCTAATTAGCACTAAGCACAAAGTACAGCTGAGGCTTATGTTTGAAATGTAGAATATCTTGCAATGCGTCATACACTGTATGCATACAATTCCTGCATGAGGAGCAACAGCCACACATTCACCACTCGTGTATTCTGACACTATGTTGAGTAATTCCATGTCTTTACACTCTACTACACAGCCTATGGACCTGCACCTCCCTCCATCATACTTCTATTCCTATTCCCATCCAGCATTCCCTCCATTCCCAGCCTGCTTCACTGTATATTTCACTATTTTCCCCTATGGCAGCTCTGAACTGCTGTTGTGGGATGGTGATGGGGGGAGGCTACAAAACGAGGCTGCCCACAGGGAGAACAGGCTTGTTCACTTGCCCATAATATTTGGACAGGGAAAGCGGCCTGAAACCCATTCTGTTCTCCTTTTTCTATTTCCCTCTGCAGAGGTCCTTTTGCAGTGCCATGGTGGACGAGCTGCGGGTTTCACTCAAGTGCCAGCGCCGGCTCAAACACAAGCCCCAGCCGCCCGTCATGGTGAAAACGGAGGAGGTCATCAACATGCACACCTTCAACGACCGCAGACTGCCAGGGAAAGAGACCATGGCCTAAAATGGGAATCTCAATCACTTTTTCACCCTCTCTCCTGCAGTGAGGAGGCGTGCAGAGACACTGGGGAAAAGGGTGGGGGTAAATGGTAAGGGGAGGGGGGGGGGTGTGCAGTGCGTTGTAATGGTCGACAGTTAGGTTATTTTGATGGTAGCGCAGAGGTGCTTGGGATATATTGACTAAATGTCATTCTTGTTTCTTTATAAATAGCTAGGGATAATAGATTCAGCAATATTTCCTGTGGAAATAACTTGAACCTGGGTGAAATTTCAGCGAGTTACCTCAGTACTCTTACCACCTTAGCAAGGCACCAAACTACAGATGCCAATATTTTCAAAACCCAGGCGTCGAAGACAGAGGGTCTGGAAATAAATTTAAGGTGGGCCAGAGTCGGTCCCTTAAATGAAAATAAGAAGAAAAGAGAACCTAGGACCTATCATCTTTAGCTGCTGCTTAGTCGGTCTTTCACTGCACAGCTCAAAAGAGGTTGAGCAGCGCCAAGAGCATCTCGGAGATTATGAGATAATAAAGAGAATCTAACTGGGGGAAAGGGGAAAGAGGATTGTTTATTTTCCAAATTTGTGAATAGAATGACTGCACAGGCTCTCAACCCTCTCAAATTAAACCCAAAGCGCTGAAGACGAAGGAGAGCTCTGCTGTTCCTAAAATGTACAGAGAGACATTGCTTAGTCACATATGATATTGATCGCATCAAAAACGGATATACTGTATATCATCCATCAGGCAATAAGTGATATCATTTATTTGTGTTTCAGAGTACTAACACTTTAAGTCCTTAATGTAGGGGGTGGGGGGGAGGGGGGGGGGGGTGTTATATGGTGAAGTACAAGTAGAGAATGGAGTAAGGGCAAAATAGTGAGCTGTTGATGCATCAGCCAGTAGTCACTTTAAGACGATTCTATGGAGGTACACACTCTTAATGTCAATAAGGAGGAACCTTGGAATAGCGTGGGCACGACTCACCAAGTCTAAATTCATAGCAATCACACCACAACACAACACAAACTCTATTTATTCAAAGTATTTATTGTTTTATTTATGAAACTCCTTATTTATTATCTCTACGGACTGGATATTCACTACTGCCGTAATTACACCTCACTTCAGCGTATGGGTATACACAGTTTCTTTACATTTGCTCAGTGTCACGTCTCCAGTTTCATTTTGTACTCCTGTGGCTTTTTTTCTTTTCTTTCTTCGGCGGTAAAGCTCCACATTTACTTGTGCAAATGCAATTTCTATGAAAAAGTGTTTTTGTACGAAGAGAATCAAAATTTTGTAATAATTTTTATCAACACGAAAACGCACCACGAGGAGTGTCATTCATGGCAGAGGGGTGGTACTCCAGGCTGGTAGTTCAGGAGGCTTTCCTAGACAATAAACACACACACACACACACACACACACACACACACACACACACACACACACACACACACTAGTACTACTATTAGTACAGAGAATTCTGGTAAGCATCCGTGACAATGTTGTTTTGGAGAAGAAGAAAACATAAACTATTTTTATCATGTAAAGGAATCATATTTAAAGAAAGATATTTTTACTTCACATGAAAGAAGAGTAATGATAATACTGGTTAGAGCAAATATATACACACACAGAAAGGGAGGAAGACTGCTGATGATGCTTATCATTCTACACCCCCGATTACTGATAGACTGCTAGACACCAGTGCTGAGCAATCGTGTGTACATGGTTTTAAAATGGAAAAAGATGTATTAAAAATATAAAATAAAGAACACTTAACTAATTTTGAACTTGTTGTGAAAACAAAATGGAGTGCACACAGTTTACCCTTTGAAGTTGATGCACAAGTTTAAAGAAAATAAAAAAAAAATATTCACAACTTTCATCTCATCTGCCTCTTTATTGAATGTTAGTGCATGAATGAAACATGGCAAGAACAGAGTGAACACAACAGCACTTAACATCTTATATTGTAGAAAGCCATTCGAATTTTAGTGTATATACACGTAAAATACATAGCCAGCAAAAATGCCTATGTGGGCCATTTTAATAATGCGATAGAAGCTGGGCCTTTTTTAGATAACCCTATAGTTAAGATTGTTGGGTCTTTGTAAATTATAGAGTGTGGTCTAGACCCACTCTATCTGTAAAGTGTCCTGAGATAACTCCTGTTGTGATTTGACAACATAAATAAAACTGAATTGAATTAGTCAGGGGTGTGTCAAATTAAGAATTAGTTAAAGGCATGTCCTGCAGACCCAACAATGTTTGTTTACAACAACTTCGGATAGAAAACTCCTGCATCCCGTACATATAATTTAACGGCGCTGAGCAAACGGGGACGAATAGCACCTGGCTATAGTCTCATCTCATTTATCTAAAATGCATGTTTGATGCTTTCATATGTCAACACTTTCACTAACCTAATGTGACGTTGGAGACCTAATTTACCTGTTGGGCAACAGACTAAAGAAAATGACACCACCTAAACTAGGAGTCAGTCCGAACGGCGGTGAGATGATGCTGTTCATAATGCTAGATTTGGTCTATCAAATACGCTAGCAAAGCAACACAGTGCAGAAAATAAGCACATTAGAAACGTCAGATAGGTCGGACCACTGTGTTTAACTATAAATCTTTAAACGTTACAGTTACGACTGAAAATGACAGCAGAAAAAAAAACACCTGTGTGGCTGTGCAAGCCCATGCGTTAAATAAGTATAATAAAAATACATGCCTTCAACAATGCTTCAAACTATTCTTTATATGCCAATAAAAATAAGGTCTATAAATATTTGGCATTTATCTCCAAATGTGTGATAAAGTGTGTGTTAAAAATGGAGCCCATATGAGCAATCATTCTCAAGAACCATGGGCCCCATATTGTTTTCACTGACAATTTGCAAGCTTATTATTGGGCCATGATGGGCAACAAATGGGCCGCATTGTTCCCTTTTTAGATAACCCAGTTAAGTCCAACCACTGTATAAAAATGCGTCCACCATTAAAATATGTTCTTCACATGCCAATTAAATAGTCCATCAGCTCCAGAGTGGGCTAAAATGGAGCCCATATGAGCAATAATTCTCAAAAACCATGGGCCCCTTTTTGTTGTCAATGCCAGTACTGCATGTGTGATAATGATTTGATCAAAGTGGACAACAGATGGGCCCCAAGTGGGATATCTCTAAAATCTTTAAACCTTTAAATAATTAGTTTGTAGCCCAAGTCATTAACACAAATAAATGAATACCAAAAGGACCCATGTGGGTCTTAGAATGATTGCACATATAGGTCCCACTTGTATCCCCTTTTGTGAATCACATGGGGCAGTTTGGTGTATTCTTATTCATGTTTCATTTCTTTCTTAATTTTAGAAACTGATGCTGGCAAACAAACTGAATAATCAATAATGTTTACAAATGGAACTAATCTAAAAAAGAAGACATAAGTCTAGGAACATGTCCACTGCAGCTTTAAAAGAAAGAGAAGAAAGTGATGTGTGTTGCATGTCTGGGCTGATTTAGTTGTTTGGTTGTGTATTTTTCTCAATGCATAACTGGATCACAGATTATCATATCACAACACTTTACACTGTACCCACTGTACTATTAATCTGTTGATTATAGATTGTAGATACATTTTCCTAAGCACTATAAAACCATATGTATTCCACTGTCCTCTAATACTGTTGAACACATTTTTGCAGCACTGTGAAGTGGTTACATGGTTGGACATTTTCTCATAAAACCACTTCACTCAGCAGAGACCAAACCACTTGACAAGGTCACTGCGTAACCAATCCGTGACCTCTGTCAGGGACTCCAGTCAATGCTAGCCACAATGAGTCAGCAGAATGGCAGGCAATCAGATTAAAGCGCCCATCCTCCTTGCCATGACCCCCGAGGCGGCACGGATCCGAAGAGAGGAAGCTGTGGGAGATGCAGCCAAAGATTACATTATGCACATTTGTACTTAGTTGTCTGTCCTGCTGGTCTGGAGAGGACTGTGCCCTCATCTGCTTGACCTCAGAGTTTGGCTGTTAACTTCATGTGTGTCTGGCAGCAGAGTGACCCTGGCATTATAGCTCCATCAGTGCATATTTGTGCTGTTTACAGCTAACGGTGCTCACTGACCTCTATGATAATGTTAGACGGTTGGTGAGAGAGCAGGGCGGCTCATTCTGTCAGGATGAGAGATACAGGAGCTGCTGAATTTCATGTTCACATCCGACTGAAATATATGACTTTTTCACTCTCCATTTTCACCACTCAAGTGGATTATCTTACATTGTATTTTTACTGCAAAATTCTATTACTAATACCTTTACATTTGAATTACAAGTGAATTACCTTGGATTGGAAGCCGTTGGTGTGTTAACTGCATGCCAAATTAATCAGAGTAGACATGGCCAATTTGCCTCCTAAGTTGCCATATGAACAGTTTCTGACAAGCATTAAAAAAAAGACATTTTTCAAATGGAGTACCACACAGTCACTCCACATATAGTCTATATCGACTAGGGTTAGGTACCGTTCACATTTTTATCGGTACTGATACCTGAAATTTGGTTCCGGTACCCAATGGTACCTTTTTTATATACTTTCCCTCTGTAATAACAAAAAATAATTTCAGTTGTAAAAATAATTCCAAACCTATTTATCATTTTTCTCTTAGAACATTTTGTTATTTATTTAGAACACTCCACACAAAATAAAACACGTCAATCTCCTCTCCCTAACCCATCCCTACAAGTTATCAAATTAAATAATTATTCATTTCTCACCCTGCACTGTTACTTTTATTCTTGTATTTGTATATTAGTCTTTTTAGCCTGTTTTATTTTCATGACCGTTTCTAATTGCTCTTTAATGTTTTATGTAAAGCACTATTAACTGCCTTGTTGTTTAAATGTGCTATTGAAAATAAGTTGCCTTGCTTTCGAACCTCAGCCTGTCAGTCACCAGGGCATAGAAACCACTGTTGTGCCTGCTTGTCTCAGAGGAAGTGAACGTTAGCCGCACCGCGGGCGCTTTCAGCTCGCCATAATATTATATTGCAGCAAACACTGTCTGCTTGAAGTTTTGAAAACTGTAACCATACTTGCAACTGCTTTATTGGCATTGCCATGACTAACTATGACTTAAACAAAACTGCAGAGACGACGTAGTTTGCTCGAGTTTGCTCCGTCCGCATCTCTGCGTGTGTGTGTCTCAGAGCTAAGCCCCGCTCTCTGTCAACGTGCAAAGAGGACAAATAAGCTTGGGCTTAAAGGAGAATTCCGGTTATTAGTAACTTTATCAAATCAACAAACAATCAAAACGGGGCACCACCCTGGAACTTCAGGGGCCAATATTGAACTGTGGAATAGTCTCATTTGTCAGTGGAAGGGTGAAATCCGAGCACTGACCTGTGTTTAACCAGCAATTAATACAATAATACACAAATAATCACAAACAACTGCTAATTAACGTATAGTAGAATTTATTAACTTCAAAATTATCAATGGCCAATCAATAATCCTTTGATCAATTAAAACCAATATACGTTTCTTTTAAGTACAACAAAACAAAGCAAAACAAAACAGCATGTGGGAGACCCTCTGTGTGTGTGTGTGTGTGTGTGTGTGTGTGGGTGTAGGAGAGAGTGAGTGTGAAAGAGTAGGGGGTGACGAGGTGTAGTCTAGCCAAAGACTACAAAAATGGCTACTCTTGTGAGCTGCACAAAACTGTTTCACCCCAAGAGGGCGGTATTGATAGGCTAGGCCTAAGATTAGCCGTTAGCTCATTCAGGCTAAGCTATGTGCTAACAACAATAGGCTAGCTGCTAAGCTAACGTGTCTGCACACGTGTGGCTGACCAGAGGGAGACACACAGGAGTGCAGAACTGTGGAGCGGTGCGCGCTCTGCAGTTTATGTGACTCGCTGTTGGCCAGCTGTTCACCTTAGCGCGTGTGGGTAACTAGCTATGTGTTCATATATGTGTGTGTAAGAGAAAGGTTAGAGAAGTAGGAAAGAAAGATATATATATATATATATATACTTGGATCTAACAGTACCTAAAACTCCTCAGCAGTGGGAGAAGCAGAAAGTAGCATTTACAGCCTGAACAAGCTAGCTACATATTCAACACAACATATCAACAATGCACCGTGATCAGAGTACATTCACAGAATAGATTTGACTCAGCGGTCACAATCCTAGATTAATACATTACACGCGCAGCAGTAGCGCTGTATTAATCAGATCACATTAATGGTAACACAAAGTAGCAGCAATAGCAAATTACTCATTAATAAAACACACTATTTATCTCTGCCCAGACGTAAGCCTTCTTACTGTGTGTTCAGTCCGTTTATCCGTAGGTTTCCACGAAAGAAACGGGGTCCGTGTCTGCTCGTCAGCAGATCAGAGGAAGCACTCCTTCCAAAAAAGAGCAGAAGGAAGAGAGCTAGAGTCGACTTGAGAAGAAAAACGTTGTTTCCTTCTCCTGCAGATATGAAAACACTGGCGAGTGGTTTCAGAGGATCCACGGTGCTCCCAGCACCGAAATTAAATCCACTTAGTTTCAAAAATGGAAGTTTTAGCACAAACTTGTAGTGCTGACCTGTCGTCAACTGGAGTTGAGGTGGAAAGCATTTGTTTCTGTGTGTCATGCTGTAGTGACCAAAGTCACAGGGCAAAAGACGAGAAGTGGGGGGTGACATGGAGTTTTATAGCTCAGGCCACCAGACCTGGCTCCATGCTGGTTTTATGGTACCTCTGAACCAATGGGAGAGTCAAAGTGAAGCTGAACGTGTCGAACCTTATCTGCAGGCCCCTCCCTGACGCCATTTTGCGTCTTTCTTAGCTCCTTTCCTTCATTTAGGAGTTTGGAGCAAGGGATGTGGACTTTACCGTAGGCCAAGATCCTTTGTCTGAAAGACCACATGGTCTCTGGGTCTTTTGTCTTTGAGTCACATGTTGACTGAAAACCCTTTGCTTGAAAAAGATAATGTTTAACCTCCTCGACGGTCCCAACAGTCCCCCTTTTGGTCTGAAGAGCGGGTGGACCCGATCTTCGGAGCAACCAAGGACCGTACAGTTCATGGGAGAAAGGGTTAAACTGATAGTAAAGTCCATTCATTCCTGGGAATGAGAGAAAGTTCACAAGTTCATATTGTTCATTGAGGCTGAGGCTAGTTTCTGGGCAGACAGTAGGCTAAGGCAGCATCTGGGCAGATGATTTCTAACTGTAGCTAAACACAAAATGTTTAACAAACACAATCCTTCAAATAATAAACAATGATTAATCATCCCTTGTACAATCATTGCTGCTGTTTCAATATGACATGGACTCAAAATATAGTGAAACAAAAACAAAGGAAGATAGGAAAGAAAAGTGAAGTAGTTAGGGGTTAACAGGTTCACTCCAGAAAAGAATTGGGGTTAGCCAGTGTATGTACATGTGACTGTGTGCATGTACGTTTTACTGTCAAAACAAACACTCAATACAGACTCTAGTCTGTATACATTCTATCTTCTGATGTATAGGTTAAAAATGAGTCCTATCTCTTATTCTTATGAGCTATCAAAATTTGGGATTGCACTGCCAAGACTATACGTCAGATGTACCTGTGAAGGTTGCACAATACGGTTAGTAGCAGATTTATGGGTCTACACCGAGGTCCCTGGACACCAGGCCGGCTGGCATCCTTTCAAGGCTCGAGTTTGTTGACCGAAGAGTTCCTTTCTCTACCAATGCTTCGCATTAAATCTCTCGCTACTCGCACCTGTGTTGTGTTTTCTGTGACATCTGACAGTCTAAAGCACGAACAGTGTTTTTTTAGGAGCAGAATGAAAGTAACAGTAAAATGTTATCCTGAAAATAATTTTACTACCGAAGCTTTGAGGTAGTTTGATTACTGTTTGAAAAAAGTTGGATGGGAGTGCATGTCAACAGAGTGAGGTGAGAGCATGCAGCTATCCCTATGATTCAACTGGTTTGCGTTTCTATCCTCTTGGGGGGAAAGCCTCCCTCCCCTTTTCCTGGGCGTGAGGACCGCCTGTTGAGTCGGTCTGGCTGAACGTGGGGTTCAGAAGCAGAACCGCGGCTGTCATGGTTGTGCAGTTGGGTAATGAGAAGCATTCAACCCACACGGTGAGAGTGCACGTGACAGTGAGGAGGTACTGGTTACCTCGCCCAGTTCTGGTAACTGGGCCGATCAAGTTTACCTGGAGGTGGGGACATACGTGTATGACCCCCTTTCCCTGGAGTACAGAGAAGGCGCCTGCTCCAGCCACCTTGAGGAGAGTCTGCTGGGACTCTGAAGGAAGACAGTGGTTTTGCTGTGCAAAAGCTGGAGGCGGATCAGGTGGGTGCAAGAAATGGTGCAAGTCTGGCCTGACGGCAGGGTTCTTTGGCCAAAGTGATATGGGCACATCTGTGGGTGTGGCGCCATAAAAGGGTGCACCTTCAACCATACAGGGGCAGCGCGGTGCATCGCTGTTGTTCAGCGAGCAAAGGAAAGGCCTGTGAGGGTTGGAAAAATCAAGATTGCCAGACTGCGGCGGCTGTGTTCTCGCCAGCGGCAAGGAAGAGTCAGAGCCAGGATCAGGCTCTGGAAGAATCATGGCCATTTGCTCATGAATGACGGTGACTTGTCCGTCTGGGGCTGGCAGAATGCCTGCAGGATCAAGTGGCTTCAGGGTGTCAACCTGAGCCTGACTGTGTCCACGGTGGAAGTCAGTGAGTGGGCCCGGTCTCCAGTGGTTGTGACCGGTGTCCAAGCCATCTGTGTCACTTACACAGATGTGAATAGGATGCACAAGAGTCATCCTCTGGGGTGTGATATCGACCAAAACAGGTTTTGTGATGGGCGATTTATCTGGCAGGTAGCTGGGAATGCTACCACTGAATGCTACGGCTAGTACTGGTGTACTGCGGGGGAGCATTGTTTTAACGACTTCTGCTGAAGTGTTATAATGTGTCTGACTTTTCCTGGAGATGCAATCCAGCAGGGCTAGGGTGGTGACACCCCCTTTTGCCCCTGCTGTGGTATCTGTACCGTGGGCTTTGCCCTTGTGGGCAGGGTCTCCCCAGGACGTCAGGGGAGGGGCTTGTGAGGCGCTAGGTGTCGTGGTTTCAGGGAGCACTCTGGGCTCCTCTAGGTCCCCTCCCTGGTCTGGTTCTGCTGGATACAGACCTTGTTTTGTTGTCCAAGTCATCAGGAGCTCCCTCCCCCTTTCGTGGGGGCGGAGTCCAGGCAGAGTGTGGCTTTAAGCTACACAAAGTGTCCATCGCGGTGGATGAAAGTTTCGATCCACTGTAACCGCACAGGGTTTGGAAGGTTTCTTCCTCTTTAACGAGTGGAGAAGATCTGTTTTCTTCAGGAAGCAGGATTTTGCAATCAGAAATTAGCTGCGGTGTCTCCTTGAAGAGTGGAGCACCTGTTTCCAGCAAACGGGCCGATAGAGGCTCTTGATAACTCTCAATTATGACCAGCTCTGACACCTCCCTACTGGAGTTCACTAGGCTGCTAGCCCGGGTCTCTGAGTAGACCAAAGTGACTGGAGGCTCCGAGGGGAGCCAAGTAGGTTCATCCAGGTCAGCTGGACCGTTGGATGTGGTAGGAGGGTCATGGTCAAAGGCAGAATCACGTGATTCTTGGACGTGCGAAGGTGTCAGCATACTTACCCGTTCTGTTGGGTCAAACTGGACACTCTTTCAGAGTCGGAGAGGATCATGCAGCCAAGGCTCGATCTGGCGAGTGCTCAGATCATGTTTTCGGAGCCAGCGGGGGCCGTTCGAAACATCAGAAGAATCATAGTCACTCAGGTGAGGACGGTTCCTCCCCTTTGGCAGTGGGGATGGAGTCTGATCAAAGCGGGATGGCGAGCTTTGTGGCTCATACCGTTTGTCAGTGGACGGAACTCTGATTCTACCTGTGTTTCTCTGATGTTGCAAGAGATCCCTCCCCCTTTTGGCAGGGGAGTGGTACTCTCTCCTCCGAGGGGGAGGAAATGAAGAAGAAGAAAGGTGAGGAAAAGGGTTTTCTCCACCGAGGTGGTGGAGAAGAGCAAGACTGGTGTCTCCGAGGAGGAGAACCAGAAGAAGATGATGAACGGTCTCTTCTCTGGGAAGAGGAAGAGTTGGTTTCTCGCCGAGGTGGCGAAGAAGAAAGGTGTCTCTGACTGTGAGGAGACCAAGGAGGAGGAGAAAGGGAATGGTCTCTCCTGTGAGGGGGAGAATAGAACGCTGTTCTTTGCTCGGCACGCCGGAGCTGTGCTGACAGATCGTCACGGCTCTCCTCTAACCGAGAGATCTCATCACGCCTGGCTTGGACTCTCTGTCTAAGCCACGACGTTTTGCGCTGCTCAGTTTCATAGCTGTAGCAATAAAGCAGTTATTCAACGCTCGCATGGGCGTTAATGTTTCCAAAAACAATAATTTTCAAAAATAAAATTTCTTTTAAAAAAAAAAAAATTAAGTTTAAAAATTAAAATGTATGAATCATTATGTATAATTATTGTAATAATGCTGGTATCTAACAGGCCTCACACGGGGCACCATTTATGTTGGGTACACGTAGGGGTACAGATCAGATTATTGGCATATTATCAAAGATGTTTATCAATATTAATAAAGTTATGAATATGGTTATTAGTAACTTTATCAAATCAATAAACAATCAAAACGGGGCACCACCCTGGAACTTCAGGGGCCAATATTGAACTATGGAATAGTCTCATTTGTCAGTGGAAGGGTGAAATCCGAGCACTGACCTGTGTTTAACCAGCAATTAATACAATAATACACAAATAATCACAAACAACTGCTAATTAACGTATAGTAGAATTTATTAACTTCAAAATTATCAATGGCCAATCAATAATCCTTTGATCAATTAAAACCAATATACGTTTCTTTTAAGTACAACAAAACAAAACAGCATGTGGGAGACCCTCTGTGTGTGTGTGTGTGTGTGTGTGTGTGTGTGAGAGAGTGAGTGTGAAAGAGTAGGGGGTGACGAGGTGTAGTCTAGCCAAAGACTACAAAAATGGCTACTCTTGTGAGCTGCACAAAACTGTTTCACCCCAAGAGGGCGGTATTGATAGGCTAGGCCTAAGATTAGCCGTTAGCTCATTCAGGCTAAGCTATGTGCTAACAACAATAGGCTAGCTGCTAAGCTAACGTGTCTGCACACGTGTGGCTGACCAGAGGGAGACACACAGGAGCGCAGAACTGTGGAGCGGTGCGCGCTCTGCAGTTTATGTGACTCGCTGTTGGCCAGCTGTTCACCTTAGCGTGTGTGGGTAACTAGCTATGTGTTCATATATGTGTGTGTAAGAGAAAGGTTAGAGAAGTAGGAAAGAAAGATATATATATACTTGGATCTAACAGTACCTAAAACTCCTCAGCAGTGGGAGAAGCAGAAAGTAGCATTTACAGCCTGAACAAGCTAGCTACATATTCAACACAACATATCAACAATGCACCGTGATCAGAGTACATTCACAGAATAGATTTGACTCAGCGGTCACAATCCTAGATTAATACATTACACGCGCAGCAGTAATGCTGTATTAATCAGATCACATTAATGGTAACACAAAGTAGCAGCAATAGCAAATTACTCATTAATAAAACACACTATTTATCTCTGCCCAGACGTAAGCCTTCTTACTGTGTGTTCAGTCCGTTTATCCGTAGGTTTCCACGAAAGCAACGGGGTCCGTGTCTGCTCGTCAGCAGATCAGAGGAAGCTCTCCTTCCAAAAAAGAGCAGAAGGAAGAGAGCTAGAGTCGACTTGAGAAGAAAAACGTTGTTTCCTTCTCCTGCAGATATGAAAACACTGGCGAGTGGTTTCAGAGGATCCACGGTGCTCCCAGCACCGAAATTAAATCCACTTAGTTTCAAAAATGGAAGTTTTAGCACAAACTTGTAGTGCTGACCTGTCGTCAACTGGAGTTGAGGTGGAAAGCATTTGTTTCTGTGCGTCATGCTGTAGTGACCAAAGTCACAGGGCAAAAGACGAGAGGTGGGGGGTGACATGGAGTTTTATAGCTCAGGCCACCAGACCTGGCTCCATGCTGGTTTTATGGTACCTCTGAACCAATGGGAGAGTCAAAGTGAAGCTGAACGTGTCGAATCTTATCTGCAGGCCCCTCCCTGACGCCATTTTGCGTCTTTCTTAGCTCCTTTCCTTCATTTAGGAGTTTGGAGCAAGGGATGTGGACTTTACCGTAGGCCAAGATCCTTTGTCTGAAAGACCACATGGTCTCTGGGTCTTTTGTCTTTGAGTCACATGTTGACTGAAAACCCTTTGCTTGAAAAAGATAATGTTTAACCTCCTCGACGGTCCCAACAACTGTCAGTAACGAGAAAAACGAAACCAATCGGTGCTGCCTGCACCGAGTTATCCTCCTGCTAGCGTTAGCACCCAACAGGCTTAAACAGGGCTTAAACAGGGTAAGTTTTAAACGTGTTTTTAGCCTCTAAACATGCTCGAAATGCCATTACAAGTGCTTAGCCATGTGCAGTTATTCCTTCCAAGGGAACACAGTGAATTTGACTGCAGTAGATGTGACAGAAAGCCATAAAAGTTGTGTTAATCCATACCTCTGTTTATTTCCTGGTTTATGGTGAAGCCCACACTAGTCGAATGCCAATCTCATACAATCCAATATTCCAAAAAGTATTTTTTCCACAAAAAAACGATTTGCAGAGGTTCTTTCCATAGTAATGCGTATGTATCAACAAGCTGTAACCTGACACCACAGTGGAGCGAGCAGAGCTGCAGTTCAAGAGTTCAACAGCTAGGTAACCTAGCAACGGCAGCAGGGGGAGGAGCTCACAGAGCTGACAGACGGAGCTTGGAGTTAGATCAGGACTAATATGAGAAAATGGTTCCAGTTTGTGCCTTTCCAAATTGCGGCAACCAAATGAAGAGATATTTGAGCTTGAGCTTTCACCGTCTACCCCTCCGCAACCGGGAGATTTTACAGTTGTGTGTAGCATGATTATGTATAAAACCACACACTGCACTGTACATACTTTACATTGATTGTGTCTAGATTGTGATATTGTAATTTCCTTTTTGTTGTTGAAGTAAAGAGACACAGAAGCACAAATGTAATGTGTACTGTTATATTATAAAACCACTGATAACAGACAGGTGCAGCAATATATTATAGAACTGTACAATGTACTTATTCTTACAATTTATTTATGCATCACTTCTTTAGTGAAATAACCAAAGCTCGCCCTTCCTCCCCCCCCAGCCAATGCAGACTCGTGGCCTACCGGGTGATTCTGGAGTGGGTTCTGAGAGGAGAGCGCCTTGGCCGTAGCACCAGAAGAACATTGCCTAGCTGTGTTATAGCAGTGATCAGACAAGAGTACCCCTCCCCCACTGGAAGTTACACGGGATTCAAAGAGGCAGAGGACATTTTCTGAGTCTAATAATATGATTTCTAGTAATACTTGATATTGCCATTACTAGGAATAAACAAAGCAATTGCACAGTTCTATTAGGAAAAAGTGTTGTACAAGTAAAGTAAATTGTAAGAATAAATAAATTGTAAGAATAAGTACATTGTACAGTTCTATAATATATTGCTGCACCTGTCTTTTATCAGTGGTTTTATAATATAACAGTACACATTACATTTGTGCTTTTGTGTCTCTTTACTTCAACAACAAAAAGGAAATTACAATATCACAATCTAGACACAATCAATGTAAAGTATGTACAGTGCAGTGTGTGGTTTTATACATAATCATGCTACACACAACTGTAAAATCTCCCGGTTGCGGAGGGGTAGACGGTGAAAGCTCAAGCTCAAATATCTCTTCATTTGGTTGCCGCAATTTGGAAAGGCACAAACTGGAACCATTTTCTCATATTAGTCCTGATCTAACTCCAAGCTCCGTCTGTCAGCTCTGTGAGCTCCTCCCCCTGCTGCCGTTGCTAGGTTACCTAGCTGTTGAACTCTTGAACTGCAGCTCTGCTCGCTCCACTGTGGTGTCAGGTTACAGCTTGTTGATACATACGCGTTACTATGGAAAGAACCTCGGCAAATCGTTTTTTTTGTGGAAAAAATACTTTTTGGAATATTGGATTGTATGAGATTGGCATTCGACTAGTGTGGGCTTCACCATAAACCAGGAAATAAACAGAGGTATGGATTAACACAACTTTTATGGCTTTCTGTCACATCTACTGCAGTCAAATTCGCTGTGTTCCCTTGGAAGGAATAACTGCACATGGCTAAGCACTTGTAATGGCATTTCGAGCATGTTTAGAGGCTAAAAACACGTTTAAAACTTGCCCTGTTTAAGCCCTGTTTAAGCCTGTTGGGTGCTAACGCTAGCAGGAGGATAACTCGGTGTAGGCAGCACCGATTGGTTTCGTTTTTCTCGCTACTGACAGTACTCCTAATTTACAAACAACAGAGCTACGGGTTGGAATCGACCGGAATTCTCCTTTAAGCGCTCTCAGGTACCGAAATTTGTCACCGCTTAATTTAACGTGAATCGGTCCTCGGTAGTACCAATGTATTTTGGTCAGTACCCAAAAAAGTACAGAGTTCGGTACGCAACCCTAATATCGACGACGTTCCAATTACAGGATTGTTCAGGTGCCGCCGGAAATTCCACCGTATGTCCCTTTTTTAGGCCAGATGTCCCACACCTTCAGCTTTCTTTGTGTTGGCGTATTAAACCCCGGTCGATTTATGAGGACTATGGTTAACTGCTCCTCAGATCTCTTCAGGATAAATCCAGACAGCTAGTGTGTGCCTTATTTCATTTACCAGAAATATATAAATATAAATGTGCCACAGAATACTAGTGCTGCAAAATATTAGTAATGACGAGGACCTGAATTACAGTGGCCCAAACCACCTCCAAATATGGTCTGAGTGATCGGTTCTCAATGCATATTGGGTGCATTTCCCACCTGTACTTAGAGCTGTCCACTTGTGATCATAATCTTAGGTGAAAATGGGGCAACAGACCCTGACTGGCTAATTCACTATTAAATATTTTCATGATGTGCTCAGAACATGGTTGGCTCAGGTTAAAATTACAATAATGATGCCAGTGGTAGACAGCAGCCCCTACTGCTACACAGAGCTCAGCTGTAGCTGTTTCCTCCCTGCCCAAAGGTGGCAACAATAAAAAAAGAAGATAAGGTTCCTAATGCTCAATCCATGAAAAATAAATGAAATGTGCTCTTTGTCTGCCCAACTGGAAAACAACTGAACGGTAGGACACACAACATTCACACATAAAACAATCTTCCTTTTATAGTGTTTGTCTCCTATGTGTGTAGGTGTCAGCCAATCCATTATCACATTGACTATTTCACACATAGGTACACTCATATAAAACTGGTGCCTCAGCTGGGTTGGTTTGCAGATAACCAAATCACATGCCGATCCAATTAGTTGGCTAATTATCATGCTGGGAGTTGCTCTGATCTGGACATGGTAGGAAGAGACTGTGTCCCTGGCTAAAGCTAACATATCCTGTTGATCAATCAACAGTTTTAATGAAGCCTTTAACAGAGCTGCAGCAGGGTGACTTCTCCAAGATGTACGTTCATGTCTGATGCCCTTGTTTGTCTGGTTCAACATGGAACCTGACCTCCCATCTTGTTCCAAATCAGTTGTTTTGGTCGAGAGCTACAGGTGCATCTCAATAAATTAGAATATTGTGAAAAAGTTAAGTAACTTTAATAATTCAATTTAAAAAGTGAAACTTATATATTATATAGATTCATTACACCAAGTGAAATATTTCAGCCTTTTTTTTTTATTTTGATTATTACGGCTTACAGCTCATGAAATCCCAAAATTCAGTATCTCAGAAAATATGAATATTGTGGAAAAAGTTTAATATTGTAGACTCAAGGTGTCAAAACTCTAAACAGCTAATTAACACAAAACACCTGCAAAGGTTTCCTGAGCCTTTAAATGGTCTCTCAGTCTGGTTTAGTAGGCTTCACAATCATGGGGAAGACTGCTGACTTGACAGTTGTGCAGAAGTGTCATTGACACCCTAAGGGTAACCCTCAAAAGGTCATTGCTAATGAAGCTGTGCTGTATCCAAGCATATTCATAGAAAGTTGAGTGGAAGGAAAAATAGTGGTAGGAAAAGGTGAACAAGCAACAGGGATAACCGCAGCCTTGAGAGGATTTTCAAGCGGCCATTCAAAAATGTAGGGGGGGGCGGACTGAGGCAGGAGTAGGTGCATCAAGAACCACCACACACAGACGTATCCAGGACATGGGATACAACTGTCGCATTCCTCGTGTCAAACCACTCCTGAACCAGAGACAACGTCAGAAGCGTCTTACCTGGGCTTCGTTCAGTGGTCCAAAGTCCTCTTTTCAAATGAAAGTAAATTTTGCATTTCATTTGGAAATCAAGGTCCCGGAATCCGGAGGAAGAGTTGAGAGGCACAGAATCCAAGTTGCTTGAAGTCCAGTGTGACGTTTCCACAGTCAGTGATGCTTTGGGGAGCCATGCCATCTTCTGGTGTTGGTCCACTGTGTTTTATCAAGTCCAAAGTCAACTCTTTTTAGAGCACTTCATGCTTCCTTCTGTTGACAAGCTTTATGGAGATACTGATTTAATTTTCCAGCAGGACTTGGCACCTGCCCACACTGCCAAAAGTACCAATACCTGGTTCAATGGCCATGGGATTACTGTGCTTAAATGCCATATAAAATGTTGGGGTATTGTCAAAAGGAAGATGAGAGACACGAGACCCAACAATGAGTTATTGTAATCGGAGATTACCACAGGTACATGGTCATTTTGTACCTTGGTAGGAGGTATAGACACCACGCAACTGGGCTGTCAGCTCCACCAGGAAGGCACTGTAGGTCATGGGTGTTTCCTGCTTCTCGCTGCAGAGCTTTTTGTATAGGAGGAAGCTGTTTGTGGCTGCAATGTCCACGAAGTGAAAGAACAATGTCTGTTACCAGAGTGCATGCTCTTGTGGTGTACAGAGTAGTACTGTATCAGTTGGTCTGACAAATCCACACCTCCCATGTGCCTGTTATAAATTACAACAGGTGTCAGGCATGGAATGCTTTTTTGTGGTCCAAACACCACTCTCAGTTTTGACTCTCCTCTTAATGGTGTTTTCCTGTTTTATTGTGTTTATTTGTTCTGTTTCCTTGTTGTTTCACATCTCATGTTTTCTGTATTCTTTTTTTTGTGTTTGTTTCATGCTTAGTTTCCTGTTTTATTTTGTAGACTCCGTGTTTCTCCCATGTTATGTCTTGTTTTACTTCCTGTCTTTTGTTTTCCCGCCTCCTGGTTTTTCCTGTTCCTTCTGTGTTCCTGTTCTTTTCCTGTGTTTTGGAATTTCACCTGCTTACATGTTTGTAAGTGGCTTTGTGTTTTTTTTTATTAAATCATTATTTTGAACTGCTGCTCCCTCCTTGCCTTCCTGCATTTGCCCGGCGTCTCAGAGACTTTGCCGAGGTCCGGCGCCTCAGAGACCTTGCCTATGCACGGCACCCATCGTGTTCTGTCGGCGGTCCGTCGATCCCTGTCTCCAGCGTCCAGTCGGTTGCCCGGTCGACTCGGCCAGTTAGTGGCCCGGTCGACTTCTGTCTCCAGGGTCCAGTCAGGGGCCTGGCCGACACCTGTGTCCGGTCGGCGGCCCGGCTGAGACCCCTTTGTTGAATCTATGATACAAAATATCGCGGACGTAAAAACTTTGGTGTCAGCAACATATGGGTCAGCACTGTTCTTTATATATAAAGTTGGCACAAGGTAGAGTACTTGCTCTGGTTCTTGCTGGAGGAAGGGAAGGCTGAAACACATAGGTAGAGAGGACAGATACAGTATACGGTCAAGCAGTATTCATTTCTCCGCTTTTGTTGTTTTTGTGCAGCTTTTTACCCAAAGTTTAACATTCTTCAACTCTCTGCGTCCAGAAAAAAAACTCCATGCATGCAGCGCTCAGCGCAGAATAGACGCTTGGCGCCTTGTCATGCTGCTGGTGTTTGTAGCATAATGTGAATTTAGTTAATATAGAGGTAACATGCAGACGAGAGGGCAGCTGTCGCTCAGGTGGTAGAGCAGTCTTCTACCAATCGGAAGGTCGGGGGTTCGATTGCTGGCCCTACAGTCCCATGTCGAAGTAAACACACAGGCAGCTCTGGAAACGGACAAGCTAACTGCATCTTATGGGCTCAATGCTTAGGTGCGCTCTCAGTTACGGAAATGTGGCACCGATTGATTTTACGTAAATGGGTACTCAGTAGAACTGACATAATTCAGTTGGTACTCTTAAATGTACCTAGTTCGGTTCTCAATCCAAGTGATAGCGGATTACCGGAGTCAAATTCCTTGTTTGTCTACGCAAACCTGGCCAATAAAGCTGATTCTGATTCTGATAGCTGAAAAAAGAAACATTTTTAATTGGTTTTGTTTTCCCTGAGAGAAATTTGAGGACAAGAAAGGTTAGAGTTGCCATACTTATGAGGGAAAAGGGCTTTGTGGTAGGAGGGATTTGGCCACAGCCATATGTGCTGGAACAGAAACACATTCTGAGAACCTGTGTTGTCGTGTTAAATCATATGTAAAATTCACAAGGTCTAAGCAAGCCTATCATGTAACACAAACAATGGCAGCACCTTGGACTTGGTCAGGAAAAGAAGATAAAACAGCTAAATCTTCACACAGCTATAAGGAATAAAAAAAGTGGCTGGGTCAGAAAGAAATGAAAAATCACATCATGCGGAATATGATGCTATGATGATCATGTGACAATACATTTCTTTCCTGTGTTTTTAAGGTGGAAATCTAGTGTTGAAAAAATAAAGAGGGGTTAGGCTGTGTTTCTGTTTGTGTGCTACGGGAGATTATTGGCCCAGTAAACACAGGGCTGTGCGGTTCAGGGGAGAGCAGGGAAAAGGGAAAGTCACAGGCGTTTACCCGCCTCTGATCCCCACCACAGGAGATTTACAGACATAATCCCAAATTCCACTGAGGGAGAACCACACGGACCTTACAAGCCATGACCTGATTACACAGATTGAGACCCACAGAGTGCTAATGGAGCGTGCCAAGATTACGACATCTGAGATCCACCTGTGGAGAGACCCTTTATGGAAGTGGTGCCCTGTCGCCTATTCTTCAATAGAAAATATAATTTCCTGGTGGTCTTGCTCTACCCATTTTGTTTAGCTCTGGGGAACTTGGGGTAGACAAGTATCCCAGCATGCATTTTGCATCAACCAGCCTCAGTGGTGGAGAATTTTGCTAGACGCTAGTTTAACATAGCGAAACATTACTCCACAGCGCAGCGGAGTAGCTAACGTTAGATGCTGGTTATGTTGATAGGATATGGTCATAAAAGCCCATGCTCACGCGGAGCTCTGTACCCAACTGACAGACACACTTTCTTGGCTTAAAATTCTGGCAAGAACCGCTAAAAACACACACTACCTCGCCGTCCTGTCTACCCGACTGACAGACACACTTTCTCGGATAAAAACTACGGTAGGAACTGCGAGCGCTGTCCTCTCCACCCGACTGACAGACACACTTTCTCTGTTAAAAATTACAGTAGGAACTGATAAAAACACCACTACCTCGCTGTTCTCTCCACCCGACTGACAGACACACTTTCTCGGCTTAAAATTACGGTAGGAACCGCTACACCACTACCTTGCCGTCCTCTCCACTCGACTGACAGACACACTTTCTTGGCTTAAAATTACTCACCGTTGGTAAGCTACGGCCGCTGACCAGGCTACACGGTTGTTTGCTAAAGTTTAATTAACAGTTTCCATTATGAGGAAGTCAAACTTGCGGTTTCTGTCATAAGCATGTCAAGGTGGTTGTAAACAACTGTGGCCCACTTGCCTGGTCCTCCGGTAACGTTAGCAGTTATCGTTGAAATGACTGAAAATGCCCATCCCTAGTAGCTGTGATAAATTAGCCTGAATCTTAATGCTTTCCTGTTCAGGAGAAAATTAGCCAACTCTGCGTCCTTTTGGGCTCTAAGCTGTCTCCATCTTTCAAATACAACTCCAATATTTACCGGGATTTTGTTACGTCTCTGGTCACGCAACTGTTTAGAAACAATGTGTTTTTTTAGGTCGGGTAGAATCTATCGCTGTTGATCCCGTTCATTTGTTTGCTGCTTCCATGGCTGTACTACAGCTGTAGTGCGGTGGGTTTGCGTTTTTACAGGTATATCTGGCAACCCGGCCCAGCTGTCAAAATGGGCAGTTCATATCAAAACACAGGCCAAAACACAAACCCGTCACGAAACGGAAATTTCAAAATAAGTAAATAATGGCAATAGCATTGTTGTCAGAAAAGATAGTATTTCAACTTAGCATGTTTCCTTAATATCTGATGACATATTGTGGTCATTTTTGGATTTAATACAGTAAATATCTTACATATTTCACTGTTAACTTCCTGAAAACCACTGCATCTCTCTAACCCTCTGTTTGTTTGTGTCCCACAACATCAATTACATTTCTGGCCATCCTGTCCTATTGGGTGGCAGGTGCTGTGCTACAGGGACAACAAACAGCAGAAGCCCTGCATTGTTTGTTCTATTAGCCAACAGCAGAGTTACAAGCAGCTACTAAAAATGGGAGATCTATGTGTAAATCCTTTCTTCATAATCTGTTACTGCAGCAACAAGCATAGTCTGCTGCCGGCTGTGGGCTGAATGAAAACAAGCCAAAGCCATCAAGGCGCTTCATCTGTAATCCTTCCCCAGGAAACAGCTCATAAAACAATGCAACGCAAAAAAAAAACTCTCTTTGTTCCACTGAAACCAATAGGGCTAAGGAATAGTATGTAATGGTGCGGCGTTACTGTAAATATATATTGATATATTGTTGATAATGGTAACACTGCAAAAATCTGTGTTCATACTCAATAATAACCAGATAGACTAATTGCCATTGAGGTAGAAAAATTACACCTTATGGCACTATAGTTACCTTTGATTGTTGGTATGTTCTAAAGAAATATTCACAAGAAGTAGACTGCTTGAAACTATGTGGATCCAACCCCACCCCACGTCTCCTGTATGAAGTTTTGATTGTACTCAGCAGAACATGAGAACAGTGGCTTGAATCATGACAACTACAGATAAATAGTGATAAAGACATACATCTATCTATTAACTACTTTGCTTGGGCTGGTAATATTAGCAATCATACAAACAAATATAAATGGCTCAGTCACCTTGGCATTTCTTTACATGGGCTGTAGTAAAAAAACCATTAGGCGTGAAATGAATTAACATTTCTTTTTAGCAATGGGGGGTGTCCGGGTGGTACACTGGTTAAGACGCACAACTTTTAACACCTCCCCCCAAATTTTATTTCTGTCTCTAAACTGTCACTATGAAATTACAAAACAACATTAACAAACCAATTACCAAATAACATTTACATTACTTTCTGTACCTGCTACACCTGGAAACCATTGTTGGATCCTTTTGCACACAATAGCGGGGCATTAAAAACACAAGAGGCACCTTCAATACAGTTTGAAGTTCCTTTAAAGGATAGGTTCACATTTCTATTTTCAAGTCATTCTTAAAACAATAGTCAGATGCTCATATGAAGAATGAAATTTAATAAATTGAATTGCTATAATCAGTCCTCATACTTTATCTGAGCTGTAGTTCTGTTTTGTCACACAAATGCAGATCAACACGGTGATGTTACGAACATTTTTGAGTTCATGGTCTATCGCTATTTTAAAGTCTTCAATACAGCATGATGTTCATTTTGGAAATTATAGTCCCCCCTTTTTTTAAATAGACGATAAAGCTGGGGATGCTTTAGGGCATGGCTAAACGCCGATCAGGATCAGGATCAGAATAGAGCCTTAGCAATGTAAAATATCCATGTACTGTGTACATTAAAATTGATTGATTGATTAACTTGTTGTGGGTGCTGTCCATGTTTTTGTCTTCGATTTTAACCCCTAACACTTTTTTATATCATAATTGAAACATTTTGGTTGCCTAAAATGTCTTGTTCAACGTTAGGTAGCACCTTGCCAACCAAAGCTAGCTAGCTAGTGTTAGTGTTAGCTCGTAACTTAAGGGAAAGTTAGCTAATTTTCAACCAGCTCTGTGTACACCATACAGATGAACGGCACCAGTGCCCGGAGGCCCCCTTTTACCCACCGGCAAAACTCTGCCAGATGACTCGCACCAGCCGGTTGGAAATCAGCAAGTTTCCCTCTTTAGTCGACACTGGCTTAGCTGCATCATCATCTCCAACTCCGCCCTCCAAATATGGTAATTTCTGGCTCCAAAATACCAAGATGGCGACGGCCAAAAAGGCAAGCTTCAAAACAGTAGTCCAGAAACCAATAGCTGATGTCACTGATGCTACATCCATTTATTTTTTTTATTTTTTTATTTATTTTTTTTTTACAGTTTATGAGTAATACATATAAACTAAAGTAAAGCAGAGGATCACTGCATCTTCACCCAACCAGAAAAATAAAGGTAAGGAGCAGTGACAGGCAGGATAACTCGCATTACTTTGATCATGCATTATAAATTCTGGATGTATTATTCATACAGGCGAGAGAAGCACAGCTCGAGGATGTGGCCTTTCCCCCTCTCCCTGGTGCCCACTCCTACATGAGGTAATACAGCCTTGTTGTGTCTCCACTGCTTTGTCTCCACCTGAAAATCAGAAAATCTCTCCCCTGAGACCTCATGCTCTGAGAAAAGATTCAATGCAGAGGAGGAACTGTAGTTAGGCAGCAGAACTGTTACAATATATAATTTGTATCACTATGATGTGCTTTGAGTCAGCTGAGGAAATTGGCTCTGGATTAAGGTAATCAGAAGGCGAGAAAAGGCTTGTTGTTTTAGTTTGATCACTCCACTTCTTCGGTATGAAACTCTTGCTAAACAAATATATTAAGCTGGAATCAGTCTATAAATTAAGATTTAGGAGCATGCAGCAACTGTCGGCTCAGGCCCTATTAAAATTGTGTTTATTAAGGCCTGAGCACCCAACGTGTGCGAGGAACCTTTGGAAACTGAAGGAATTATTATTATTATAAATCATGTTTTTTAGCGAAAAATTTGCACACTCATCAGGACTGGTGAAAATTTTAGGTGTTTTTTGCTCAGGTGTAACCAAATAGCTCAATAGCGGACCCCTACAAAACAAAGGACAAACAACAAACAAAGGAAGTCAGCCAATTCTTACTGTTTAATTTTATTGCATTTTTCGCATTTTAAAGTAAAGCGACACCCGCATTAGTAACAGCATTTGAGTGGAATCTTTTGACAGACTGACATTGCTCAAGACTATGATCTGCTAAAGGAAGAGATTATGAGCCACAAATTTAGTATGGCTCAACGTTTTCATAATTGGACTTTCCGAAATGGGCTCACTCCCCGTTCCCAAATGCATGATTTGATCTGTATAACCAAAAAAATAGCTAGACAAGAAAAGCCCAGCAGCCATTATCGAGACCCTTGTTATGGATCGCTATCTAAGGGCCCTGCCTTATAAGGCCAAAAAGATAATGAGTCACCAGAAATTAACCTCGGCCATGGAGTTAGTAGAAGCAGTAGAACAGTACCAGGCTGCTTCAGATATGCTCCCCCCCACCCGTAAGGAGCCTGTCGCCTCTGTCCCAGCTCGATCAAAATTGCCTCACCCAAACGGTCCCAATCCAGCCAGCTCCCAGCCCCGCCTTCCCCCACCAGTGGACAGACGACCGGCGCAGCCATGGGGGATCCCAAACCCAGAGTCCCGCAGGTGCTTCCGCTGTGGTGAGTTGGGCCACATCCACCGCAGTCCGCTAGCAGCCCCCATGTACATTTTGCTGCTTTCCTGGGGTAGAGTTATGCTATTTCCATACTGTTCACTTCTTTTGCCCTACTTAAGTTACTGTGTGGTAGTGTGGGGTAACACATATGCAACTAACATAGAGCCATTGCCATTCCAGGCAGCACCTCCCTCATTGGAACCCAACCAAGCACTACCAAGGGCCTTGGTTGCTCCAGACCTAAGGCTGATTTCAATCTTCAAAAGTCTGTGGTAGAGCCCGAACGATAAAGGATTTTTAAGGCCGATATCGATACAAATATTTGTTGATTTAAAAATCCGATATTCCGATATACATATACATTTTTTTTAAATCCAGAAATGCGTAACAAAACATAAACAGATTTCCCTAACATTAGTTATTTGTAGATATTTATGCGTCCTCACTAAAATAATATGATCATGCAGTTTAAAAATAAACTTGTTTGTTTTATTGTCACAACAGAACAGAGGAACATCAAAATATATTATTATCTATATATTATATTAAAGTTCTGATAAATAAAATGTATAAAAATACAAACTTAAGATATGAAACTTAAAGGTTTAAACACGAGTGTTGCCAACAGGGAGGTTGTAGAGAGCCCTCTGGTGGACAAACTATGCAACGCCAAGACTCAACATGGTTGAAGGGGGTTTTGACGTTTTTTATTTTATTTTTTAAATATTCATTTATCAGAATAATTTATTTGTCATTATAAATGATTCTGGTAAATGAATATTAAAAAAATAAAAAAAATAATTTATCGGCCATTATAAATGCCGATACCGGCCCGCCGACATATCGGTCAGGCTCTAGTCTGTGGTCTGTCTTATGTTTGGCATTTTGTATGTATTAAAAAATGCCCTCTAGCCAAAAGAGGTAGTTCCTGAACTTGTTAAAACTATTATTAGGAAATGCACTCATAAAATAAAGCATAACCAGTGATAAAGTTGTAAAATCCTGTCTTGATATTACAGGATAGTACACGGTGCAGTCTTTTGGTGTCTGAACCGAACGTCGATACTTTTATGGCACGGAAGAAAATACCCGGATCCTATGAGTATCGAAAAATTATTTATCTTTCGGTGCCAAATTTTGGTTCCAAAAGCGGCTGAGCGCGTAAGCGGAGGGTTATCTGTCCTCTCTGCATATTGACGCAGAGCGGAGCTCTGACCGAAGCACACACACACGCGCCCACGCAGAGGTGCGAATAGAGTAAACTCGAGCAAACTCAAGCAAACTAGGACTCGGCTCTGCAGTTTTGTTGAACTCACAGTGAGTCACGGCAATGCCGATAAAGTGGTTTCAAGTGTGGTTACAGTTTTTCAAAACTTCACGCAGACAGCGTTTGATATTAATGGCAAGTCGAAAGCGGTCGTGTGCTGTTGTTTTACACTTCCTCTGAGACAAGCAGGCACAACAGTGGTTTCTGTGCCCTGATGACTGACTGACAGGCTGAAGTTGTAAGGAAAGGCAACTTCTACAGCACCTTTCAGCAAACAAGGCAATTCAATTACATTCCTTTGCACTTAAGTTAGTTCTTCATTAGTTCAAGTATTACATTGGCTCACCAATACCAGAGCC
Organism: Sander lucioperca; assembly: GCF_008315115.2. Lineage (NCBI taxonomy): Eukaryota > Metazoa > Chordata > Actinopteri > Perciformes > Percidae > Sander > Sander lucioperca. Next base: position 38,261,190 of record NC_050182.1, read on the forward strand.
CCCAACAATGGATTTGGTTTTTCTTAATGCAGTGCTATGGTTAGTCTGAATTGTTGCTTAGTACAGTGTGGTGTTGGAAGACAGGTAAAGACCCTACTGTTATGGCATTTCTCCCCTCATATAAAGAGCAAAGCAGACCAGTTCCTGTGCTGTCCTGCCTGCTGTGCCATCATAGTGCAGTTTCCTTCCTGATCACTTCTGACTGATGGCTTATTGCTGCTTCTCACCTCTATCACACTAATGGAGCAGCTGCAGCCCTTCAGCTGACAGGTGCACATTAAGACATGCAAGGTACTCCTCTCCCTTACATTATATCATGATAATGCATCCAACCCTGCACACAAAACACATCTCCAATCGTACATACATGTGCGCGCGTGCACACACACACACACACATACACACACACACACACACACACACACACACACACACACACACACATTTAATGTACATACACACACCCCATCACATCTCCATCATCAACAAAACATTTGCCCTGTCCTTTGGGAATATGACCAGCAATGAAGCTCATCTGTGATAGAGCCGGAATCACTTGCACCATCATGTACACCACAGCCAGGGGTCTAATATGTAGATTTATCATCCTGTTCAGCAGTTTTCACATTAATCACCTGTCAGCACAGCAGACACTGAATCCATCTCGTCTCCAGAAGAGAGCTAAACATGTCTGTCTCTAGATGCACTGAAACTCTACTACAGACACATGCTTTTCTTACAGTATAAAACAATATGCCATCTTTTTACCATAACAAAAAGGATATGTTATATATTATCAGGGTGTGTCTTTGACCTTGAATGACCTTTGTAAAATATTTTCTTATGAAACACAGGAAGACCTTGTATGCTCTCTAGGGTTGGGTACCGAAACTCGGTGCCAAATGAAAAAATAAACTTACAGTCCAAAAATGGCAGCAGGAAATCCAAAAAACAGGGAACACACAGGAATACTAGGACTCAAGGAACTTAACACTAGGAAACAAGGCTGGGATTCTAAGCACAAGGTAAGACGACGAACTGACACCAGACAAAGGGAGCACACAGATACACAAGGCAACAAGGGTTGTAATGAGAGACAGGTGCCATGACAGCTGATGAACAGGTAAAACACATCAGGGGAGGGCAGATAATCACAAAGGAGGGAAAAGAAACAAGACAGGAAGTAAAACAAGACATGGCACATGCAAAGTGACCCTACAAAATAAAACAGGAAATTAAACCAAAACCCAGGACTAAAACAGTAACTGACTTGGAAGGTGGTGTTAATATTGTCCAGCAACATGAGCTTGTGCTAACATGAACCTTAATTATAGTTTACTGATCTGACATAAAGTATGTTAAGTTAATGTTTTAGTTCATAATTTAAGTACGTCAGCCTTGGATGAAATAAATATATCTAAACCAAAGGGAAAAACTGGGTCCAATATCATCTTCAAAATTGACAGTATTTCTTAAGCCTTCTTATTTTATTTCAAGAAACCAAAATCAGCTAATAATATAGTTTTAGATTGTCTCTGTTACTGTAAGTTTCTGTATTATGTGGCAAAAGATGAATTCAATAATACAGGACAGCATACAAATGTTTTGATATTCATAGTGGTTAAGTGATATTTGTGATGTTTTGAGTCAGGGCTTCACCAAAATCATTAGAAATTATCCATTGGGGGCCAGGAATACTACTTTTTCAGTGGCAACTTGTCAACTAGTTGTCCAGATATCTTGCTCTGGAAGTGTAGGATAGACAAATATAATGCATATAAGATGTATGTATTTTAAATTATTATTATGATTTTAAAACATCCTCACTCTTAGAAGGCATGGAAACTCTTTAGTCACCTCTCCGTCAGCTCCGCAAAATGTTCGCTGAATTGGCTATTATACAAATGTTTTTTGTGCTTTCTGTGGTTGACTTTGGACGGGGATGGCATATGGCTATGAGTCGCTCATCAGGATCGGGAAATTAACTCACCAGTCTCCCGCTGATTCTGCTACCCTGGCCAGTCAGAGTAAACACAAAGGAAAAGGTAACACTGGCTATCAGCAACGACTTATGGCTACAATCACGACTGTGGAAAATAGGGTTGCACGATATTGACAAAATGTGATATTGCGATATTGATTATGAATATTGCAACACCAATATTTTTAAACATATGTAAAATTACTAAACTTATGGGAAAACGCATCAAAATAGAGTCATAACAAATAAAACAAGTCTTCTTACAACACAAGGGTTATTTCAACTGACAGTCATATTGGACTGGTAAAACATGAATAAATAAATAACAACCATGTCTACAGAACAGGACTTGTTTTACTGGTTGGACAGTATAAAAACAATAAATAAAAAGCATGTCTATAGAACAGGACATATTAGAAACAATAAAAATGAAATATAAAAAAATATTGCATACTTATCGCGACACTTTCAATATAATATTGCGCAACGTGATATCACGATAACGATATTGAGTCGGTATATCATGCACCCCTAGTGGAAAAGCAAGAACATCTCTGGGTCCATCTCCGTATCTACATCAGAGGGGGCACCGAGGCAACCGTGAAGTAATTGGACCCTGACTGTGATTGCTGACTGTGAGCTTGACTCTTTCGCCGAGACTTGGCTGCATCCTGAAGTGCCGGTGACATTTAACTGGGTGACTCTTTTTCTGTGTGCCGATCTGACAGTCACATTCTGCTTTATGATGAATGGTGCACAAGTTGAAGGTGCTAATAGGATAACATTTCACTAGAATTGTACCTCACAAAATTTCATGTGACAAATAAAATTGATTGATTGATTGAGAAGAAAAGTAGCACTGATGAAGGTCAGGTATGAAGCTCGGAGCCACACTTTTGTGCTTTGAAGGCAATCAAACTCTCAGGTAACTAGTAGAATGATGCAAGGATTGCCATGATGTGTTCTCATTTTTAATGCAAGTTGAAACTATGGCTGTTGCATTTTGGATAAGTTGAAGAGTGCAGAGAATTTTTACTAATACCCAAGAAGACAGAAGGGAAATCACCTAGACAGAATTAACTCATTGACTGTTTCCTAATATTTGGTGACAATGAATAATTACTGTTTTCTTAAAGCTATGGTGTGTAGTTTCTGTCTCCCCCGTGAGGAATTCAATGTACCACACAGTTGCTAGTAGCCAAGGAGGACACGGAGGATTAAAAAAACATATACAACAAATGCAGAAAATAGTGTGTATTACGGGGTGCTATATGGGCATAAAAATCATTAAACTCTGATACTTAAACTTTGGTATTGCGGCATCGTGTTCTGTTACATACTAGTAGTCAGTATTGATATATATTTTTTTTTAATTTTAATTAGACCACAATCTTTTCCTAAACACAATACTTATTTATCATGAAAATGATACAGCAGTGATAGACACATAGTGGCCCGTGGGCAAAATCTGGCTTTCCGGCTAAAATATTTGGCCCCTTATAGTAGTTGACAATGAAACTTCAACATTATTTATTCAGCTTGAGTCAGTTTGAACAAAACAGATTTGATTCGAAAACGAAAAAATGTCATTTTATTGGGGGGATGACATTTTTTACTCAGGCAACAACAACAGCCATATTTATAAGGCAACTGTAAATTAAGCAAGCCACTGATTGTTGTATGTGGATAACCTATCATTTACATCTAGTCTCGTATTTCAACATACATTTGAGTAATCTTTTCAGTAATGAGTTGTTGGGTACTCGTAGGTGTACAGATTAAATTATTGGCATATTATCAAAGATGTTTATCAATATTCATCATCATCATAGCTTTATTTGTATAGCGCCTTTCATACACAGAGTGCAGCTCAAAGCGCTTTACATCCAAAACATTCAACACAACTCTCGCAGGAGCACATTTAAAGCACGCAAACAGTATATTTGCACTGTTGCACTGGTATTTTGCTTATTAGTTGACTGAATAATAATAATAATCACATACATAACATAACATAGCAGGGACAGATACAGCATGACATGAAGGAGAGGAGAGGGAAAAAAAAGCAACACTCAGACTATCCTCATAAAGATAAGAACAGTGTGGGAACAGGAAAAAACACCTCAGCCCATAGCACACAAGCAGTACATTTGCACTGCTGAACATAACATAACATAACATAAATGTACAGTTGCACATTTAGCGGCGAAGGCGTGGGACTGGGGAGGGGGTAGGTTGGGGGAGTTTGGCCTGCTGAGAAACGCACAGCCAGGCAGTCCCACTAGTGTCCCAGTCCGCAGAATGTTATAGCGATAACACAGCACATTGCCGTGGTGACACCCTTGAACAGTCCAGAACCGATACGACAATCAGCAGGCAGTGGGGAAGACGGGGGAGGAACCAAGAGAGTCTCACTTGCAGAGCCCCAACAGGGTGACTGTTTGTTCCAAGAAACGGCCTTAGCAAGGCCGTTCAGGATAAGGGAGCCGAAAGATTAAATTTGTTTTGTCTATGCGAATGGCTGCTCTAATTTAGACATACATTCTATTGTTCAACTGTTCAACTGTTCAACTGGTCAATTTTTCTTTCCAAATCCATGACCTTCCTCATGATGGTATCCAAGCCGCGGGTCATTACCATGTTGTTTTCCATCACGCGATTAATAGTTCCAGTTTGCGAACTGATCGCTTTTTCGACAGCTTCAGTCAGGCCAGGCAGCTTCCTTGGGCTTTGGACAGCTACCAAAGTCTTTCCAATTTTTCGATAAACCAGAGCGAAGCATCCTCCAATCAGCAACATTCCAGTTATCAAGGTTCCAAATAGGTAGATATCCTCAACGTCCTCCACGGAAAGAGCAGAGAGACACACGACACGCCATTTCTCCCAGCCGTCCATCGTATACCCCTCAGCAAACGTCCCGTCAGGACATGCTGGCTCACCCGAACCAGTGCTCCTCCTCGAGAATACAGTGTCAATTGCGTTGAGAGACCAGTTAATCAATTCCATGATTTTTAGGTATTTGTAGAGCCTTGCAGGGAGAGTCTCTAAAAAGTTAACAACAGACAACACAAGACAAGATAGCAAGCAGGGTAGGCCTGGGAGGGAGAGGGAGAAAAAAAGCGACCGCCTTCGCTGAGAGCTGGAAAAGAAAGGATATATTAATAAAGTTATGAATATGGTTATTAATAACTTTATCAAATCAACAAACAATCAAAATGGGGCATCACCCTGAAACTTCAGGGGCCAATATTGAACTGTGGAATAGTCTCATTTGTCAGTGGAAGGGTGAAATCCGAGCACTGACCTGTGTTTAACCAGCAATTAATACAATAAGTATACAAATAATCACAAACAACTGCTAATTAAAGTATAGTAGAATTTATTAACTTCAAAATTATCAATGGCCAATCAATAATCCTTTGATCAATTAAAACCAATATACGTTTCTTTTAAGTACAACAAAACAAAGCAAAAACAAAACAGCATGTGGAGAGACCCTCTCTGTGTGTGTGTGTGTGTGTGTGTGTGTGTGTGTGTGTGTGTGTGTGTGTGTGTGTGGGTGGGTGTGAGAGAGTGAGTGTGAAAGAGTAGGGGGGTTTGACGAGGTGTAGTCTAGCCAAAGACTACAAAAATGGCTACTCCTGTGAGCTGCACAAAACTGTTTCACCCCAAGAGGGCGGTATTGCTAGGCTAGGCCCTAGCCGTTAGCTCATTCAGGTTACCGTGTGGTTGACACAAAAGGGACACCCTGAGGAGCGCAGTTGTTAAGCAGTATGCGTTCTATAGCTAGCTACGTGACTAGCTGTTGGCCAGCTGTTCACCTTAGCGTGTGTGTGTAACTAGCTATGTGTTCATATATGTGTGTGTGTGTGTGTGTGTGTGTGTGTGTGTGAGAGAGAGAAAGGTTAGAGAAAGAAGATATATTTTTACTTGGATCTTGGTTACCGATAATGACCAACCCTCTCAGTCAACTCATGTCTGGACTAAAGTGGAATTAGGCGCAGACTCTGAGAATTTCGTCTGATTGAGGGGACGTTCATTATAACCACTCCGGTGTACAGCACCTAAACTCCGTGGAAGGAGCTAGCAATGTAGCATTTACAGGTCACCCAAGCTAGCTACATATTCAACACAACATATCGACAATGCACCGTGATCAGAGTACATTCACAGAATAGATTTGACTCAGCGGTCACAATCCTAGATTAATACATTACACGCGCAGCAGTAGCGCTGTATTAATCAGATCACATTAATGGTAACACAAAGTAGCAGCAATAGCAAATTACTCATTAATAAAACACACTATTTATCTCTGCCCAGACGTAAGCCTTCTTACTGTGTGTTCAGTCCGTTTGTCCGTAGGTTTCCACGAAAGAAACGGGGGTCCGTGTCTGCTCGTCAGCAGATCAGAGGAAGCTTTCCTTCCAAAAAGGGCAGAAAGAAGGGAGCTAGAGTCGACTTGAGAAGAAAAACGTTGTTTCCTTCTCCTGCAGTTTTGAAACACTGTTGAGTGGTTTCAGAGGATCCACGGTGCTCCCAGCACCGAAATTAAATCCACTTTGTTTCAAAAATGGAAGTTTTAGCACAAACTTGTCATGCTGACCTGTCGTCAACTGGAGTTGAGGTGGAAAGCATTTGTTTCTGTGTGTCATGCTGTAGTGACCAAAGTCACAGGGCAAAAGACGAGAAGTGGGGGGTGACATGGAGTTTTATAGCTCAGGCCACCAGACCTGGCTCCATGCTGGTTTTATGGTACCTCTGAACCAATGGGAGAATCAAAGTGAAGCTGAAGGTGTTGAACCTTATCTGCAGGCCCCTCCCTGACGCCATTTTACTCTTCTTAGCTCCTTTTCTTCATTTAGGAGTTTGGAGCAAGGGATGTGGACTCTACCGTAGGCCAAGATCCTTTGTCTGAAAGACCACATGGTCTCTGGGTCTTTTGTCTTTGAGTCACATGTTGGCTGAAAACCCTTTGCTTGAAAAAGATTATGTTTAACCTCCTCGACGGTCCCAACAGAGTTTTGACAGGCTGCTGGAACTTGTCAACACTCACTTACCAATGGAAAAATGACATCTGCCCTCAGATACAATCCTAAAACAAATTAAGGCTACATTAGCTGCTACTGCATTCCGGAATCTCTGACCAAACTGTCTGCAGTCGAGTTGCATTGTGGGAAATGTAGACACCAGATTTTGAAGAATAATGCATGTAATAAAAAAGGCAATATCTCTCCTTCTGATGCATCAATTTTAATACTTTTTTTAACTGTCCAACAATGTTATAGGGTTGAATTGCTTAGTTCAAGATAAATATCAACTGAACACAGTCATTATTTGTAGTGTCATTAATTACAGGAACATTTTCACTGTGGACTTCAACCTGTCCCAGAAATGGCCACATACGCCTGCGTCTCTCATGATAGTGTCAGCACTATGATGATTAACTGCTCAGTGCTCATTCATTAAAGAGAGTTCATTATCAGTGATTTTTTTTCAAAAACTTTAGCATGATAGGATAGGTATTAAAGCACTGCAATCAAGTCAGAGGAGATACTAAAAGACAATGGGTGGATGCAAAATTTAAGAGAGCAATTTGTAAAAAACTGATGAAAAAAACAGTATAAAGAATGCCAAGAAGCCAATGTTGAAATTACATGTTTTGACTGCTTTAGGCTTCTACTCCAACTGTGTACTTGCATTTTCTTTCAGTATTACATTTTTTCATAGTATAAAACCACCACGGTGCCACATTTATGAGCTGCCATATTCTCCATCAGTAATTCATGTAAACACTCTGAGTATGTATGACAGAGAGTGCAGCCATTTATTCTGGTTATATATTCACACAGTCAGCCTTCTTTTGTACCATAATACATTGTGGCTGAGGCTGAGCGCAGAATTTGTCAAGCACACACTCTCAATCACAACACCTAGCTCGAGTCTTTGATCACAGTCTGTGACCAATTCAGCTCAGTCCACATGCCTAGTGCTAATTGTCAAAAACACTGTGTGGCCTTTTGTTTACTTGCTCAGCAAATCAGAAGGCTTTTTAATGACCACATCTTTACACATTGATCCGACACTGTGCTAAATAATAGCTGAGTGAGAGCTAAATAATAGCTGAGTGAAGCAACACAGTAAAGGATCTAAAGAAAGTTGTCAATGTTTTGTTTAAGTACAGAGCTGTCTTGTTAGCTGTTGTTGTATTTCACTTCGCAAGGCAAATGTTTGCTTGTTACTAGATTTTGGAGACACCTCAGACATCATGCAGGAAAATGGATGTGATGTATGATGGCAGTGAGATGATAAAGTGGTCCATCTACAGTGACAGTACAACATGCAACGCTGCATACTGATGACACACAGCCAGTACAGGGAAGATGGATACAGTTAAAAGTATATTCACACATTATGAGAAAAAAATGCCTGTTTGGTTGCTTTCCTTTTTTTAATATTTAGTTTTTTTGGCATTTAGGCTTTATTTTGAAAGCTTAGACTTAAAAGGGGAGAGAGAGAGGGGGAATGACATGCAGGAAAGTGCCACAGGTCAGGCTCGAACCTGCAGCCCCTGCATCAAGGACCAAGCCTCTACATATGGGTGCACCCTCTACCACTAGCCGGGCACTGTGGATGCTTTGCTGTTAAGTGAGGGAGAATTTCAGTCTCAGTTTAAACTCCGTTCAGAAGAATCTGCCTTTTTCACTGGCTAGGGTTGGGTACTTTTTTAGGTAATTACGTCGGTGGTACCCGAGAGCACATAAGCGCGAGCATATCTGTCCTCTCTGCATTTTAACAGAGAGCGGAGCTCTGACTGACACACACACACACACACACACACACACACACACACACACACACGCACACATACACACACATATACACACACACACACACACAAACACATACACACACATATATACACACACACACACACACACACACACACACACACACAGAGCTGTGGTGCAGACGGAGTGAAACAACGTTGACTCTGCAGTTTGTTAAAGTCGCAGTGAGATGGGCGCCTGGGTGCTCAGCTGGTAGAGCGTGCGCCCATATATAGAGGTTTACTCCGCTGGTTCAACTCCGACCTGTGGCCCTTTGCTGCATGTCATTTCTCCTCTCTGTCCCCTTAGATGTCTTCAGCAAATTATCTTAAAAAAAAAAAAAAAAAAGTCACAGTGAGTCACGGCAATGCCGGTAAAGCGGTTGCAAGTGTTGTTACACTTTTTAAAACTTTTTAATTTAATGGCGAGGCGAAAGCGGTCGCAGTACGGTTAACATTAAGGCTGATTTATGGTTCTGCGGAGGCTCCAGGCAGAGCTTTCGCCGTAGCCTACGTAAGTGGCCTGAAGTTTATACTTGTGCGTTGGTGTGTGTGCGTCGAGCCGGCATGTGTGTGTGTGTGGGGAGTGTGTGGTAGATCGAGGGAGAAAGTGAGAGAGTGAAGGTGATTAGCTTCAGGCGAGTACTGACTCTAGAGTCATAGTGAGAGAAAGAAAGTGTCTCCCCTGTGTTTTCTGACCACGGTAAAGTGGTCAGAAAGGAAGGAAAAGTTAACCCTCTCCTTGATTTCATGTGAAAATGAGTCGGGGGGGAAATGCAACGCTACCAAGCCACGGCCGAGAGACGTGCATCGCCGCGACGTGTAGTTACATTTTTCGAGAGGTGCACATCAGGCTACGGCGTAGGGTCCGGCGTAGACGCAGAGGGGTCTGCGGGGGTACGCCGTCGATTCAACGCAGAAACATAAATCAGCCTTTAGACTTTCTCTGTGATAGGCAGGCACCACAGTGTTTACTATGCTCTGTTGACTGACTGACAGGCTGGAGATTGTAAGGCAAGGCAACTTTATTTCTATAGCACATTTGAGCAACAAGGCAATTCATAACGCTTTGCATAAAACATTAAAGAGCAGTTTAAAAAGAGATAGAAAATAAAAACAGGCTAAAATAGAATAGGATACAAATACAAGGACAAAAGATACAGTGCAGTGTAAGAAATTAATAATTATTAGATAGACCTACTGGTCACAGATGTTACTAATAACATTAACGATGGTTCAGTTCCATTTCAATTGTCCCAGTAATGACAGTAAGCCAGCATGTACTAAACCAGGACCCTGAAACTGAAGAAGCTAAATAGAATTCAGTCATCATTCATTTACATTGTTACACCTTTTTGTACTGTGACATGTCAAAATGTCTGCTCTGAAAAAGGCCTATCATGATGCAACTCTGTTAGCGATAGATAGCTGCTAAGCTAACAACCTTATAAATGGTGCTTGTACAGTATAGGCCTGGTTTTGTACTGCACTAAACAATTTAAACCAAGACTGTCGCGCCAAGAAAAACAACAACATCAGTCAACTCACCAAGTGCGGTTTCGGAAGGCGAAGACAAATGATGTTGTCCTGCAAATAGGGGCATCAGATAAGAAAATGCTTGTGTCGTATTTTGTCATTTAATTTGGTAAACTTGTTTAAACCAGCTTTAACTACTGAACTGAAAAGTCAAAACAGAGCCATACCATCACATCGTTATGAACGGTGATGCGGATGCTTGCCTGCATCCCAATGTATTCATATTTCAAGGATGATGTGATCCCTTAGCTTAACTACATAGTGACGACAAACCTTTCAACTGAACTAAACAAAAAGGATTCCATTCAGCAAAGGGATCTGTAATTTCCACCTCCTATCACCCGCAAAATAATTCAATGATACACCCTTTTCTTATTGGAGTTAATGGCTTAAGCGGCACAAACAAGTAATTTAAAAGAACGTGTCGCACAAGTCGAATGTACAAATGTTCTACTGGATGCATTGATAGTGCATTGATATAATAATAATAATAATAATAATAATAATAATAATAATAATAATAATAATAATAATATTAAAATACAGCATTGATAGCTGTAGTAACATTTTCCTGAGTTTTCTCGGATCCTGTATCCTACCAGCACTGGGAGGCTACATTCTATTCTTTGTTTTTGTCTGCTGATTTCTAACAACAGTACTTCAAGCTCTGCATTAGAGCCCTGCACGTTTTTTTTTTTTCATTCCCGCTCCTGGTGGATTTCTGACCATTACTGCCTGCTCCTGCAGTGTGTGTTGGGTCCCGCCCGCACCACCAACATTAGATTGTCAATAGATTGACCATTGATTTAGTGTCTTCTCCCCTCCCAAGGGGAAACTAGTTGTTTTACTGTGTAGTATTAATAAATATGCATACCTGTTGGTAATAACTAGCCTAGCGAAATTACGTTCTAGTGCATAGTACATTTAAGTGCAATAATTTGTTATTCTAGTGCAATATAAGGGCAAAGTGACATTGTGTTAATCTATCTTATTTTAGAATGTGTTGGCTGTAGTTTGTTTTGCTCAGGTTGTTTTATTTTGTTTCGTTTCGTCTTTTAACGCACTCTAACAGATTTCATGTTAAAGTTCCTGTTGATTGGCTCCCTCAGGTTGCCGTAGGAGAAAGGGGCGGAGTGCAGTGCACTGGGAAAGAAGTGAGAGAGTAGAGGAGTGTCAAAGAAGCGTTTGGCTGGTGTTTAACTGGATGTACTGTGTACGTTGCTGATTTTCTTATGAAACCTAGCTTGGCAAACCTAACAGTCAGTTACAGTACTAGTCAGGAGCAGCACTGCTAAATGCACTTGGCAAATAACCTGATTCTAATTCAATTTACTAACCAATTTAACAACTTTGCATTCTTTCGTTCACTGTTAAGCGACTCTCAATGAAACTCACTACTTTTTTGTAGAGGTTTCACATTAAAAGTTTACCATATAAAGGAGGGCTTATGTACGGAGCCCCCCTGGTCCCACTTTGTAAAAAAAATTTATTATAACTATCTCGTGGCCTCGAGATAGTATCTCGTGGCCTCGAGATAGTAACTCGTGGCCTCGAGATAGTAACTCGTGGCCTCGAGATAGTAACTCGTGGCCTCGAGATACTATCTCGTGGCCTCGAGATAGTAACTCGTGGCCTCGAGATACGTATCTCGTGGCCTCGAGATAGTATCTCGTGGCCTCGAGATAGTAACTCGTGGCCTCGAGATACTATCTCGTGGCCTCGAGATACGTATCTCGTGGCCTCGAGATAGTATCTCGTGGCCTCAAGATAGTAACTCGTGGCCTCGAGATACGTATCTCGTGGCCTCAAGATAAGTGTATATAAAAGGAGAATGCACAATGGAGCAGCTTTTCTCCCCAAAGCAGAGAGTGCAGAGAGTTTCTCCTAAAACCCAACCTCCGCCATCCCGTTATTGTGGCGCGTCCCCCACGGCCGTCTCCCGGCGCGTAAGGCGCCCTTTCCCCATTATGTTTCTCCAAACCCAACCTCCGCCATCCCGTTATTGTGGTGCATCCCCCGCGGCCGTCTCCCGGCGCGTAAGGCGCCCTTTCCCCGTTATGTTTCTCCAAACCCAACCTCCGCCATCCCGTTATTGTGGCGCGTCCCCAGCGGGCCGCCTTGCGGCCGCCTCCCAACTTACAGAGCATCATTTTCGGCTATTTCCCAGCCGTCTCCCGACGTCCTTTCCCCGAGAAAATAACGTGACATTTACACGAACTGCTGTGAGACTGCATATCCATAGTCCTTTATAATTCTTCTTCATATTTTATAGCCTATATTTATACTTTTTACATGTATATACTTGTTTATTTACCAACTTCTATTATTATTTATATTCCTTTAAATGTCTTGATGCACTCTCTGCTTTGGGGAGAAAAGCTGCTCCATTGTGCATTCTCCTTTTATATACACTTATCTTGAGGCCACGAGTTACTATCTTGAGGCCACGAGATACTATCTTGAGGCCACGAGATACTATCTTGAGGCCACGAGATAGTATCTTGAGGCCACGAGATAGCTATCTTGAGGCCACGAGATAGCTATCTTGAGGCCACGAGTTACTATCTTGAGGCCACGAGATAGCTATCTTGAGGCCACAAGATAGTTATAATTAATTTTTTTTGACAAAGTGGGACCAGGGGGGCTCCGTACTTATGCACTTAGAGCGACTGGGGGACTTTTTGTTAACCAGATAAACTCAGAGCAGCAGAGCACTACGACACGACTGCTGTTGTATATTATGCTGAATTGATCACACCATTGTATTACAGCACTTATGTAGAAGAGCAGATCAGAAAACAGGCGTACAATGAAACTAACTTTTTGTTACTGCATGTTTCAATTAATGGCCTGGCTCTCTCTGCATACGAGGTGAATAATGTATTTGGCTACTATTTGAGAATGTATAATATATTATGCAATATAAGAGTTAAAACAGCTGTAGTCGGGTTAGCTCAGTTGGTAAAGCGGGTGCACGTGTAGAGGTTTATTCCTCGATGCAGAAGGTCCAGGGTTTGAGTTCGACCTGTGACAGTTTCCTGCATGCCTCGCTCCCCTTTCATATCTCAGCTGTACTATCCATTAAAAGTGAAAATGCCCCAAAAAAATGATCTTAAAAAAAGATTTGACACAACTGCTCTCTGACCTAGTCTCTAACTAAAACAGTTGAAGTTTAGGGTAAAATAAATTTCTTTTATATCGAAGTGCACTACAATAAATTTAGATTTTACAGGACACTGATTGCAATTCTTGAAATACAAAAAAATATATATACACAGACAGGAAGACACTATGAAAATAAGTATTATAAATACTGCTTTTAATTTCTCATAAAAACTGTTGAGGGGATTTAGTACATTGTACCCAACTCATTTCACAACACCACACACTGAAAGGATTTATTTTGGATTTCATACTTGCTATTGCCATTACATGATTCCTATGTTAGTGAGCTTTTAATAATTCTTGGCATTGATTTCTGAGGCAGCTTTGAATTATGGCTTAATGTTTTGAGGGAATAACAATTAATTTGTGGGGCTGATTGATGTCAGGAAAACTCATTTTGCCCCACAGGAAAAAGGAAACATCTCTGACACATTCAACGGCAACCTACATTTTCCACTGGCTTATAATCCAATTAGCAGAGCAGCATTTATAGTGGGTCTAAGCACATGGATAAATCTGTGTCTCACTCAATGTAATGGATAATGGAACATCTAACGCTACCGAAAATGACAATGCTGGTAGAAAATATAAATGCACCCTTTTCTCTGCGACACAGCCACTGTAGTAAAGATTCCTATTTTTTTCTTATTTTGGCACTTAACTTTTCTCATGACTTCCTGTACCTCTGAACTGGTCGGGACCAAGCTAGCTGTACAGAATAAATCTCCAGGTAAATTCTGTGCCTCTGCTTTTGTGAAACCGAGTCAAGTTCAAAGTTCATCCTGTTGTATTTGACACCCCACCACAATTCCCCACTGCTACAGCTTCTTTTGACCAATTCCAAGCAGTGTCCTACACTGAACTATGGGACATTGTAAAGCACATGAAACCATCAACAGCCCCACACGATCCTATCCCTTCACAGATCATCAAAGATGCTTTTGATGCTGTTGGTCCCTCTATTGAATTTATTCTTAACTCCTGCCTTACCACTGGCACCGTTCCTACATGTTTCAAGCATGCGGTCGTCCAGCCTATGCATTCTGGTCCTGTTGGACCTTAGTGCTGCATTTGACACTGTAGACCAGCCATTGTCAACTGGCGGCCCGCAGGCCAGATCCGGCCCGCCAAAGCTTTTAGTCTGGCCCGCAGATTAATCACAAATTCAGAAAATGTAAAGAGGATAAAATGCGTTCTGTTATTTAGCATTTCAAGCATTTACAGCAGGTAACATTACAGGTCAGACCCTGTATTTGCATCTCTATTCACATGCCGAGATTCTGTACAGCGATGCCTGTGCTTCACACACACAGCTGAGCCGAGATGTGTGTGCGTTAAAACACGCAGTACCTGACTGGGAACGATACAAAGAGGATGGCCAATGGCCGCTGGGGCAGATGAACTAACGCTAGTCTCGTTACTGTAAGTAGGCTACAATAAAACCTTTGTGAGTAAAAAGTCAATACTTATCAATGCACTCACCTGTATAGACAGGCATAAACATGTAGAAAGCAATATTTCAATCTGCTCTGTCTGCTCAGTCCACTCTTGTCCACCGTGCTGTTTTACGCAAACACAGCTCTACTCTGCAAATAGAGAATTTTTACAAACAAGCTAAAACAAAAGCTAACTGTTTCTTAGTTTGCTGGGAATCTTGAAATTTGGACAAATTCTTATGAACTTAACTGCTGGCTGAGCGAACCATCCTCTCCGCTGGAGCGGTAAACCTATGGATGTATTAAGACCAAAACAGATGCATGTGGCTACTTAATATGCACGTGAATGACGCGACCATTATGTTTGCGTTCTTCATTCTTGATGATGATGCTGGTTGTATTATTTTGCAACAACATCGTTTCATTGCAAATGAGGCATACAGGACGAATGCATAGCCTGCTTATCTGTCCATCATTAAAGCTGGGCTATTCCACGTCAACTTTTCGCTTCAGCCTCTTTGACAGTGACATTCTTACCTGACAACAGCCGTTTCTTTCTGCAAGCATTTTCCACCAATCAGGACGCTGCATACTACAACCATGTTTCCTAATCACAGACTTTAACCATCACTCCTCAGTGAACTGCCTCCTAGTCTGAGATCTTTTTCTACTTAAAGAGCCAGTTATCATTATGGAGTTTCCATGTTTTTTAGGAGTTTGCTCACACTAATACATGTAAACAAACAAAATTAAAAAATAGCATTAATTAAGCAAGAAAGTGAACATTTCAAACAAGAATAGGCGTATTAAGTATAAATTCATTTTATTTTCTTTATTTGAAAGTCCGGCCCCCAGAGTGTTAGAAAAATTCTGGCCCTTGGAAAAATGTAGTTGATGACCCCTGCTGTAGACCATGGTACACTACTAGAGCGTCTTGAACAGTGGGTTGGCATCAAGGGTACAGCTCTAAAATGGTTTCACTCCTACCTCCACCAAAGAATGTTTTCAGTATCCATAGGCCAGTACTCTTTATCCCCTGCCCCTGTGTCTTATGGTGTCCCTCAGGGATCCATTCTGGGTCCAGTACTCTTCTGCCTCTACATGCTCCCCCTATGTAACATCATCAAAAAATGTAATATCTCATTCCATTTCTATGCAGATGACTCCCAACTGCACATCCCACTTAAATCCAGCAACTCCATGCAGCCTCTTTTAGACTGTTTGAAAGAAATTAAAATCTGGATGGCTAAGAATTTTCTTCAGTAAATGATAACAAAACTGAAGTTATTTTTGGCCCTTCAAAATCCAAAATTTCCATCCCTACCGACCTTGGTCCCCTTGCCCCCTATGTTAAATCCCATGCACGCAACTTGGGTGTTATGTTAGACTCCCATCTTAACCTGGAGAAACAAATATCATCTGTTGTAAAGACCAGTTTTTACCAGTTAAGAATAATTTCCAAACTCAAGTCTGTTCTGTCATACAATGATCTGGAAAAAGTCATCCATGCCTTCATAACCTCCCGCCTACTCTATTGTAACTCACTCTACCTTGGTCTCCCTCTAACTCTGGTGGCATGGCTTCAGATGGTTCAAAATGCAGCGGCTAGGCTGCTCACGAACACAAAAAAAGCGTGAACACATTACACTTGTCCTAGACTCCTTGCACTGGCTTCCAGTCCAGTCTAGGATACAATTTAAAATACTGTTGATGGTTTTTAAAGCTCTTCACCCCCTGGCCCCCAGCTACATAGCGGATATCATTCATCCCCATGTAGCTCCCAGGTCCCTCAGATCCTCCAGCCAAGGTCTTCTCCATGTCCCACGGTCCCGGCTTAAGCAAAAAGGTGACAGAGCCTTTTCTGTTGCTGGCCCTCAGCTGTGGAACCGACTGCCACCTGACATCAGAAAGGCCCCTTCTAATGCAATATTCAAAGCCAGGCTCAAAACTCACCTTTTTACATTGGCCTTCCCGGCATTTTAATTGTCTTACTCTGCTATGTTTGTAATTCAGTGTTTGTCTTTTGATGTCGTTTTAGCCTAAACCACTGATTTGTAAGTGTATTTTATTTTTATTTTATTTCCTTGTGGCTAATGCGCTATGTACAGCACTGTGGTCAGCGCAAGCTGTTTTTAAATGTGCTATAGAAATAAACTTTACTTACTTACTTACTTACTAAGGCTAAATTGAGCCAGGATAACTAGGAAACCCTGGCTTAATCCCTTATCTTGGTTTTGTGAAATAGCCCTCAGGTCTGTGTGTGCATTTCATGTTGTGGCTATGGGCGTTATTAGAAAAATTGTGAATAAAAATTGTTTCATGTTGATTACCTGAGGGAAATAGATGTGCCAGTTCTGAAAACGTCACACTTGAGGTGCATTCATCTGCTGCTCTAACATGTCTATGTTCCAGCTTCATATGGTAATATATTAAATTGCGTTCAGGTCAAACTTTAGCAACATTTGTTGTATACAGAACAACTTTATTGTTATAAAGCCAGAAATTGATATGATCCTGGTGAATGAGCAGCTCCTGAAATTTCTTGCATTTATTTGAGTCTTGCATGTGCATATACAGAATTTTGTAAGTGTGACTAATGCCTTTGTATGGGTTCCAGTTTCAAAGATTGTTGTTCCCATCAGTCACTTAGACACAAAAACAGGAAAATGGGGTCCAGGTTGAAAAAAATGGTAGTTACCCTTTAAGACTAGAAAAGGGCTATATATACAGTTCATTTATGTAATTTTACTTCATTTTGTATTTTATTTATGCACTTGTAATGCTCTAGATTTGGCTGTTACCCTATATATTGTTTAAACAAAAGCTCCCACCTAGCTGTGCAGGGGCTGGAGGCAGGCCTGGGTAATCCTGCATTAGTGGCTTAGGCTTCTCTGCCACTGTCTCCAGATGTGACTGATTCTCTTTCCCGCTAGAGCAATTTTATTATGCTGATGAGTGTTTCATCCTAATGGAAAAACCATTAGGGTAAATATATGCAAATAAAGTGCTCCATTCTTTCAACTCTGTTTGTGGCCTAAGGGTTAGATGAAGAGCTTTAATGTTTTCATAGAATGACAATTACTTCACAGAATGTCAGGGCCCACTGTCCTCACAAAGGTGCTTCCAACAAACTCAGACTTATAGTATTTACCTTCACTTTCATTGTGATTCCTATTTAGTTTATCTGAGCTTGTCTTTGGAGCAAAATCAGTAGTTACATCACATATTTCTCTTAATACACTTGGAGGCATTTAGTGTAGTTCATGGCATAGTGCAGCGTGCACTTCCACATTTGCAACTGCAAGACTGAACACTTCGCAGCACCGTTGTAAGATTTTTTTATTTATTTACTATATAATCTAGCTATTTTTGACAGAATGGATTTCTATTGTCACGACCCAAGCCCAAACCAAAATAACTTTGTCTAAGCTGAGTCACCCAAACAAAAAACAGAAAATACAAATGTATGATCACCTTACAGTAAATGGTCACTTCTCATAGAGTTTAGTAGTATTAACAGAAAATCACAAATTTCTGAGAGAGCATGCTTAATTATGCTTTCTACACCAAAGAGCTGCTCCCAAGTGCTAGTAGCCTAAAGGGCCCTTTATTTCACACCCAAACACTTTTCAACCTGTACGCAATACGACTGTTTTTTATTGTAGAAGGTGAGAGTAAGGTGCAGGGGGGCCTCCAAATTATTGTCAAAAAGGTTTTTTCATAAATTAAAATGTCTTAACATAATGCTAACATGTTAGCAAATATAAATCCCCACTGATGATAGGCTTACTGGCCTATAGGTAAGGTAGTCACTAAGGTAGCCATCCACAGATACAGTTCATCCTAAGGATTCACTGTGCTACATGTATGTGTAACATTAAAAGATGATTTATAAAATCATGCCAACAATTATTGTTTTAATAGCTTGGTATTCTATGCAAAAAATATATGTATAAAGGCTTTAGGTCGCCTACACGTTATTGTAGGCCCAGTTTAATATGCAACTTAATTTATACAATATATGTAGTAGGGTGTCTCTGCTCCGTCTCTCTTTCAGTTAAGGGGTCCTTGGCTTAAAAAAACGTTAACGACCCCTGCTCTACACTGTTAGTTATTGAATAGAGGCAATTTTGCCTTTTAACCCTCTGCGGTCTAAGGGCATTTTCACATATATTCTTGAATTCTCCTTTTAAGGGTATTGTTCTGTCCCCATCAGGACATTAGTTCTGTCCCCATCAGGACATTATGCGTGTGTTCCTTTAAGAACTGTAGGACCATCGCACCATGGGATGTAGTCAGGAAGTTGAATGTGAGCAGGACAACCTCATGGTTTTGTGTTATGATCTCTCCATATTATCCACTTCAATCTTCAACGTTCCATGCCTTTGGTAGCATTCTTGGTATGTGAAATAGATGCTGACATACTGTTCTTATATATTTGTTAAGTATTGTCAGTAAGTTTGATGTGCAATATGTATATTTTGATGATGATTCATAGCTCATATTAGACTGACAGTATGTTTCAGTAAGCTAGTTATTATCTATATTATATTAAAGATATATTATCTTGGGTTGTGCTACATGTAAGTATATTTTAGTTTATTTAGATAAACAATATAGGTTATATTACGTACACTGTGTAGCATATTTCCTTTATTTCAGCTTGCATGTTGGTTACTGTATATACAGCCGCATTACAGTGGCGTGTAGTTGTATTGTTTTTACAACTATCATTGTATAGTGTTCGTAGCTCATCAGTATGTGAGTAACAGGTCATTTTGTTTTATTTCTCAGTTTCACCCTTTCTAAATCAAATAAACTGAGTTACGACGTTCCCAGTCTCCAGTGCTTGATGGTGGAAGGTGTTTAGCTGCTAGTCAGATTGCACAGGGTTATGTGCATGCAGGACAAGACAGGTATTATAACTGATCCCCGTGTGTTTCATATAAAAAATGTTCAGAATAAACTCAGATTTCTGTATACTGATGCACAAAATTATTCCAGAGCAATGTGTAAAGAGATAATTTGGCCCTGAAGTGGAAATATTTCTCAAATCTCTTGTTAAAACATACCTACACTCAATTGTTTTGGTGCTTGAAATGAGTTCACAAAAGTAGCGTAATTTATGAATAAAATAGTAAATAAATGTCTAAAATGAAATTTTGTAATTTCGATTTATTAGTAGGAGTGTTGTCAAATTGCTTGGACTCGCCGCCGCTGCGTCTTTGGTCCTCAGAGGGTTTAAAAGAAATGATGAAAGGTTAATTAGAAAAAAAACTTGAGACACAGCACATATTACCTGCAACAGCTATGTGATTTCTTGCTTCCACAGCTGGGCAATTGCTTGTCAGCACGTCCAGCACACAGCTTGATATCTCAATACATATTTTAACGCGTGTAACGCTCTCTCTTTTTTCAGATGCGCAGACAGTACATTGTGCAGACAATGCATTGCGCCCGTGTGCAAACAACAGGATTTTAGTAGCCTTGTATTTCATGTGGGTTACATGTACATACAGGTTTCACAAACATACTGTACATTTGAACATTCAATGTTTTTCACCAAAATACAGTAGATTGTACACCCTGGGATATGTCGAATTGTTGCTTTTCATACCTAGATATATGGATTACCTTCCAAATAAACCCGTCAATGTGTCCTGTTTTCCAACCACCAGTGTTCTTAGAATTTAAGAGTATCGCCCCGAGCAATGTGTCAAGCCAGGCAGGTAATCACACACAGGAAGGCCAAAGTGCAGCTGGATACTTTACAAAATAAACCAAATTTCAAAATAAAACACAGCGAGACACGCGATTGGTCACACACACAAGCACTCACTGGGAGAGGGAGAGAGAGAGACTTTTTGTAGAGTGTAGAGGAGAAGGATCACTTTGTGACCGGTGGGGACAACTGCACGTTTTGTATGAACAGCCAGGCGAGCAATCAGGCACGAATCTACGCTTCACGGCAACTATTAATTTCTAAGTACATTTTTACTTATAGCACCAGAAATTGTATTACTTAAAGCTTTTACAGCTTTGTTTACACACGTTCTTTAGTAAATGTGTTATATTTAGCCTGAAAAGTAAAAAAAAAACTTTGTAAAAGTGCAATACCTAGCTCCTAAGGTGATATAACACAAGCTTTCCACTTACTGAAATGTGTGTGTTTGATGTGGAAAACTGGGTGTGAGACAGGTGACTTAATGCCCATCTAGTTTGTCTGCTAAGTGACAGCTGGAGAGCACTTTAAGGTCCCCACATGGGCCTTTATACAATATTAACGTTGTCTTAGTATGCAACAGAACACATGAAAAATACAGCTGTTACTGCCTCAACAGCCCTGTGGGATTTACAGTACATACAGGTCAGTATGGAGGTGGCCGCTGCTTGAAACTGAAAGGACTCTACAGCTACATTCATACAGTAAACAGTGCATTTTTAGTTTGTTGTATTCACGTGAATTTGAATGTTGAAGTTTTGCGGGAGTTTCTTTTTAGCCACAAAAAAATTTGTAAATGGTGAAAAGTATTTAATTAATGCAATGTGTGCATATTTGTGTTTTATATGTACATTAACATACTGTACTGTTAACAACTGTCTGGAATCATGATAACACTCATCTCACCACTGAGATGATTGCTAATCGAAACCTGCTAATAACAAATAGAACTCTGGAGAGCTAATATTTCTTCCACTTTGTTGTTGTTTTCAGTTGTTAAGTACTGTCAATGAACTAATCACTTCCTGCACAAGTGTTCCACATTAAAAGCAGTGGTGGAAAATAACTAAGATCAAGAAAATTCACTCAAGTGCTGTACTTTCAGAGTAAAATATTGCACTTTTTACTCCACTACATTTATATATATATATATATATATATATATATTTTTTTTTTTTACAGGGTGCGATTTGTGAAAAAAAAGAGGGGGGATGTTTTGAAACAATTTTATTCATGAAAATAAATCACAAACTTATTAACTGCATTTGCAGGAATACTTTTTTTTCTTTAACTCATCAAATGTTTTGCTCTAATAGCCTATCTTCACCTTCCTCATGCTGACACAGCGATGAGGAGACTGCGATCATGCACAACAAAACAAAACATGGAAGAATTAAAAACCAAAAAATGTATTTATGAACTTTAGTATTCAATGGAAAATAATATCATAATATGCCTATGTAATGCGTGCGTCATACTAAGAAAACTGTCCTTTGATGACAGACTTCAGTCGCCTGTTTCTACTTTCCTGTGAACCTTCAACTCCAGAATTACAAAAGCAATATGCTGTCGTTTACAACTGAAAATATTTTTCATTTTTAAACCTAAAAGCTGGACAACATTTAACACATCCAACAAATAGAGCATAAGCACTGGTCGGTCCATGTCTGTAATTTGTCAAGTAAAAGTAATACTAATAGCCCAAAGTATTAATGGTCAATTGATATTAGACTGATATCACATGCAGTAGCTCTGTATAAACATGAGTGCAGGTCTCTGCAGGCTGTTGGAGATCAGAAAGGGAAACTCATCCAATCAATCTCAACCATCTCGGACAAACAGCAGGGAGTCCTGGGAAACTGTGAGGCATCAGTAGTCACATCACATCATTGTGTTCCAACTGCAATTTTCAGCCGCTGAGTGTTGGAGAGTGCAAATAGAGAGAGGTAGGGAGAAAATTACAGTAGTCACCTCTGTGATGCAGCCTGTCTAATGGCATGGTATGGAAGCAGCAGACACACCCACACAATAACCCAGCAAAGAAAAAACAAAATGCTACATGGGACTGATGATACAATAAAGTCAAAATTACATGTTAACAATCTATGAATGACAAGTAGAGAAAAGCCAGAAAACAAACATCATCTTCATTGTTACATTCTCTATAACAATAATGAGAATTCGGGACAAAACAAAATGGATACAGTTTAAGGCATTTTGAGGTAAAGCAGTCAGTGTGCAGTGTTCTTCTGGGGACATATCAGTCCCCAGAGTGTGTATATATATATATATATATATATATATATATATATATATATATATATAAAATGTGAATGTTGTTGTCACTCTGAATGTCCCCCTGAATCCTGTTCAAAAATCAATTCAGTTCAATAAAGCATTGCTTGGTAGTTTATATGAAAAAAAGAAAGAATAGTTGAATTAGATAGCCAAATCTGATTTGAGTACTGAGTTGTGTACAGCCTCAAGAACTAGGGCTGCAGCTAATGATTATTTTTGTAATCGAATATTCTAGCGATAATTTCATCGATTAATCGAGTAATCGGATAAAAAATGATTTTGCCTTAACCTCTCAAGGATCACCGTACCGTGGACTGTGGTTTCCTGCTAAAAGCTGAGGAGTTACCCATCACGGGTGTGTCTTTGGTGTCTTTTTAGCCTTCAGAGGAGTTTTTCTATCCAGCCTGGAAGTTGTGCCATTTTTCGGAGTTGTTGAGCAATAAATCCAAACTCTTACATCCTAGATTTATCCACTTGATGTCCATAATTTATCACGTTTTCGGTCATTACTGCCGCTAGCTCCGTGCTACAGTCTAGCATAATTCTCCCATGATGCTTTGCGAGATTGTGTTGACGTCTTTCAACCAATGGGAAGGCAGGTCCGTCATACAAAGACTATGTAGTTGAAAAGATAGATGACTCCAGCGAATCCGAGCAAGAACAAAGGCTATATAGTAGGAAAGAGGTCACTGCATCTATCTAGTCATATCAACTCACGACATTAGGCTACAACCGCTAAAAATACTGCACGTTCTAGCTAGCGGCAGTACGTTAAGCTAACATCAATACGTTACCTTGTGTCAGCTGGGCTTGGTGAGCTGACATTAACAACAGGAGGTTTTTGGCTCAGGTGTTGGATCATAGTTGATGTGCTGTTGTGGTTGTGGCAAGTTCTACTTTGCGGTACACACATTGTACCTTGTTACCTTCTTTTTTTACTTTAAAATGATCCCAAACCTTTTACATTTTTTGCCTTTTCCTGGCGGTATCTTGGCTCTCCGCCATCGCGCCACTGAATGTTGTATGCGTCGTTAATAACGGTCCGTGTGAAACAATGACTGAGCGGAGCGGGCCGCATAATGCGACTGATTGGAATTAAACGAAGCTTCGAGGCAGAGAATTTGCCTCAAAGCTTTTTTGTAATCGAATTATTTGAATTATTCGAGTAATCGTTTCAGCCCTATCAAGAACTTTACTGTAATGGGGGTGTATTTGCGCCCTCTAGTGTCTAGTCACTGTAGCAGCTGGTTGGGTCGCTGTGTGCAGTGAACCGTGGGAAACTTTTGCCTGTGATCGTGGGAACTTTTCCATGCGGCTAGCTTGAATGTAAGTGTCTATGTTTGGTCTGTTTTTTTTTTTATAACCGTTTGAAAGGCTATATATTCAAAGTTGATTGATACATATCAAGCACTGTATTATGTTTTAATGATTTTCAGCGCGGTGCAAAATGTGACGGTTTAGTCATATTTGCTGTTTCCCCGCAGGTGAGAAATTGGCAGATTTTTCAGTTCTGCACTGAAACACAGAGTATAGCTACGTACGAGTGAAATTCATGTCTTTGTTCAGCCAAAAATCTTCAAATTTATTTTTTACTAAGAGCCTTGGTAGCCGAGTGACAGGGCATACCACATAACTGCAGCCACAGAACTGCAGCACTGTCTGTTAAATTCATGGTTTTAAGATTACGACAATGGGAAGATGACCTAAAGTTTGATGAGAAATTCCAACAACTCTTTTCACTAGCTGTCTGTCATTTACACTCAACAACCTGTTTAAGACAAGACGAGATGATCACCCAGGTTGTTGGTCTGGGAGTGTGCCTATGTTCCCACAGCCCTATGTTCCCACATTTCTAAGAATTTTTGGTTTCACTGAAAATTAGGCACTATGTTCCCACAGCCCTATGTTCCCACAGTTCCCACATTTCTAAGATTTGTTTTCCAAAATTAGGCACTGTGTTCCCACATTTCCTTTTTTAGATTTTATCCCCCTTTCTCCCAATTTGGTAGCCAATTACACCCAACCTATTATCCAGTAGCAATGGACTACAGATGGAATGTAACCCTAACATAGGGCCTAATTTTAAGAAAAATCTTAGAAATGTGGGAACATAGGGCTCTGGGAACATAGGGCCTAATTTTCTGTGAAAAAACAATTCTTAGAAATGTGGCAACGTAGGGCTGTGGGACCATTGAGTTGTGGGATCATAGGGCTGTGAGACCATTGGGCTGTGGGTCCATAGAGCTGTGGGAATATAGGGCTGACCTCGTTGGTCTAGTAGAAGACCAAGCACTTTGTTGGTGTTTTAGAGCCTCAGAGCCTTAGAATTTTCTTCTATGAAACCATCTCTGGTCAGCTGTGAAAAATAAAGTCACTGGCACGCAAAAAGCTTATCATCCAAACAACAGGAGGGTTTCTTTTTTGACTGTTTAGCCAATTTACAGAATTACCATTAATTATCTACAACCAGCTACAGTTGTCATTGTAGCTTGTCAAATCAGAGGTTGACAACTAATCCTTGTGCTTTATACAGCTTGTTAAGAAACCATTAATTAACTATTAATAATTAAATCTTAACTATGATTAAAATCACGCCTCTTGTACTTCAAAAATTGCACACCTTGAAATCATCATATTTACATATTCAAAATGATTATTTGCTCAGTACTACAACAAATGGAACTGCATGTATTCAAACTGTTTGCAGATTTTGTGATATAAAACAAAGACAATCTTATATATTATTAACACCTGATACTTAAAGTGACTATATGTAACTTTTTAATATTTGTGAAGCTCTGTCGTTTTTCATATAATGATCTTAAATGACCTGTAACAGCAAACAAGACTAACAGTGAAAAGAACACTATTTATATAGTTTTTAGTAAGGCGTCTGCTAGGGTTCGATTTTTCCCGTGCAGTCACAGAATGATTTGCGGCAGGTAGACGGCGCTACAGTAACACATTCTGATGGGTCACAGATTTCTTTGTAACACCAGAAAAGCCTGTGTTATTGTATCTAGCTAGGTAAAAGGTAGCAGGAGATTTCTTTATATAGGCCCAATTTTATTTTAATGTTATTTTAGAAGTTATCTGTTGTAGTTCTGGCTGATACTGGGGCAGGACCATCACAGAAAAAAGGAAATTAAACGAAGAACTAAAAGCTAAAAGGGAAAGGGAAAGACAACAGGCAATAACGCGAGTCAATCTCGGTCGGGCTTTAACAGATGGAGACAATTACGAGATTGTAAATGATTCTAAACCCACCCTGAATTGGCCCTCAGGTATGTAATATGTCTATTTCATTCATAAAATAACCTTAGATTGAGCGATGTGATTGTACGTCAGTAGACGACATTAAATTACATCCCCCTTCCTTTTAGCGCAGACGTTTTATTCCTTTAAGTCTGTGTTTGTGCCTACTATTTTCTTTTCGCGTGTCCCCCTGTAATGTTACGTGTGTAAAGCGTCCATGGGTTTCATGAAATGCACTTTATGAATCTAAGTTATTACTACGTTGGTTGCTTCAACAAACTCTTAATGCTTTGGCTGGTGACTCAGTGACAGTGATAATGTTACCCGGTTTAGCTCACGAGACATCCAAAGTAGGCTAAGTTACCGTATGCTACACTGGAAATGCAACGATGCATCTGTAACTTATTCTTTTATTGTAAATGAATGATTTTCTGTCTGAGCAAAATCCATCGCAACTGTATGACCTCCCTGTAATGCTAACTTAGTAATATACAGTGGGCAATACAGCAGCGTAAAATAAAGACCTTTATGACTAAGGCTGAAACGATTCCTCGAATAACTCGAATAATTTGATTACAAAAAATCCTCGAAGCAAAATTCTTTGCCTCGAAGCTTCGTTAAATCAATGTAATTAAGGTTGTACGGCTCACTGTGTTTCCACACGGAGGATTATTACTAGCGCACAACAGGTTGATGCTTCTGTGGACACAAGACGTTTATATACTGTCTATGCACGAGACTGACGGCCCAGATTACAAATGAAGGAAGACGAAAATAGCGAGGGTCTAAGAGAAGAGACAGGCGAGAGAAAACGACAGAAAGTTTGGGATCATTTTAAGCTGCAAACATGCTACTACATCATCTTTGTAGAAAACATCCCGTCTACTCATCCATTCCACGGAGCGAACCCGACACAAGGTAGCTAACTACCGTCTGCTGCTCTCGTCCACCGCGCTGTTTTACACAACTAGCCTACAGCATGCTACTCTGCAAATAGCCATGTTTTACCAACAAGCTAAAACAAGAGCTGTCGGTTTGTAGTCTGACTGTTTATTAGTTTGCTACAAATCTTTGGAAATTTAGCTGCTGCCGGAGACAAACCGGCTCCTCCCCCCAGCATGGCCACTTAATATGCACGTGAATGACGTCATCATGCCGGTGATGTATGATGATTGTATATATACAAAAGACAGGTTTCCTTTTTTTTAGTACACAGCAATAATAAATATTTACTATTGCTGTTTACTAAGTATTTCTTATCCGATTACTCGATTCATCGATGGAATAATCGGTAGAATACTCGATTACTAAAATAATCGATAGCTGCAGCCCTATTTACGACAGCAGGTGTGATAAAAAACACTACCACTTTTGTCCAAAGTGGCCGCTAGAATCAACACAAACTGAAAGTTACATATAGCCACTTTAAATGGGATAATTATGCTTGTTTATGCATTTAAAGGCCAAAGGGTGTGTTTAATAACACACTAACCCTTCTTTAGCATCAGGATTGAATGCAGTTAATTACCATTTGATCCGAAACGTAGAAGCGAGTCATTTACTGTCACAGGGTGTTCCAGCTCCTGCTGTACAAATGTTACCTGACTGTGCAGAGTAATATGTTCGCAGCAGAGTAGCAGTGCCTTTATTTGAATAGACTGTATACGCCATCTGCAATCCACTGCATATTGTCTCCTCTGCAGATCAATGAGGCTCATAATAGAAGTTGGTCTTCACTGCTGTGTTAACTGGATGAAATAATTACACTGGAGAGTATGATCATAGCAAGAAAGGAGGAATGCATTCCATTACAAGTTGTGTGTGTAATGATGTATATAGTAAAAGTCAGATCAAACAGATCAAAGCTGTGGAGAAGATGAGTGATGGAGGTAGCAGCGATATAAAAAGGCATGCAAATATATCAGGATGCCAAGCAACCAGCAATGTTAAACTGGGAATAATACTGCAGTCACGTACAGCGTTATATACCTGGTTTTGACTGAGTTCACTCCATAATTGCAGAACCCCTGCTGCAATTTCCTAAGTGTAACCAAGCATTTTGACCTAAACCATGATCTTTCCCTATAACCTAGTGCACTATGGAGTTTGATTGTAAGATTATTTTTGAACATTTTAAATCCTGCAATGTTAACAACCATGTGTGCTACCTTGCAGGCTTCTTCTCCTCTGCCTTTGTTGGTGCATTTCTACATGTGTTACCACCACCAACTGTGGATTAGTGAAATAGTGTGAAAACAGCAGCAGGTAGTGTGTCGCCTCACCCACATGCTGGCCCTCGTGCACGTGTAACCTTGTGTGGGCATGATTTTGAGAAAATGGGGACCCACTTGTAAAAACATCACTCCATAGCGCTACTAGTGGTCAATAACTCCACAGGGTACTTGGAACCAAGCTGTTTTAGTGCCTTAGCCTAACCATAGAGGTGGAAATGTGCAGAAAATGTTTCTTTAGTATCAAAATGATCATCAATTATTATTAAACAACCCCCTTTGTATAATTTATATCTACTCATTCATTAACATGTTGTAGCCGTTCAGTGGATCTAATTTTACCTACTCTAAATACTCTGTTATTGTATTGTAATGTATTATATTTTAGAAACTTGTAATGTTTTTTTTACGTAAAATATTAATCTTCAAAGAAACTAGTAACTACTGCAATCAGATAAATGTAGTGGAGTAAAAAGTACCCTTTGAAATGCAGTGGAGTAGAATTATAAAGTAAATTACTTAAAATGAAAATATTTTTAGGAAATTACAAGGACCTCAAAATCTTACATTGGTGTAGTACTTGACTAAGTGTATTTAACAACAGCTTCCTATTGCAGTTTGTTGCCAACTACACTGACTTGCATAACATCAGCAGTAAGCTTGGAGGACATTTTTCAACGGAAATGTTATCCATATAGTTTGCAGTCAAGAGAACGGTCAGTCAATGACAGTGGCTGAAATTGTAACTATAATACCAGATTACAGGAGAGGATGGTTACCGTTTAAATGTTCCTCATACCAAAACAAACATAGCTGGAGAGACACATTTTCTGAAGGACTAGTTTTACTTAAAGCTATTTTCAATCATTTGAAGATAGTTTTTAGGGCTTTTTTCCTTTATTAGAGATGTGATGACTCCTTTGTTTGACCTAATTGCTTTGGGATGTATATAGAGTATATCATGTGTTCTCTTCTAAAAGAGATATTGGTGTCAATGAGAAATCCTGAATTAAGAAAGCTTAACTTATTGACTAACAAATTGACTAACATGTCTTTTTCTATTCTTCCTGTTGGTTTCTGCTTTCAGCCAAAGGAGCTTTTCCCCCCTCGTTAAAAAAGAAGACATTTACTGCCACTTATTCTTCTATATAATGAAAACCAGCTTCACAAAGCTTGATAATCCATCGCATAGACATGAACCCTTCAGGTTTGGTCAAACCTTGGGTTTGGTTATTATTTCACTGTGTTCAAGTTGAGTGTTTTGATATCAGAGCAGCATTACGCTCCACTCGGTTCACTGTCAATCACCTGACACCCACAGGAGGAAATGAAAGACAAATAATCCCTTAAAATCATGTTGCCTTACAAACGAAATTGACACATCTGTGGCAGTTCAGTTGAAGCTAGGATTTACAATGAAAAATAAAATAAATGTTATAAATCAAATTAAACTCTACATGCAGCCCAAATGTGTGCAAATTGCTAGAAATATTATAGACAACCTGCACAACACTGACATGTCAATTGTATAGTGGCTTTTGCCTATGTTTACCTCAACTGCAGAGAGAATCAAGTCTTTATTTGAAACAGGCTCTTAGTTCTAATTTCCTCTGTAGTATGGGAGCAGCAGAGTCGTTGTACTGATAGAATTAGTACTTAGAACAATGACTACCTTTACGTGGAGATATTATTTCGGTTTTTGCCCTTATTCCGAAAAAGACAATATCCCGAATTCCTAATATTCCAGTTTCCAGTGTGACTTGTTAGACTGTGCAAACACAGCCTCCCTCTATCTCTTCTGACTGAGGAACAGCAGCAAGAGTATGAGCGCGTCATGTAGTGGGCCAGCGCCTTGCATGGCAGCGTCGCCACCATCGGTGGATGTGAATGGGTGAATGAGAGGCAAATTGTAAAGCACTTTGTCCAGTAAGGTAGAAAGGCGCTATATAAATGTATACCGTTTACCATCGGATGAGTTTCCGAACGCTTCAAACGGGCACGCCATACAACAACACTGAAACCAGCAATTCTGGGAACCAAGCGTTTTATAACTGCATTTTGTGTCCCATGTTTGTGAGAAATTACACAATAAAGTTGTGTAAAACAAAATACTGGGAACCAAGCAATCGGCCCGTTGCGAACATGCACATGATTCAAATGGACAGTGCTCTAGTTTGTTAAACCACCTTATTGAAAAGATTGGCGTTGCGATGTCTGTTGATATCCAAGTCTTTCATAATGTTTAGAAGAGAGTTGTGGGCTTTTTTGGAGGGCATGCGTTCCCTACGACAGCCTTGCAAACTGTTGGCTAGTTGGTTTATGTACAACAACCATAACAACGCACAGAGCTGACGGTAAAGTCTACCATACACTAGAAGACTCTGAACAGACTTTGAAAAGACTAAAGTCTGACACCATCTCACATCACACATAAAAAGTTAAAATTCCATAGTCTTGCATTGCCAGACCTTCCTCCACAAAAAAAAAAAAGTGCTCTGGTTTATTGGCATTTCTTTAAACGAATCACAATTGTCTTGGGCAGCAATAAGCGCTACCAAGACTAAAAAGTTACAATAATATCAAATACGTTTAGATTTTTGAAGACGGGAAACAGACTGACTCGGACTGAGTTTTATGACCACCTTACACCAAACAATTTAGACGAAATTAGTCTGCAACAGTGAAACTTGAAAAGTTGTTTGGTGTCGGCAAGAGGCCGTAAACTGGTGCAAACTGCAGTAAAAACTCCGATTGAGAAGCATATTCCAAATGCACTGTATACCTGTCCAAAGAATGCTTCTAAAACCCACATAATACACGCATATCCCTCGTCTTAATCGGAAACTGATAAATCTGATAAATTCGGAATAATGTCATATTCAGAATAACAGCGTGCATGTAAACGTAATCAATTCACGTGAGCCATTGTTGTACAGGGGATTCCACTCATCCTCAATGTTTGTTAACATGGATTTATTAGAGATTCAGTAATTATATAAATACTGGCATTTATTTGATAATTTACTTTAATATAGGCAATATTCTAACATACACACTTAACTGATATGCATACTACAGTTACAGAAGATTTAATAATAGAAATATCTCTCTTTTAGTCATTTCAGCTATCACTTCACAAAATGATAAAAAGTGATAAAATCCAGTCGAACAACACTTAGCTAGCCAGTTTTGACACCATGATGGACGGTTATGTTCACAGTCTCTTAGATTTCCAATCTCAACTCATGTAGCCTGAATTATTCTTGCCCTTCAAATGCCAAGCACCTTCCTGTGATGCAAGACTCCAGCCAGGCTTCATTCACACCCACTACCTCCAAATCACCATGCTGTCAGACCTGAAACCATGGCAACAGGCATTCTAGTCTCCCAACACACTCAAACTGTCACATGTGCGACTCATTAAAATACATTTGCTTGCACATTAGCATTCCTATATTTTTAGGATTATTCAGTTCCCTTCATGAGTTGGCAGGTAGAAATACCACAGCCAGTGTAAGCTGCTGTATTAAGTATGGGAAGCCAAACTGATATTTGAGATATACAAACACTGTCTTGTCTTTAGAGATAATTGGTTTTGGCTTTTATGAATATATAATGCAGGCAAGTTACAAGTGTCAGTATCGATCTTTCTAAAGAAACTCGGACTAGGTTTACTGTAAATTGCAGTGATTAGTCTCTTAGAGCAGGAAGTTTTTGGGTGCACATGAAGAGCAGATCAGTTTGAAAAATGATCTTTAAAAAAATATCTTGGTATTTGTTTGGTAAAAATTGACATATAAATGATAAACCTTGTTAATGACAAATATCACAGCAAAGTAGAAGGTCCATTGTCTGTGACAAGAAGCCATAATACGGCTGGGCGATTTGGACAAAAAAATCTAATTTTAAACTGAATTGAGTGATACACATGTATATCTCTGTTTTTTAACAAAGTAGGCTAAATGTTAAGTTGTAATCAAAGTCACGTGAGATGGTACAAGCACTTTTATTAAAACAGTAAAATGTGAAGACAGGTTTTCCTTTCCTGTTTAAAAATGGAATGTATGTATAAAGGCTTTAGGCCACCCTATACATTATTGTAGGCTAGGGCGTTTTAAAATCCTGTTTGTGTCCCCCCTACTTTCAAATTAGTTTGATATTATTTTCTCGGTGATTGGCCACTATTTTAAGCAATAAAGAAAGTGAGACATCTTTTTTTTTATACATAGTTTAGTACTATTCTTTCTGGCATAATTTCATTATGGTCAACTTCATTATTTCCTGGATTCTGTATATCACCATAGTCCCTATAAATGTATGTAGAAATGCAGGAAATGGGATTCAAATCAAAAACATTTTTCTGGCAGAGGACCCCCATGCCCCCTATTTTTCTGTCTTTGCACACCAGAAACGTGTCTGACGCGGCGCTGCTGCTGCTAGCCTTGTCTGTACACGTTTCCCTTTGATAAACTGCACTCAAGCAGTATATACTTCATGTTAAACATAAATATATACTGATTTGATTACAGCAAAGACAACGTCGGCAGTATTGACGGCAAAATAGGCTACAGAATATTTCGTTCTGTATTGACAGGTGAAATATTTGAAAATCTATTTTATTTTATTACATTTATATCTGCATTTATATAAAAACCTAGAGACTTTCAAACATCAAAATGTAATTTATTAAATGTATTCGTGTCAAAATGACATAAACATCTTTTCCTATTCTATTTTGAATGGAAACACTTCCAACACGCTTGCCTGTCGCATGGAAAATAGGCATCGGTCCTATTTCTAGCATGCATGCCTGAGACGTGCGTGTCACGCAGGCATTGTGTAAGCTCTAACCTGTTAACATGTGAGCCGAAATAAAAACGGACACGCCACGCAGCTGACACGCTCACGCCACGCATCCAGTCTGTAGCCAGCCTAACACAGCGTTGTCTCAGAGGCAGGTGTCCTCTGGCTGCTCCTGAATCCTGGATCGAGACCACAGATGACCGGGCCCCTCAGCTCTGGAGCTTCTCATAACCTCTTAAAAAGATTTTATTTAGGTTATCCCTTTGTTTTATTTTTCTTGTGTCTTATCCATTTTTGTTTTGTTTATGTCACTCTTTTCTATTGTTTAACTTAAAATGCAATTAGATGAGTAAGATAAAAATAGGATCTCACAGCCTATATTAGCAGCAGCTCCTGACCCGGCCCAAGCTCTATAAGAAGACGAGGAAAAACTCCCCAAAATCCTGAGGTTAGCAGAAATGGGACGAAACCTTGGGAAAGGCAATTCAAAGGGAGATCCCCTCTTTTCTGGGACGACCAGGGGTGCTACAGGATTTGCAAAACAAAGGCCAATAGAGCCCCAGCAGCACTGGGGCTCTATGGTCAAACACATTCTCAAGAAATCCTGGCAGTCTGGAGAGAAAGAAGAAGAAGAAAGATGACGGTGACAGGTACAGTGATCCATCACATGATAACTACGACTAAGATTTGTGCCTGCTGACATGCTGATTCTCAGCTTGTTTCCGAGGAACTCTGTGGTCTCAAACATGACCACTCCCAGCTGCCACGCTGCGGTGGGGCCGGGCCTGTAGATAAAACGACTGTACCACTCGGGAGGAATGTGAGAAGGGGTACCTACAATACACAGACATAAAAATAAAATGGTGAGGGTGGGGCGAGGATAAGCTTTGTCTAAATGGAAGAATCATAGAAGGGTAAGTTCGTGAAGAGCAGGAGTAGAAGCTAGACTCCTTACTGTAGAAATTGTGGTGAAAGGATCCTTTCTTTGCGAACCAGCTCAGTCCAAAGTCAATAAGATGCACACGAGGGACATCTGAGCCAGTCTCAATCAGTATATTTTCCACCTTGATGTCTCGGCGAAAGATGCACTGGCTCTCAAGTTCAATTGCTGCATCAACAAGCTGTGTCAGTATGATCTGAGAGACAAAAGGAGAGAGATGAGGGATTGGAGAGGAGGGTTTTATGACATTTTCTCATGGCTGCAACTGCCTTTAGCCTATAGGCACTGAAATATAGTGAAGTGGGTTATAATTTTCGTTTATTTCTCTCTTTGTTTGGCTGGGGCTTTGTTTACAACCTGTTTGACTGCCTACACAGCCTGTTTCTTGCTCCATCACAGCAATTACTTATTTGTGAGTACAATGTTATCAAAATCAATAGAAATGATGGCCTAGCAAAATAAGCCCTAAATTGCAAAAAGAAAAACCTTTAAGTGCCCACCCTCACACACATACACACACACACACTTACAAGGATCCTCTAGTAGCTTACCTTGGCCTGCTCCTCCAGTAGGGAACCTTCGTTGTCCTCGACGTAGGTCCTTGGAGGGAAATGGTCTCTCCAGCACCAGGATCAGCTCCTGGACCAAATCATAACAGTCCAGTAGGGACACTGGTGCAGATGTCCCCACTGATCCACTTGTTCCGGCCGCAAATTTTAATATGACAGCCACCTCCGCGGACAGCTGCTTCCCATTCTGGTCCTGAAACATCACAACAAAGTGGAGGATGAGGGAGAGGAGCACTGTAGAGAATAATATAGAATCATTCATCCATAAAGCATGCTGTAAGAGAGTGCAGTGCTGAATACAGTTGATTTCAACAGCAGTAGGTTTTGCTTACCACTACTTTGCACAAGACTTGTCCTTTGGTATGTGTTTGATGGCAACCTGCGTGGACAAACAGGACTTTGGTTAGCACTTCCTGACCATACTGTGTGTGAGTGTGTGTTCAAGAATGTGTGTGTAACATTTACAGGTAAATTATCTGGTCTGCGATAGCTGGAAAACACAGATCTGCATCCTCCTATGCCCAGCTGATCCTGCTCTTGGTATTTGGCCTTAAATTCAGCAAGCACACATATTTTGTTTAAATACAGTTGTGGGGACTACCAATTATGTAATATTACACCTAATGTAAATCATGCTAACATAAAGCAAAACCCTACATTCATCACTATCTACTGACCTGTTAGGACGGCAATGGACAAATCCAGTTTGGTCTCCTTCAGGTTTTGATTTCCTTTTCATCTTCCTGCTTGGTCCTTCTCCATTGGCAATAGCCTTCCTCTTAACGCCTCTCTTGCTCACATCATCCACAGATACTAGGTACTGCAGCTTTCTACATGAGAAAAAAAACCCAGAGGAACATCAGCTTGTTGACAGTCACAGGCACTAACATGGACAATAAGTCCTCCAAACTAAATAACAAAACAGGCCGTCATTTGGTGCTTTCCAAAATGGCACATATTAATCTTCTCTGCTCTGCTGCCGGAGCTGGAGTTTAGCTGTGGTTAGCCTAAGTTAGCGTAAAGACTCTGGAGACTGGGGGAAACAGTAAGCCTGGTTCTGTCCAAAGTTTTTTTTTAAAAATGCCTGCCAAAACAATATTTCTCACTGTCCTATAGTGGTATTTATCCATGTGGATAGTTTGTTTTATTTGTCCAGGTTTGGAGATAGATGTCTCTCCACCCCAATTCAATCAGGAGAGACTTTGTTGCAGATATGCAAAGATTTATTGTACATATGCATAATATGAAATGTACAGAGTTCTTGGAGATTAGACTCCATCGTTATAAAATCATTTTTAAAGAAGCCAAGACATATCCCCCCGATGGAGTCTAGACACTGGTGGTGGCGGCGAAGGAGCCCGAAGACCAGACCGAAGGAGTCAACGGAGCATTCTGCTGGAGGAAGACCGAGGGTGTCACGGGAGATGGTGACTAGAGGTGGAAGGGGAGGAGTAGGGTTGCACACTTTGCCTGAAATGACAGATTTAAAGCAGTGTAATGCTGTGATTGGATCATGAATTTCGTGGCCAATTCTGGTTGGTTTACTGAAAAGTGAATGCCTCTAAACAGTTGAAAAGTTTTAGGAAGAGAGAGTGGTGATTGAAGATGTTAGAAGTCTTCCTGAAAGAATTTTAATGGAGGTGGATGGAACATAGTTTATGATGCTCACAGCAATTGAAAATTTAAACATTTCGTCATTGTTTAACTCTCCTGTGTTCTTTTTAAGATGGAGACATACATTAAACTGAATTAAAGCCTTCAGCATACATTATACAAAGCCAGATCCATCCACTGGAGTCTCACAAGATTAATTTAGGTTCAATAATAATTCCAAACACCACTAAATGACTTGCACAATGTGAGCGCAGGACAGTATCGACAAGGGGGGTGTTTAATTATGATAAGCAAGGGAAATCAAATTTATCATTTAGGAATTTTAATTGATTAATTCAAATCATGTCCCCTCTTTATTGTCAGAGATAGAGGATGAGTGCTAAAAGGAATATTAGGAGAATAATGAAATGAAGCTCTTGCATTTGAAATGAATGATTTATTAGTTTAGAGGAGATTGGAAGGAATCCTTTGTCCTCATAGAGCCACAGTTACCAGCAGTGATAACACAACCATTTGCCTGACAATACATCCTCCTTCCTTCCAAGTGCAGTATTTGTCATTTGTATTACTATATATAGTCATTATGAAATGGACATGATTTAGGGAACATAATCCACCGACTTCATAAACTTCCTCCAGCTCAGCAGTGACAGATGAAATAAAAAACACCATTTATAATCTGAGCAAATCTTGAACTACAGATAGCCGAAGTATTTATCAGACACACTCACATGTAATGGTATTCATATTCTGAAAGCAAATAAATGACTGTAAACAAAGACTATCTCCTGCCATTCCTGGAGGATATCCTCATTATTATGGATTTTGATCAGGGCCCAGTTTCCCAAGAGTATATCTTCAAGGAAAAAACTGACGTGGTTGGGAATTATCGCTATACCACAAAACTGCTCACTTTAAACACACTGTCTTTATTTCATTCTGCTCATTTGGCAATGGTAAATAAGACTTAAGGTTTTAAAACCAGCCACTATTCTCTGGAGGTTGTAATGTTTAAATTACCTCGCAGTAATAAATTGTTGGATGGAACATACTCACAAGTAGTGGAGCTAAAATGTGAAGTTTTTACCTGTTTATATGCTTAAATTATGAAAGAGATTCTGTCGGTTTTGATATTTCGTGATAATGCAACCCGTTGTCACTCCCAACTCGTCAAATAATGCTGCTTGGTCTGTTGCTCTTTGTGTCTGATACTGATGCACAAGGCACCCTTTAACGTTTGTATGGCATAGCAACAGCTCGACCGTGGCACTGTAACATGACATAGTATGAAGAGAATCAGAATCAGAATCAGAAAGGGCTTTATTGCCAAGTACGTTGCACATACGAGGAATTTGTCATGGTGGTAGGGAATAGTATTACCAAATAGTAAGACCAAAAATCCATGTAAGAAGGTAGGTTGGGGTGGTGGATGGGTCAAACAAAACAGGACTTTCACCCATGTGACCAGGATTCGTGCTCCATTCTTGTCCTGTGTCACCTAAACTTATATTTTGTAACCCCACAATCTTTCCCTAACCCTAACTAATGCCAACCTTACACCAAACGACTATATAAGCTATTACAGTGTTGCAGACAAATTTCCAATATCGGAATGAATTCATGAGAGTCTTGCTAGATTTGGTGTGCGCTTCCATCGTCTCAATAGTTTGATGGTCATAAAACTCGAGCGAGCTGTCTAAAATCTTTTTCCCGTCTTGTCGTTAACACATTAAACAACACCAAACGGATGTCACAACACATTAACGTTAAGTTAAAACTTATTTGCCAGTGGTTAAACTGTGCCGCTGTTAGCCAAGGTTAGCTTGCTAGCACGTTACAATGCGGTACCAAAATCATTACCGATTGCGAAATTAACCAAATAAACATACAGCTGGCTTATATAGTGTGAATGCACTATGTTTAAGTACAGAAGTGCGCAATTTGAGACACAGTACTAGGTATGCTTGAAAAAAACTAGTTAGTTTAAGTCTTATACATTATGTCTGAATTGTTTGACCAATAGAAGACACAAGACACAGAATGGAACGTTGAGGTGCTTCCACCGGGCGCGTCTGCACTGCGTTCCGGAGGCGCTGCGAGCAATCGCTGCCATTCAAGTCAAAGCTTGATATTCCACCAGCCGCGCCACGGTGCGTCCCAGAAGCGTGCATGAAGCGGCTCTCCGCTCTGCTCCACTAAAGATACGCGCCAGGTCTATTTTTACGCGAGCCGTTCGGACAGCCGGGCAGGAAGTGAAACAGCAAGACTATCGGGACAATTAACTAAAAGACTACCCCCAATATCGTTTGTCTCCTCTACAACACCATGGACAATGAGAGATTCATCTTGGAGGTTGAAAAACATAATACATCACAGAGAAGGCATGGAGTGAAATTACAGCAGTGCCTGGAGTGGAAGGTAGATACTAGCTAATAAACACACAATTGTTCTGTAAAGTACTTCTGCGAGTCGGGTAGCAAGATACTCCGCTTCTGAGACACTCTCGGTTTGGTATTTCGCAAAACCGCAGCGAACGCAGCACAGACACGCCCGGTGGAGAATCAGAGTCAAAGCTGAACTGAACTGACCAGGGTCTACAAATAGCTATAGCTACAGAGGATGAAATATCTGAGAAACATGACCAGCAGATAAATCAGATTCATTGTTAAGTTGAGAGAGAAACAACTTCCAAGCTTTTTATAGAAACCCAGTCTAGACTGTTGATTAAATTACATATAACACTGAAATTTCTCTGTAGTCCAAATGAAAATTTCCAGCTATGCCAATTGGTCTCTCCCCAGAGCACTGAAAGAGAGAAAGAGATGTTTTTGTTTTAAAGGCTCCAAACTCAAGTTCATGTGCAATTCTCCTTTTTTTAACACAGCAAGCTGTTGGCCAGATTCACCCTGTATATTTTCAAATCCTTTTTGGCTTGATTCTGCTTCTTTCTCTGTGTCTATAGCAGTGTGCATGCCATCTGTCTTGCTTGGCTGTTTTTATGTCATGTTGCTATACAGACCCTAAACAGAGCTGTGACAAAGGTACCCTTTGGCGTCTGTAGTGACGCATTGGGTTTTCAATTGACTCCAATTTTAACCCACCAGTGGCAATATTTGGGGCTTTGTGATAACCATTGGAGAGCCGAGGCATGAAACACATTTTCAGCCCAAATAACGTATTCAGTGGGAGGACCCTCTGTTCAGAGATATATTATAAGGATAATTGCACACAACTTTTTATTTTCATCATATTCCCATTACTTTAATAATTTTATATAGAGGATGGCTTGAGTCTTGTTAGACTCCCTGGCCGCTAGAGGCTGGCTGCAAAAGTGAGACAATTTACTGAGATCCCCTTGTTAAAAATGCACAACTTTTCAACTGAATTAAACATATTTACACCCTGGTTCAAAGAACTGTTTTGGTCTCTCTCTCTCTCTCTCTCTCTCTCTCTCTCTGTGTGTGTGTGTGTGTGTGTGTGTGTGTGTGTGTGTGTGTGTGTGTGTATATATATATATATATATATATATATATATATATATATATATATATATATATATATATAGTTTAGTTTATAACTCATCAGATTAGGTTATATTCAGGTTTAAAGTTCTGCATAATTAAGGGGGTGGTCACAGTGATTGACAGGTGCATGTAGTGAGATGAGGCTAGCCCTAGGCTGCAGCTCTGCTTGTTTGGTGTCCCCGTCAGTTCAGTTTAAGCTAATCCGAGTCACTGCACTTGACCTCCCAGCCGTGTTTTAGCCTTTTAGACAATATTCAAGCAAATATCCTACACATAATATGGCTTGCTGTACGTTTGATTATACTGTAACAGACCCTCTCCAGTTGTGTCAGTGTTTTTTTAACATCCGTGAGCATTATTAGCACGTTAACTAGCTAACGTTAATTCGCTATAGACAGAAGCCTCGGACAAGGAAGGTAATGGGAGCGTATGCTAAACTGGCTTGCACCGAAGTTAAAACAGCTGAAAAAACGGCAGAGCTGAGCGATTTTCAATTCATTCCCTATGAGAACAGCGGTACGAGTGAAATCCGCTGATGTTGTGTAGAGTAATAAGAAGCACTATGGAGCTAAGTGTTGTGAAAATGGAGGGGGGAATGAAGCGATCCCAGCCGGGAGGTTCCTCAGGATCAGGACCCAGTGGCCCTTATTGTTACTATTGTTATCAAAAGATAAATGATGTTAACGTTTAATATAGACTATAAAGTTCACAACAAGACCGATTCATAACGCTGTAGTACGGAGTTTATATAAGATGATACTCTGACCTCCCGTTCCCGTGAAGGCAGCACGGAGCTGACAGAAACACAGAAGAGAAGAGTTGCGATCCACCATCTCGTCCAAGCGCAGTGCCGTAAACTGGTAGGTTTTAATGTTGCAGATCACTGTTTTTTGCAACATGTTGCAATATGTTAGTTAAGCTGGAGTTAGTGTATATCCACAACGTTCCACTTCCGGGATTGCTCTTGTCTGCCGGATGCATGCCTTTTCACCAATGTATGTTTCCTTCCTCTTTCTTTGTGTTGGAATTTTAAACTCCGTTGCATTTATGGAACTATAGCTAACTGCTCCTCAGATCTCTGCAGGGTAAATTGAGACAGCTAGCTAGACTATCTGGCCAATCTGAGTTTTCTGTTGCACGACTAAAACAACTTTTGAACGTACACACTTTCCACTGAAACAATTTCCTTCCTGAGGCTATTTTACAGCGGCTCCGTGCGGAGCTCAGCACCGCCCAAAACGTTTGTGATTGGTTTAAAGAAATGCCAATAAACCAGAGCATGTTTTGGAGTTGGTTATCCAGGCTGCCGACCCCCTCCTCCTCCTCCCAATAGCAGAGCTGTGCAGCAGTGTAGCGCCGTATCCATGGAAACCATCATTTGATTAACGTTAACTTTAAGTTTGTGTTGATGTTCGGAGGCAAGGTGGCAAAGCGCAAATATGACCCAGAGTATTTAAAATGTGGATTTTTGTACATTAAGGATAAAAAGGGACAGAAATGACAGGTTAGGTGAAAACATATCGTTTTGTGGGCCTTTATTTATATATATATATATATATATAGTGCAGTTTTCATATTTTATTCACTTTTGTACATACATTTGTCATGCTCCTCATCAGTTTCTTCCTAATGTTCTCTGAATGCAGAGATAGCATTGAAGTTAAATACCTAATTTTGTGGCCTTATTTATTTTAGTGACTTTTGTCCATGCAGTTGTTATGGTCGTCCTCAGTTTCTTATTAATGTGCTTTGAAATGCACTTTGCACATGTAAATATGTGTATTTATGTAAAAAAAAAAAGATGACCTATGGGTGTCTTAGCCATTGCTAGCTTGGGAGCTTCAACTAGGTGGGCGTGGTTTCAGCAACTGGGTTTCA
Organism: Sander lucioperca; assembly: GCF_008315115.2. Classification (NCBI taxonomy): domain Eukaryota; kingdom Metazoa; phylum Chordata; class Actinopteri; order Perciformes; family Percidae; genus Sander; species Sander lucioperca. The sequence continues at coordinate 38,302,971 of NC_050182.1, forward strand.
TTCGAGTCTGCCTCAGCTCCACCCACGCTGACCTCCTAACGTCAGCACTGTCAACATGGCTCACTTTGAGCTTCATTCCAATGGGTGACGTCACGGACACTATGTCCATAGTTTCAACAGTCTATGGTTTCAACCTGCAGCCCTTTGCTGCATGTTATTCCCCCTCTCTCTCTCCTCCTTCATGTCTAAGCTGTCCTATCGAATAAAGGCCTAAAATGCCAAAAAAGAAGAAAAAAAGAAAAGGGAAGATGACAACTAACATTACGCTCGTTACTCCAAGTGCAATGAAACCTTTGAAGCCAATAGTTTATCAAAACACCTGTTCAACAGGCATAAACATTAAGGTTGTCACAATTTAGATTTTAAATCAATCAAAAAAATCAAGCTTTCGATTTCAACTATCAAAATCAAAAGCTGGATCAGCAATTCCAGTATTTTTTTTTCTCTCTCCACCCGTCTACTTGCAGACGTCCAAAGAAGAAAAATAACATACACAGCCTATGTATCTTAGGAGCCCTCCAGAAAGCTCAAGTACTTTCCCCATTTCCCCGTGTAGACATCCAATCTGGCAAACCGTTTGTATGACATCTTTTCAAATGCCGCCACCCTAGCCATCTTAATTCAATTCAATTCAATTCAGTTATATTATCAATATATTATCATATTTATAGTATCAAATCATATTATCCTGATATCCTGATATTTTTTTTTTTTTCATTTCATCTTTTTATACTCCACTTACTATGTCTGAGATGTTGTATGTATGTTTATCTGTCTTGTATGTCTGGTGAGCCAAAGAAAAATTTCCACCATGGTGGACATTAAAGATTTATTCTATTCTGTTCTATTCTAACAAGAGTTATCTCAAGACACTTTACAGATAGAGTAGGTCTAGACCACACTCTATAATTTACGAAGACCCAACAATTCCAGTAATTCTCAGCCCACTCTTGAATTGACGGTCCCCCTTCACTCCTTCATTCTCTTGAATCTGTCTGGCTATCATTAAACTATTTGGACCCAACTTCTTATGTGCTTATGTATTCCGCTTAGGATCCACTTAGCCCTACTTTATAACATTGACCTTCCCTGCTATTCAGAAATTGAGAGTCACCCATCTATTAACATCACAAGAGATTTATTCAATAATGGATCCAAATTAACTTTAACTAGGGGAGAGAATAATATACTCATATATATGATACCTTGCTTGGGCCACCGAAATGCACCTGATTAGAAGGCTGTTATTGGTGTATAAATGTAGGTATGTGTACCTCCACAGTGGCTGAATCACAATTGAAAAAACTTATGAAACTAAGCAATGTGAGCAACTCTGAATATTTGAATCTGCTCTGTTTACCTTTCCCATATTGGAATTGAAGCATACTTTATTTGCCAGCAGAGAGCTGAACAACATTCAGGCAATCAGGCTCTCACAGGAAGAAGACAGACACCATAGCAACAGCAGAAAGTTTGAGAAGTTGTGTGCTGGGAGCAGCATCGGTGGCGGCAGCAGCAGTGCTTGTGTTGAGTCGTTGGACTGGAACAGATATACGTTAATTGGAAGTAAATTTGACAGCTCTGGGGGAGAAATGAGGTACGGCAAAGAGAGGGGGGAAGCAACACCATCAGCAGACACCTAGACCTAGGAATGCATTACGAAGTAAGCTCCCAGATCTGAAGAGGGTACTTCAAACATCTTGTCCTCATTATGTATTTATTGTTTGTATTATAGCCTGCATTTCTCCCCACTTTGTACATTGAGTCTGAGGAAGAAGCAGGGGGTGTACCCACGGTCTGCATCCACAATTATTTCTAGACAGGTTTTTTTTAACAAAAAAATAGTTATGAAGTTATCTTCTGTGCGTTAACTTTCAACTTCACAGACGGCTGGTGATTCTAATTAGGAACAAACAGAATAGAAGAGTGATGCTTTCAGATAGGAGAGGGACAGGAGCGGGGGGCGTGATGGTGGTGATGATGATGGGTGGGATGGGGAGGCTGGAGCAGAGGAGGTCAGGGACACTGTAGAATGAAAGGGATGCTTTAGAGTTTTCAGGTCGGACTGGGTGTTTTTGAAGCTGACAGCTTCCCCTGCCATCTCAAAGAGCACGTTGTGAAGTCAGGGGAAATATATGGGCTATGAAAGAGGGAGAGGGGCCTGCATTGAAGCCTGCTGCCAGGAAAGCCGAGATAAAAGCACAGAGAGATAATACCAGAAATATTAGAGGTGTGTTGATCTTACTTAAGAAGGAGTCCTATTTATCAGACTGTTCCTTTCAGTTTATAAATAGTTCTAAAAGGCAGCGGTGATTATCACTTTACTGGAGAAGGAAACATAAGTCTAGTGTTAATTGTTGAATAGTATGTTCTATTAAATAATTGGTTTGCATGATAGATACTTCAATAACAAGACTGTAAGTCTAAAACCATGCAAGTGACATCCTCAATGCTGTAATGTTCATTACATACCACAAATCAAAGGCGAACACAATTCATTTAAAACTATTCTAGCAGCCTAACCAGAAAAGGGGCTAAGAATCGATGTCTGTATTAAGGGTGGTGCTAGAGGAAAAGTCACAGTCACTAAAGTCTAAAGGGCACCTCTATTATCTGCTGAGTCAAGTCATCTTCTGATGAGCATGATTTTGCACAGTTGGTTATTAATACACAGTGAAAAGTGCCAAAGTTGAATGAGCATTCCTTTTCATTCTTTACTTTTACTATTCATTTACGCAATCGCTCATGACAGGCCTTGGTATGTAGTGATTATATCGCAGTAAAATCCTTTAACTTCTGCTAGTTATAGATATGGTAATTTTGGTTATACTTATTAATTTAATTATTAATCATAACTCCAAATTGTCAGATTAGTGAGGCTTGGACCCAAGTGCAAAAAGGCAAGGAGGGAGCAGCAGATAGTAATAATAATTTAATGATGAACACAAAGAGAACTTACAAACATGTAAGCTGGCGATAATTCCGAACACAGGAGAAAAAAAAAACAGGAACACGGAAGGAACGGGGAAAATCCAGGAGCACGAAAATACAGCTTAACACAGGACGGAACTCACCACGAAAGACTGACGAAAGACGATGAACCAACACCAGACACAGAAAGCACACAGACTAAATACACAAGGTAACGAGGGAAGAAATGAGGAACAGGTGACATGAGGGCTGATGAACAGGTGGAACACATCAGGGCAGGGAAGACAATAGGCTCGTTCGAGATAACCCAGGTCTGAGCAGAATCGATCACTGACGATCCCCGCCCAATGCATGCTGGGTAGATTTGTATAGACTTGATCCCGACGTGCTCTGACGTCATGCACACATGGGCAACAATGACCTCACGAGATCAAGGCGGTCGCAGGTTTGTGACGCAGGCAGCGCAGTTGCTCTCCACCGACTTCAAGACCCAGGCGGACCAAGGGCATGCTGGGAAACGCCTGGCTCTCAGCTGATCTAACATGTGATTGGATCAGAATCGACTCAATATGATGACGTTTTATATAAACTTTTTATTGATTTTGAATGGAAGGGATTTGAACTGCTATTTGTCAGATTTAAAGGCTTATTCTGTACAGAACACATGTAGTGTGGCTGATAGTGACGTTTAGAAGTCAGAGAGACTAAATCCGTTCAGATTACGGATTATCTACAGTCTGTCGTTTATTAACATCAGCAACAGATCGCTGTAGAGCATTTTGACAGCTACTCTGTCATAATAAAAACAACTGGAGACTATTCAAGATGATATATGGGTCTGATAACATTGTATTAAATCGGAATCGGACCTAACAGGATGTGAGTTTTTCTGTGACTTCCTGTTCAGCCTGAAGGCTGCTGGAAACGAATGTAAACTGTCCGACTTTAACGCAGATTTTTGTCACCGCCCCCGGCTGCTGCCGCACGCTCTCGTCCACTTTACAGGCGAGGCGACGCTCATCTCGAACGAGCCTAATCACAGAGGCAGGAAAAACACAAGACAGGAAGTAAAGCAAGAAATGTGCGCAACCGCCGGCAACAAACAACGTGCTGGAGAACCCAAGGGCCTGGGCATTCATCTAACATGTGTTTGTGCATGGATGCCATCAGGCGGCAACGCAGTACCCGGGGCAGGATGATACGGGAGAGTCCGGTACAGCCCTACTCTGTACGGTAAAACTGAGATCCCATTAACACTAGCTCAGTGTGGTTTGCGGGTTTGTTGGAGGAGACAGCCAAGGTACTTTTGCTTTGTTGGTCTTTGTTGGACAGACATTGACCTTTGTTTTTTTCTGTCCGTGCAGTGTACAGCGCCGCTGCTGTTTTGCCTAGTCGGAGTTTTACACTTACTCACTTAGCTTACCTGTTTTAGTAATTTTAACTTATCTGTACTGGAACCTTTGCCTCTTTGTTTATTGTTACGATGTGGTTTTATGTTTGTATTGAGGAGAGTTAATTTCTTTTGGATATTGTGCATTAGGTTTAGTGACTTTTAATCTGGCCTGAGTTTTTAGAAAACTAGTGGTCGCTTGAGTTATTCATAGAGGTGGTGACGTATAACTGGCTCATTTTACTAGTAACATTGCATGGTTTTAATGTGTTATTTGGGTTTATTTTGCTATTTGCATGTTGTGTTCATCTGTAGTCCTTGCCTTTTGTTATACGATCCACCCATGATGACCATTGCAACCACTTAAATAGTTTCCACTTCAATAGTTTCCACTTCAATAGTCTTTACTTTAACAAAATTCTCCTCTCCTACTGTGTTTTGTATTTTTGGTTGTTTTGTCTTTTATTTCATTGGTTCTGTTTTTAACTTACTTTTACAGTTACGTTCAAATGAACATTGTCTTTGGGTTTATAATAAATCATTTTGAGTTGCCCAAATCAACCTCGTCTCTGATCATTTATGTGGGCTTGCCTGTGTAGTGGGAGTCCCCGGTTTGGTACCAACTGATATCAAATTAAATTTAAACTCTTTGGGTGAAAGTCCCAAGGTGGCGTTGTCAACTGTGTTAAATTGCAACATTTTGGCTAAGCCCTCTATTGGACCCGGTTACACTTGCATGGATCATACTCTCTGACCTGTTTTATGGGTACCTTCTCAATAATTGGTTGAGTTGGGCCCATGACACCAAGAAGGCTCAACAGTGTGTTTCAGGGTCCCAGAACCACCCCTCTCTTTACCTGCACCCACACACTCAACACAGCCCTTCAAAGCAATATATTCCCTTCTGTCTATATATCATCACCAGGTAACAACATCAGCTAACAACATGCATGAAAACAGCTTGTCATCACTGGCAGCATACTGATTCATCCACCAATCAACAAACCAAACAATCTTCCTCAGCTACTTTATCTAAGCAAGCAACAAAACATAGGCAAGGACAAATGAGACAGAAGCACAATATAAGCATCTACCCTTATTTCAGGATGTCTCCTATAAATTGAAATTATAAGAATGCATCTATTACAAAGGGCCATGAAAATATGACTTTGGGGGAAGTCATATTTTCATGGGTTAACAACCATCTGGGGGTAATTTAATATTTTTTTCTTTCCCAAATAGTCACCAACCAAATAAAGTTTAATATTCTGAATAGTGTCAATGTTTGCCATTGGTGAACCACCAGTTAGAGCTTTAAGGGCCCTGACACACCAACCAGACGGGCCGACCGTCGGCAGAAAAGCCAGTCGGACTGATCAGTCGGGTCCCCGAGGTCCAAAAAATGTCTCAGAACACACTGAGGCGACGCCGACTTGAGCGTACCCTCTGCGCGTGCGCGAAACGTAATACTGTATTGTCTGTATTGTTTCCATTAACAGTCTGATTATTTCCCAGAAAATGAGAACCGGCAGCTGATTGGACGAACACGTCACGTGGTTCTTTTTTCTCCGGAAATTCACAGCCAGACTGTCATGGCGGCTTGTTCAGAATATGATCTTATATTGTACTAAAATAGTTCACCGAAACGTGTTTCTGAAAACATTTTAAGCGAGAAATAGGCCGTGCCGTTTCTGAATCTGTCTTCATTTCAGATCAACAAAGGTCAGTTTAAAAGATTTTTGTCAGATTTTGAGCGGCTCATCAGCTCCCCATTTCCCGAGTCCCAACTGCCCTCTCCTGACTGAACATGTCGGGTCGGCCCAAATGAAGACGATGGCCGATTATTGGGCTGGTGTGTCTTCTCTCTAAGACCAATGCACAATCAAAAATGACTATTCAAAATTCCATTCATTAAGGTTACAGTGTAACATGAGTTGTTGCTACTTCCTTGCAGTTCCTTCAACTTTTTGAGGTTGAGGTAGCTTCTTCAGCACATCACTCCGTGGGTGGCAAAGATCCCTCGTAATTGTCCTTGAATACAAAGGTGGATTTCTCATTGTCAGTGCTCCCCCAGATTTTTCTGAGAAATCTTGCATCCATTTCGTTGCCCCTCAATGCTTGTCAATCAAGCCAATGTATTAGTAGCTCTTGCATTTGGTCGCAAGGTTCACTGTGACAAAGTCACCAACTAACAGATCTGAGATCTCTGGTTCACTTCTCTCATCCTCAAAGCTCTCAAAAATAAACAGAAGGGGGAAAAGTAAAGTGACATCAAAGAACAAGGAAAGCTTAAGAAGAAACAAACCAAGAAGAAAAGCCCAGTGTACAGCAGCTCTGAGGAGAATGATGTTCCACTTGATGACACTTCCATCCAGATCTTCAGGCATTTCCCTCCATCCCTTCACCACCGCCTGTGTCATGACTCCATCAGGGGGATATTCCTGTACTACTCATGGCAGCCCTACTCCCTGATGAAATCGCAATGGGGTCTAATCGACTGTTAACATTTCTAAACTTTATTGTGCACCATGTTTATACATTTATTTAACTTTTAAATGAAGTCCCTCCTGGTAGAATTCATCAGTTGTACTCCCCACGACTGGTAGGCTAATCTTGATGTGTAAATTTAGGCACAGCTTTACACTGTCCGGGTTTACCTTTCACAATAAAAGCCCAACTTAAATTCACTCGCTAAAGAAGCTACTCAACAACATTTTAACGTTACTTGCAATGCGACACATAACGACAACGTCAAATCGAGAGTGACGGAGGTGCTGAGCAGATGCTGCTACTAGCATAGCGCTATGGAGGACAACATGGAGAACAACAGTCCGTTCTGCATCGCGACTTGTCAGCACGATTGGAGGGCGATATAATGGACTTCCATTTCTCAAGCATCCATATTAGAAAGCCGCGTCACCAGCGTAGCTATAGTGATGCCTAGAAGATAGGTTGGTGATGTCTAGACACACAAATCCGATCACTTGCAAATAACGTAGTGCATACTGTCGTAACAGTGCGTACTGTCTGTCTTAAAGATCTGATTTGAGAAACAAATCTGATTTGTCTGCAGTCTGAACACAGCCTTAGTGTATTTAAGCTTATGAAAATAAGCTTATAAAAATGTGGGACATTTTAGGCCTTTAATTCCACAGAACAGATGAAGACATGAAAGGGGAGAGAGGGGGGGGGAATGACACGCAGCAAAGGGCTGCAGGTCGGAGTCAAACCCGCGGCTGCTGCATCGAGGAGTAAAGGCCTTTTTATAGTTGTGCGTCAAATCGACCCTACGCCGGACCCTACGCCGTAGCCTGACGTGCACCTCTCGAAAAATGTAATTACACGTCGCAGCGACGCACGTCTCTCGTCCGTGGCTTGGTAGCGTTGCATTTCCCCCCTGACTCATTTCCTGGTTCTCCTTCTCCATAAACAACATGAAATCAAGGAGAGGGTTAACTTTCCCTGCTACAGATTTCCCACCGTGGTCAGAAAACACAGGGGAGACACTTTCTTTCTCTCACTATGACTCTAGAGTCACTAGTCGCTCCGAAGCTAATCGCCATCACTCTCTCACTTCTCCCTCGCTCTACCACACACTCCCCACACACACACACACACACACACACACACACACACATACCGGCACACACCAGCGCACAAGTATAAACTTCAGGCCACTTATGTAGGCTACGGCGAAAGCTCTGCGCAGGACTATAAAACGGCCTTAAACCTCCTATATATGTGTGCCCGCTCTACCAACTGAGCTAACCCGGCCACGAAAAAAATGTGGGAAATTATGGGAAATGAAGAATCTAGTAGCTTGGCCCACACAGGAACTAAACGTCAGAATATCTCTGCCTTTCAATTTTGACCATTCTGTCTCATGTCAAATTAGTCAACAAAAGACTCACAGTACAGTGTAGCATCAAGCATCTATTAAATAACATCTAATTTCCACAGACCTGTATAATCCCTTATGCAGTTTGGTATTCTTGTGGCATATTTTAACTTTACGTTATTAGGCTTATCTTCTTAGTTTGCACTTAATAGTGAGATAATATATTATTTAATGGTGGTGATGACATTGCGTCTCACTTCCATCCCATCGCCCTCCGCTTTTATCTCACCTCCTGATAAACTGTGCCGAGAAGTAAAGCGGTGTCACAGGAAATGTGTTTCCACAAAGGTACTTCCCACATTTGTTCATGTGAATATTTGATAGCAGATATGTGCTGCTGCAGTTTGCCCCGAGTGTTTGTGTTTGTTTAGCTGCCATGTGGTTACACAGACAAATGCGCAACATCCAGACAGCACTTGGCAGGTTTGATGTTTCATCCTAAAGCGTGGAAAAATTAGCACTGTGCCCTGTGTCAGGATACATCTGCCAATTTGTTTTCAACACGCATAAACATAAAACGTTTGACCTACTTAAAAATATTATTAGCAACACTTTCTGGCTACATATTAATAAAATTAGGTCATGTTTTGGTAGCATTGTACATCATCTTTATCAGTTAAGTGTGTGTGATCGTGTGACTGCTCACGTTTCTTCCCTTGCTGTACTTCTTTTTTTTTTTTTTTTTAAGATCATTTTTTTGGCATGTTAGGCCTTTATTTGTGACAGGATAGCTTAGACATGAAAGAGGAGAGAGAGGGGTAATGACATGCAGCAAAGGGCCGCAGGTCGGAATCGAGCCCGCGGCCGCAGCGTCGAGAACTGAGCCTCTGTATATGGGTGCGCGTTCTACCAGTAATGTCACCTTGTTCCCATCTCTGCAATTAAGCTGGTACTACTGAATTCAAACCAAGGAATATACAATTTAACAAAGTAGAATTATCTTTAGCCATGGCTTCTGTTCTGCATGTAGAGGGGGTTAAAAAGCTAGGAAACAACCTTTTTTAGAAAACAAACTGATCCAGTAGAAGCTAAAAAAAAAAGAAAGCTTGAACTTCTGAATATTGTGACATTGCAAAAAAGAAAGTATGAGTTTAAAACAGAGTGAAAAAGAAAGGAGGAAACAGGGACAGATCATGTTCAACCAAGTTCCTTTAATCTATGAATGCTCTTCTTTTTGCATATGAGAATTCAGCATGGCTTTTTTTAATCATTTGGTTTTGCCATATGAGCGAAAAAGAAAAAAATACTAAGCACACTTGAGGGAAGCTAAGCCTCAAATACATTTTATGAGAAGAAAACATTCTGTCTTACGAAAATCACATGTTGGTTTTACACAACATATATGATGCTTTTAAATACCAGTCAATATACATATTCAAAAAATTAGGAGACATACCGTTATACATACTTGTAAGTCACTCTGAGACCTCAAAGTGTCATTCAAATAGGCTTTTCCAGACAAATACTTATTTTCAAAGTTGAAAGATTAAAGCTATTGAAAGGACTTTGATGTAAATGTTTCGAAGACTTATTACTGCACAGATGAAGAATGCAGCGGATTTGTGTGTGTGCCTGTTAAGGTGGAGGAGAGTGAAGCGTGATTTATACCTCTGCGTAAAATCTACGCCGTGGCTACGTACATAGGTACGGCTAGGTAGGGTACGGACGTATGCCGGACCCTACGCCGTAGCCTGACGTGCACCTCTCGAAAAATGTGACACGTCGCAGCGACGCACGTCGTATCTTGGCAGTGTTGCATTTCCCCCCCGACTCATTTCCTGGTTCTCCTTCTCCATAAACAACATGAAATCAAAGAGAGGGTTAACTTTTCCTGCTACAGATTTCCCACCGTGGTCAGAAAGATCAGGGGAGACACTTTGTTTCTCTCAGTATGACTCTAGAGTCAGTACTCGCTTCGAAGCTAATCACCTTCACTCTCTCACTTCTCCCTCACTCTACCACACACTCCCCACACACAGACACACACACATGCCGGCTCGACGCACACACCAACGCATAAGTATAAACTTCAGGCCAATTACGTAGGCTGTGGCGAAAGCTCTGCGTGGAGCCTCCGCAGGACCATAAATCACGTTAAAGGAGGAGGAGAGTGAGATTGAGGAAAGTTTAACTGTGTGTGTGTGTGTGTGTGTGTGTGTGTGTGTGTGTGTGTAGTACATGGCGAAGATGCTGTTACTTATACCCATAAGAACAGAGGGGTATGCTTAATAGTATGAATACCTGCTATATGCCAATGGCCCATGATTTAGTATATGTATTTAACTGCATCTATAATATTTATGTCCCTGTAAATTATTCTTTTCAAGTGGACTTATATAAATTGTTAAAATGTGTGTGTGTGTGTGTGCGCGTGCGTGCGTGTGTGTGTGTAGTAGAGGCATCTCCATGTTACAGATAAAAAGAGAAAAGATGATTTGTTTAGGTGTGTGCTGGACTGAAAGGTCAATCTCTCAGCCTCCATCGGCAAGAGTGTCTCTTTAGAGGAAAAAGGCAAAGGTTGTTAATCAATAGCACTTCAGATTGGTCCCAAAAGTCAGTTGTGAGCCTGGAATATCACTGCCAATTTGATTACCCCAATGATTAATTAAAACTTATGTATCCTGCAATCAAACTGAGCTTGATCAATACAGCGCCTAGCTCATCTTTCACACTTTCACTAACAAATATCACATCAAACCTTTCTGCTGTGCACTGCACTCCCACCTACACTGCCACAGGTAAGCACTTATTACTGTTTGCTGCAGAGGGTTTAAGGGCTCTGCTGTTTTATACTGCCTCAGCAGCTGCTGGCTCCAGTATATTCTCAGTTACAAATTTAAGAATTAAGTTCTAAAGAACTTTACGTAGTAAAAGCAATCAATGCGTCATCAGGTTTTTTCAATTTCAAAAACACTGGTAGAACCTGTCTCCTACCACAAGTATGAAAAAGCTGGCCCTCGCCGTCAAATGCCATAATGTCATTGTGATTGATGAAAAATTTGCTTCTAGCCTATGAAAAGTATCTCTAGGTGGGTCTAACATTAGTCCCTGAACTATTTGGAACTGTAAGGTGTCACATAGATTGGATTTAGGGTCCAGATTCAGTGCACATTGGCACACAGCTAAGTGAAAGATCTGCACACAGTTTCAGTACATGACGATTAATAATATAGCTCCCCACAGTTAGAGATCTAACGCAGTTAAATTGCGTTCTGGCTCCATTGCAGCTGCTTGAGATGATCCGCTGCCATCCCAGCTTTACATTCCGAACAGAAACAGGTTTGTTTCTGTCATTTCTCCTCTGAAGGCTGTGAAGCAGGAAAAAGAATGCCTTTACATGTTTTTAAAGGTAGCTGAGAAAAGATCAATTCAGTCATTACTTTAATCCTGCATTTCTAGACATTTCCATATATCAGACCTTTAAAAAGAGTTAAATCTCACAAACTCAAAATATCTTCTGCTTCTTGAAATCAAAAACCAGTGGCTTCAATGTCCCATGGCTCTACACCATATCCTCTCTTTTCAGCACATACAGTTATAATAAGTAAGTAAGTAAGTAAGTAAGTAAAGTTTATTTCTATAGCACATTTAAAAACAGCTCGTGCTGACCAAAGTGCTGTACATAGCGCATTAGCCACAGGGTCATAAAATAAAAATAAAATACACTTACAAATCAGTGATTTAGGCTAAAACGACATCAAAAGACAAACACTTATTTACAAACATAGCAGGATAAGAGAATTAAGATGCCGGGAAGGCCAATGTAAAAACATGCTTTAACATGTCTTAAGATTTTTGTTGTCCCCTTCAAAAAGTGGAGCAAAGTAAAGTAGAGCACTAAGCTCATAGGACTGACATCATCACTTATTAAGGACCATAATGACCTACATCATTTGTCATGCGGATACTACTAAATTAGAGCATCCTACCATCCTACCTACCTAACAGACTGGAAGCTGCTGAGTTTTAACTGTATATGGTCTGACAGGTAATAAATGCAGCACAATTCTCAGAAGATCTTAAATCATATTTAGAGCACATTCACCTCTGTGTGTCATACTTTAGCTAGGTATCTGTTATACTTGATATAGTAACAAACCTATTATTGGTAATAATCCAGAGAGGACTATCTTACTATATGGTGACCCATCTATCAGATTATTTTCATAATTAAACAAAATAACTTGTATGAGGGATGTTGGTTCCACATGTTGGTTAGGTGTTTATAGATGGTAGATGAAATTGTAATTGACAGTATGGCCTTTTTTCTAGCCGGCTGAGCTACTGAAATAAACAACAGTTTACCAAGCCGAGGAAAAGGTCAGTAAACAAATTAGAAAATATCAATATCAAATATCTCCTAATAAGTGAGGGCAAATCTAAACTGATCTGAACTGACTAAAATATTTATGATAGATAGAAGTTGTGGTAAAGAAGAAAACTAGTTATAAGTTAATAATGAATGAAAACTAATAACTAAACTAATAGCAGACCCAATGTGCTCCCTTTGTGATGATTTAGAAAAATTGTAAGGATAATAAAATAAGGATACACCAAGGCCCTGATTAAAAGACAATCATTAATGTCTTTCTATATCCTGTATAATAATCAAATAATCAATCAGATATAATGACTCTTTAAATATAAAGGATGTGGTAGTTATTACTTCAGATATAGAGTTGAAGGTCTGTGTGTGTAGGTTGAGAGAGATCAAGGGGGTCAAACAGCCAGCTCAGGAAACAGGGATGTAGATGTTTCCTGGGGGGGAGGGTATATTAGGTCAGACATCTCTATCTGGGCGAGAGTTCACAAGGTAATCATGGAGATGAAGAAACCTTGGACCGGGGATGCACTCAGAGGCATGGACACGCCTATGTGCCAACACAAAAGGGGGGCCCACGGGCCTGGGCCCCCAGCCCAACAATAGGAAGAGACAACACCCCTGTGGGGGTTAAGAACTTTCTGTTAGACCAAAGAAAGGAGCCATTCTATGGCGCTCCAGGGTGAAGTAGGATGGCCCACATCAATGTGTGTCATGTAACCCTTTTGCTTTATTACTTATAACAAATAGAGATCAAATGAGAGAAGTTGTTGGGGCTTTTGTGACTTCCTCTTATTAACGAACATGACGACAAATTACAATTCCTCCACCAGTGGAAAACAAACAGCCAGGTTTTTATATAGCCATGTTTTTATAACAATCAAGTTAATTGAATTCAAGTTTATTGTTCGTGTCAAATCATAACAGAAGTTATCTCAGGACAATTTACAGATAGAGTAGGTCTAGACCACACTATTATTTACAAAGACCCAACAATTCCCTTTAAGCGCAAGCGTTTGATGTGACATTAGCAAGGAAACCTGGACAGAACCTCAATCTTGGTTGGCAACAATCTGACGTGACCGGTGGTTGGGGGAGAGAGACAGAGATAAAGAAACTTGACACATAATAATAGCAGAGGGTATAATAAAATGATCAACAGTGGCAAGTATACTAACAGTAAAGATAAATTTAGAACTATGACTAATAATAATAGTAATAAAAGTACAGGGCTTTGGTAGATGAATCTGACGCTGAGGAAGGGTGCCGTGTCTGAACCAATACACCCTCCCTGGCCGCTCTAGGCTTTTTCAGCCACTCCTCACTTCCTAACTATAAGCTTTATTGAGTATCTGCCTCCCGTACCAGAACTGGGAAGCAGCTTCCAGTGATTTCTCTAAAAGAGAAATATTGTCTCTTTCAATCATTCTTTCAAGAAAAGCAGAGGATATAATTTGACTACTTACATTTACATTACGTTGAGTGAAACTAGCAGGTGAAATAATGCACCACTTGTTATCTATGACCAAAAAACATCTCTAACCATTACACTGTCACAATCGCAGCTGTTGTATCAGTTATGACAATATTGTTGATGATCATATGAGTAATACAAATGTACATGCTTTGATTTCAGTTTACAGTTAATGAACGCAACAAATAATGATTTAAACTGACATAGCCGGCTCAGAGAATGAATAATTCAAAGATGCAGATTGTGTCAGTGTCGTGCTCAGGAACAGCTTGCCTGGGGATACAAACAGTGAGATGTAAGATAAGAAAGCTGCTTTTCAAAACTCAAACTTGCATGTCAGTTAACATTTGTGAGTTTACCAAAATAATTGTTAATTATGCAATACAGATTATTGATATCTGTAAATAATAGTATAGTATAGTAAAGTATATAAATAAACTGCACTTACTGTACATATTCATGGAATTTGTATGTTTCACCTTATCCACTGCATATTACCCCGTTTTTAATGTATATTTTAGTAGAATACAGGAATAATATCATTCATGTTTTCATCATCTATTCATTTAAATGTTTCTACTTACTGTTCTTGACATATTGCAATTCCTGTCTGTCTTGTCATAACAACAGCATTTAAGGTCAACACACAGCAGTTGCTGACACGTCAAAACACCCACATCCATTGTTTTCTATGTAAGCCCACACACTGACGGTGTCCCAACTGCATTAGTGGGAGTTGATGAGCTTCTCAGCTCGCCGAGATTCACCACCGTCCTATTTCATGGAGTTGATGTGCTTCTTCTGAAAAGCACCTATTCCATTCTGACTTTTCTCTATTTTTTATTCCCCTTTTTATTTTCCTGTATTCAACTTTACTGTCGCTGTGATCTAACCTTTCCTGTGATTATCAGTACCTTAAAATTTACTCGTTGTGCAATCTTCAGTGTCTAACTTTAACTATACTTTAAAGGTCCCATGGCATGAAAATGTCACTTTATGAGTTTTTTTAACATTAATATGAGTTCCCCTAGCCTGCCTATGGTCCCCCAGTGGCTAGAAATGGCAATAGATGTAAACCGAGCCCTGGGTATCCTGCTCTGCTTTTGAGAAAATGAAAGCTCAGATGGGCCGATCTGGAATCTCCTCCTTATGACGTCATAAGGAGGAAGGTTACCTCCACTTTCTCTGCTTTGCCCACCCAGAGAATTTGGCCCGCCCATGAGAAAGAGAGAGACATCATGGCTTGAAAACAAGTGAAGCATGGCAGTTGGTCAAGGCCACACCCCCAACCGTTTGAAACCAGACAGACAGCTGAATCCTTGTTAGGTATGATACAGATACTAGAGAATTTTACTAGTGGACTGTTTGTAGTTCAATTCCATTCATCCTGAGACATCATCTGACGAGTATCTCCTGTGCAGTCACGCTACGTTAAACAGTAGCCATCCATTGTGATGCTGGGTAGTAAGTTTCACTTTCACCTCTATATTTCTTTTTATTTATTTATTGCAAGACAATAGTAGCGGTTAATATACTTTGGCAGGAGAGACAAGTGAAGAGTCACAGAGAAATGGACAGGCAGTGAATGTGGAGGCTGAGAAAGAACAGTAGTGTGAATTTCCCTTTACTTGAACACTTTAATTAAACATTTTAACATTCATGTTTTAATCATTTTAGCCTCTTCTGTATTTCCAGTAGGGATGGGCGATACCACACTTTTAGGATTCGATACGATACCGATACTTTTTCTTGCATTTTCATCGATATCGATACCGATACCGTTAATTTCTTATTGTCAATTTTTGTCAGTAAAAATATTATTATATTTAAGAAAAATCACAAGACAAATACAGACCATTTATACAAAATGTATTATGGTCAACACATAATAAAATTAAAATAAATAACATAAATATGAATGAAATAAATTAAATATGAACAAAAACATACACATTTTCAGGCCCTTGGCTGTGTCGCTGTCGGCTGTGTCGCACGTTGATGCTCATTCGCTCGTCTCCTGTCACGTGACATGGGCCAGCTCAATACGCCGCCAGGTACAGGGGTGTCCCGGCACATAGTAATTTAAGTAGGTAATCTAAAACAGCTGAAAGTGATGCATACACCCCCAATTATTATTTTTTAGTTTATATCGATATTCTTTTAAGGAAATCAATGCCAAATGAGTAGCGTGAGTATATCGATCTATCGATACCACAGGATCGATACGCCCATCCCTAATTTCCAGGTTGTAGTGTGGATCATTCATTGCAACATTTAACCTGAATCCCATGGATACCTGCTTCGCAGAGCATTATGCTACTGCTGACTGACATGGTTTTAAAGCTACTGTTATCTAATTTTTGCTCTCCAAACATCTTCAAAAACACAAGGAAATCAAAAATAAAATGGCCCATGTGTTCCTAGGCCAAATGGGATATATAATCTCTAAAGTGTCTTCTGGAGCAGAAAGATGTCACCTGCAAAAAGCACAGATCCAATCCTGGGCCCACAACACTGAAAACTCTTTGTCCCTTGGCAACACCTATAGATTCTGTTCATGAAATTCAAAAACACACTGATGATGAGGCAAAGCTCTTTACAAAATACAGAGCTGCAATGTCCTTCTTATGCCCATCATCTTGAAAAATGTATAGCTTTGTAAACAACATGGGCAATATGTTTATCTAATGCCAAGTTTAAGGAGGATACATTGTTGATTCTGATACGACATCCGTACAAGAAACAGAATAATTAAGCATTTAAGAGTCACTATCTGATTATCTTGTAGTCAAAGCTTCCCAGAGATGGTGCATGATAACTCTGGGGATGACGGGATTAAGGGTTTAGGAAGAAAGCAACTGAGAATTCAAAATGGCAGACAATTAATGTGGAGGAAGTTGGTATCAGCAAGAATTTAAGGGAAAACAGAATTTTCTTCATAGAAAAAGTGGACAATAAGCAAAGTACCACCAGTTGGTCCAACAGTATAACAGAATAGTATAAATGGTTTAAAGCTGTAACCCTTGCAACAAGCAAAAACAAACCTTAAATCCATGAAATCTGTTGGAGTTGGAATTGGAGTCAACAGCAGTATACAACAAAATGCGCGTGGTCCTTGGGCTCCGCTTGAAAGTGTGCATGTTGTCTCAAGGCAGTTTGTGAAATGGTCACATTATTTAATCTATTGATTCGTGTTCACGCGTGTGGCGTTTTGTTTCCCCGTTGTCTTCCTAATCACAACTGTCCCGTTATTTTCGCGCGTCCCCCGCGGCCGCCTCCCAGCGTGTGAGGCGTCCTTTCCCCGTTGTGTTTTTCCTAAACCCAACCTCCGCCATCCAGTTATTATCGCGCGTCCTCTGCGTCCGTCTCCCGGCGTGTGAGGCGTCCTTTTCCTGTTGTTTTTTTCCTAATCCCAACCTCCGCCGTCCCGTTGTTGTTGTTGTCGCGTGTCCCCCAGAGACCGTGGATCATGTCCCGGGGTGTGACGTTTGCTTTCCCCATTAATCTTTTCGTGCTGGCCACCACGAAAAAAAAACGAGATAAACGTGTTGTTGTACACGAATCAATAGATTAAAAATAACGTGACAATTACACAAACTGTCATGAGACCGTGGTGGTATGTATGCATCTACTGTATATCCTGACCTCCCTCTAAAGGCTTCACCACCTTTACCCCACTGATGATATTCAAGGAGTGGCTGGCCTGTCAGACTGGCCATGGTTGGATGACTGCTGCTTAGCAACAGCAGGAAAGGATGTTATATTTTCCAATCTTTTCTCTTTTCTTTGTCTCACTTCTTGTCTCAGGATAAATATTATCAGATGGTTTTGAGTCAGATTGAAGCTCTGCATGTGGACAACCTACTGTAGGTAGAAAGGCAGCACAGGTTTGCCAGGTCGTTGCAGGTTTTAGTATAGATGACAGAAATCAGATAAGATGAAACTTCACAATCCGCCAATTCTTCTAAACAAAAAATGCTTTGCAAAACTCCTCCAGTACAGCATGCTTTATTCACCAAAGGTCTAAGCTTGTTGTCGCTTTACTTTGTGCGCGCCATGTTTTAATTTAGATTTGCATTGAAGCCCACACTGGTCAGCACCACTGTGTGTGTTCTAAAGTAAAAAAAAATCTAATTTGTAAGTATTTTGTTTGTGGATTGGACAATGTGTCATACACATTTGTAAATCTGGTTTTGTCACCAATATTGAGACAAATATTTCTCCACAGTCAGAAGCCTTAAGCCGCCTACACATAATGCACAGTATAAACGCTCTGTGCTGGCTGTGCCATTGTTTTTCAATTGGGGGAGAGTAGTAATGACAACTCGGAAAAAAACACTACCCTTGGCGTGGCGCACCTTTCAAAATTGCCCCTGAGAGCTGCACTCAAAGTTCAAATTATTTCAACTTTGACCTTGGCCGCTGATCGTTCAAGGCACAACCAAAGCCAGAAGCAATGATGAAGTATACCTGCGCTAGGGCTGGGTATTGTTAAAAAAAATTAGATACCAATACCAATACCGTGACTTTGATACCGGATCCTAAACAATACTTTTTTCGATACCAATTTTATAAAATAAAATAAAAAATTACAACATTACACATTACAGCACACATCTTAGTATTTATCTCTCAGCTCCCACTACGTCTGCACCCATCTCAGTGTAACGTAAAGTTTTTCCTGCGTGTCTCTACGACGTGTAACATACGACAGCCAAACATTATTAGATCTTGGTATAAGCATGCTGCATGCTTATTGGCTCACTGACGCTGATGAGATTACCTCCTTAGGTATTGAAATTGGGTATTTAATGACGAGGCATTTTTCGATACTCAATACTTTAGAGACAATTTGGTTGGTGCCTAAAAAGTATTGAATTCGGTACCCAGTCCTAACCTGCGCTGCGTTTTTCCCCTCTGTCTGCAATATACTCGGCATCCTATCCTTTTGAAACTACAGAATGTTCACACAGTTTCGGTTGCAAATCACATGGTTCGCTGATTAGACTATATCATATGAGATAATATTTTATATGTTTTTTTTTAGATATTTTTTCAGTTTTTTTTGATAGGATATTGAAGACGGGAATGGGTGGATAGAGAGAGAGAGAGAGAGAGAGGGGGCACAACATCCAGCAAAGAGCTGCGGGTCGGACTCAAACTCGGGCCGCTGCGGTAAGGACTAAGCCTTAGTACTGTATATGGAGCTCATGCTCAACTAGGTAAGCTACCGAGCGCCCCGCCTAATATTGTTTTGACGTTCCATGTTTTCTTGTTCTTTTGGGGAGTTTGAGGAAATTCCTTGATGATGTTGCATTAAAAACTGCAGTTTCAGTTGTGGAAACCCTGGAAAGTGTTGTATTTTGCAGCCCGGTCTCACGGCAGTTCGTGTAAATGTCACGTTATTTTAATCTATTGATAAATGTTCACGGAGACATTTTTGTCGGTTTTTACGTGGTGGCCAGCACGAAAATGTGAAGTAATGTATTTCAATGGGAAGCATATTTCGTGGTCACAGCACAAAAATGGTAGGGAGTAATATAAAAAGCCGAAAATCTGCGTAGGGAGATTGGTCGGGGTGGTGGATGGGTCAAACAACACTGGACTTTCACCCGGGCGAGCGGGGATCGCGTCCTGCGTGTGGCGTTTTGTTTCCTAATCACAACCGTCCCGTTATTGTTGCGCGTCCCCAGCGGCCGTCTCCCGGCGTGTGAGGCGCCCTTTCCCTGTAGTGTTTTTCCTAAACCCAACCACCGCCATCCCGTTACTGTCGCGCGTCCCCAACGGCCGTCCCCTGCGGTCGTCTCCCGGCGTGTGAGGCGCCCTTTCCCTGTAGTATTTTTCCTAAACCCAACCTCCGCCATCCCGTTACTGTCGCACGTCCCCAGCGGCCGTCTCCCGGGCGTGTGAGGCGTCCTTTTCGGCCGTCTCCCGGCATGTGAGGCGTTCTTTCCCCGTAGTCGCGTCCCCAGCGGCTGCCTTGTGGCCACCTCCCAGCATATGGGGTGTACTTTTCGGCCGTCTCCCGGCGTGTGAAGTGTCCTTTCCCCGTAGGGTATTTTGTGCTGGCCACCACATAAAAAACGATAAAAACGTCCCCGTGAACACGTATCAATAGATTAAAAATAACGTGACATTTACACGTTTTTACTGACTGCCGTGAGACTGGGTTGTATTTTGATGTGCTTGAACTGTATTGCTTGGTAAACTGTGTGAAGAAGATTCAAGACAAGAGGGTTTTTCTGTTACTGTGACTGCAGGGGCTGGTTTTGTTTACATTGTAGGAGTATTTAGGAAATTATCTTGTTTTGAGGAATTTCTTCTTCTGTCTATTGTTTCTGCTCGTGTTCAAATTCTTATAGATGACCTGCTGGCAGACAGACTCGCCCACGCACTCAGTCAGAGCTTTATAAATAAAGATAGTAAGCACATATAAGCAGGAGCCTCACTTTCTCCCAGAAATAACACCCTCCTGTTTGTGTTGAGGTATCAGACGCCATCCATCAAAGGGCGATCTGTGTTTCTATCAATAAAAAAAACTCATGCATTTTTCAACATTCAAATACCTTGCAGCTCCAGGGACGGATGTTGCATTCCTGCCTGTCTACCAGCTCTGCCACAACAAAAGAATGATTCATAAATATTAGAGCGGAGTACACCAAGCCTCCTTTTTCACTGAATGCTCTTTCTTGATTTACTGTAGAACTATAAAGTTACACCATTTCTCTCACATGGGCTTTTTAGGGTTTTATAAACTCCCTGAGGATCAGCCTGCATATATTTACCATTAGTTTGCTAGCAGGTTATCCATTTAAGAATGTGCCTCTGAAACAAGCTACAGAGATGCCCTTGGTACACACAAAAAAACCTTATACTTAGAGAAAGCACTTGAGGAAAAAACTGAATTGAGCGAGACTTTGAAGCATACAGATGATAGATTACACAGCATTTGCTCTTTGGCTGTTTTGCTACTGTGTTTTAAAATGATTCATCTCTGCATTTCTGAAAGCTAAGTCAATTTTTTTCTTTGTTTGTGTGAATTTAATCACAACACAGACACAATCCTTGTCTCAGCATGACACCTCACTTCAATTCCTGGGTCTGAATTTGCAGATGCGGCCAACATTGTTATGGATCTCCTGTATTTTTCTTTTTTCAGACTGATTATGATAAACGAATGTTTCTCTCACCCGCCCATTTCCAACCTATTCATCACAGGGCCAATAGAATATAAAAAGATCACAACAGAGGCTTTTAAAGGGCCTCACAATGGAGGCAGCGGCACACAACTCGTACATTTAGCCTCAAGGGGCTGGTGACAAGGATAACACAAGGGGCAGATATTTTTATTCCACCACATACACACGTATACCCTATCTAATAAGATATCACACTGTGTCATAGAATATGCCACACAGCCCTGTCCTTTCCATGTTACTGATGATGACTTCTGGCAAGTAAATTCCTGTCTCATATAGTAAGGACAGGAGAGACAGACATATTGTTCTACTGCTTGAGATGGTGACAGATGAGCTGGCAAAATGCTGACTGGTCACAGTCACACACAAAAGCAACACTGAAATGCGCACATGCTGTAAAAGCTGTCATGTATATGAAGGGGGAACAAATGATGACAAGGACAAGTTTTCACTGAAGGCAGCCAGCAGGGTTACATGCTGCATGTTACAAGGTTCTTACTCTGTATTATTTTATGTAAAAAGAATGCACAAGGAGGTGCTGATTAGGGTAAAGCCTGGTTCACACGGCAGGATAATTAGGCAGATTTTAGTCCCGATTCACCCCTTCCGACAATCTTAAGGATGCTCCGATTATCGTAAAATAATCTGTTCAGATATTCCTGCCGTGTGTGGTGTGTTAAGACTGCTCTCGTCTGCTCGGAAGGACGTCGGGACCGCTCCGATCTCAAAAGCGGGGATATCCAAACATGTTGGATTGTTTTGGCCCGATTTCTCCTCGTGTGTGGTGTCCCCCGGGGACAAACGAGCACGCAGCCTGTGGACTGTGGCGTGTAGCCAATCAGAAGGCGAGATGACGAGGCGGCGAGGAAAGCACCGGGAAACAAAATCAAAACAGCCGGCGGCATGGCGCACCAGTAAGTCCGGTGGACGTCGGAAATAAGTATAGCAAGAATAGTCCATGCTCGCGTTGTCTCCACTTCTTTGACCATCGCCTTTTCTTTTGATAACATTTTTTTTTGGTTAAAAACAAACTACAAATTATCGCCACTGCATCCTCTTCGTCCGCCATGATTGTTTACTCTGAAGTCACGTTTGCTCTCGAGGGATTTTGCGAGATTTCCCGTCTGACCTGGGAATGCTCGGGAGTGAAATCGGTTCGTGTGTGATGTGTTGATTTTGCCGTGTGCTGCGCACCACACACTGTACGACCAAAACTGTTAGAGCGGTGATTTTTTATCGCCTCAGGATTGGAAAATTTGCCGACAATTTTAAAATCGTCCCGTCTGAACCAGGCTTTAGGTACTAAGACCCAGTGCTAATATGGCACCGGTGCCTTAACGACTGGTACCCAACCCTAGTGCTGATACAATAAAATGTGTATTTTGAATGTTTCAGTGCCTCTATCTAATAAGGAGTTCCTCAACTGTAACTAAAAGCTGTATTCATAGTTAATGAATCATTTTCTAATGCTTTATGTCAATTATGAGCTATTAAAAACCAACATTTGGGTTGCCAGGTTGCAAAAAGTCTCTCTAGTTGGTGTTTGTTGTCCCACAGCTTAACACTTGCTTTGTCCTTTTAGCTCTTTTATTCATCGCATCTGGTATGGGCATTAAAAGGACTACAAATAAAATGTGATAAAGTCTTTCAAAGCTGTGAAATTGATATGATTTAGTAAAATCAAACTTCAATGGATATTTACAACTTAGAAACTACATGCAATCATAAAAAGGGAATGTACTCCAGAGCCCCAACCCTCTGATATTTAGGATTACAAAACTAGAAGAAAAGATAAGATCAGAAAACTACAAACATAAAAATATCTCTCTAAAAGAGATAGCATTTTATAAAATCACAGTGAAACAAAGGACACAATTAAATTAAAGTTGAAGTCAAGTCAACTTTATTGTCAATTCTGCAATATGTGCCAGCCATACAGAGCAATCGAAAATACGTTTCTCTCCGACGGTGCAATAAGGACACGTACAACTAGTATAAAAAAAGATAATATGCACAATTTATAAAGAAAAGTAATATATATAATACAGTAATACATTCTAAATAGTGCAAACGTTAGGCAAAACCAAACAGTATAGAAAACTAAAGATATTGAAAATGTGCAATATAAAAGGAAGAGTTCCTGAGTGCTGTTGAACTTAGAAAGATAGTTGAACCAAGAATATTACACCAAGAATACAGACTAAATGTAGCAGTTAAATCAGACACATTGATGAAAACCACTAACTTATGCCACCTGAACTATCTCTCTGCATTTTCATTTTCCAGATTGTCAATGGTCAAATATTCCATGGGAGAAAACATCTTGATAATCCATAGAGCGAAAAAGACAAAATGTTTCAAAACCTTCAAAAGCCAATTGTGGAGTTTAAAAGTATTGTAGTAAGTATGTACTATTCATTAAAGGTGCTCTAGGCGATGTTGGGTGACGTTACTTCTTGTTGACGTTCAAATTATTTTCAAACAAAACGAGACTCGCTCGCTCCCCCCTCCTCCTCATCCCGTCCCCCTCGTGCTTCCGCGCACTAACCCCCCAACCCCCACCCCCAAATCCTTCTTGTCGGTTATTGGCTGGAACGCTGGAACACTGTTTGTGTATCTTTCGTGGTGCAGGTTGGCCAGTTTGTTATTGTTGGCGTTTGTAGAGCCTGGGCTGTCTACAGAGACCGTATTGTTTTACAGTGTGTTCAGGGGACAGGCAGCTAGCCGATAGTGAGATGTTTGCTGTATGTGACAAAAAATGTTGTAGCCTAAAAAACGCGTGACATCGCTTAGAGCACCTTTAATGAAGCCATTAGTTACAGCTTGTAAACCCTAAAGATTTATTTGTGGCCACAAATGTCTGGCAGGGGAATGCATCCTATGGTCTAAACTCTGCTGCCCATCTACTCATCCACACCCGCTCCAGTGACCACATCACCCCAGTCCTCCAGAATCTCCACTGGCTCCCTGTTCCCCAACGCATTCAGTATAAAATCCTCCTCACCCACCATCCATAACCAGGCTCCTTTCTACCTCACAGACCTGCTCCCCCCCCCCCAAAACTATTTTAAAGCTTACAATGCTGGTTGAGACATTATTGAGTTTTAGCTAATATAGAAGTGAATGCTGTACTTATTTTGTAAAACGTCTGGGGGGAAACTGTAGCATAATGTTGAAATTCCAGAGATAAGACATTCAGTAACAGTAATCCATCACTGTAGTTAACAGGTACTGCCAGTTCTGTTTTGAAAAGTTGTGTCAGAGTTGTAAGGGTATCTAACTTTCACTTTCTGCCTCTCTGATTTTGGAATGTCTTCCAGAACTGAACTTATCAATGGATTTTATTTGTGGGGTTTATTTCCAAAGCTGCATATCCTAACATTTGAGACTCTGTAACTAGACAACGGTTGGCATTTTTTCTCGATTAATGACAAAATTATTGATTTTCGTTGATCTACTAATTGATTAATACAAAAAAATATCATATATATGTCATGTACCTACATCTAAGAGGAACAGGACTATGAGTCCACAGACATGCTAGCAACTCTGTCAGGCTGTACTTTATGTGCATGCTAATATTTGCGTATTAGCACTAAACACAAAGCTTAGGTTGATTGAAAATATCATTAGTTTTGCAAAAAGTAATGTCATTTTGACATAATGATGGTGCTAGATGAAAAAAAATCAAGGGATCACCAAGAGATTTGGTAAATCCTGAGGGGAATATGGATGTCCGTGGCAAATTTCATGGCAATCCATCCTATAGTTGTCGAGATTTTTCACAAATTCTAAACTCATGGTGACGCTCGATCAGGGGATCACCAAAGTCAGTAGGATATATTCTCTGGGGATATAAATGTGTAGAAAATGTGTCTTGGCAATCCATTTAATGAGATTTTAAAATATGTCTGTGTAGAGTATGCGCAGCAGGGCAAGGAAGCATTTCATTGGTTATTTCCCAGCGGAACGCGAGGCAGTGATTAGTGGGTGTTTTTACAGGATTACAGCAGCTACAGATGACTCATCTTTTTCGCCCCTTTTTCAGAGCCCATAAGTTATCTATTGCTGTCAGGGTGTAGACCATTTCAAACAATATATAAGAAAAAGTGTATGTTGTAAATAGTTACCAACCTTACCTTTAAGCAAGACCATCATTCTCTAACCATAACCATGTGCTGTGAGTTGCCTAAACAGAACATAAACATACTGTACAGTATGCAGGGTTGGGTATCGAGACCCGGTGCTAATACGGCTCCAGTGCCTAAACGACTATCGGACCGGGCCAAACACAAACTAGCGACACAAAGTTGCAAGCACATTTTTGTCTAGAATAATGTTTAATGTTGTCTTAAAACTGACATCATTGGAACTTAGTGTCCTACCCTATAGCCCCAGTTTGTGCCTGTCACGTATTATAATTACATTCGAATCACAGAGCATTCTGTTTTACTGCTGTTTTGAAGGTATTTCCACAATCCTCCAAGAATCTCCCATCCATCTAGAAAAGTATTTTTAAACTTTTTCCCATGTTGAGACTATAATACTTTAATACATTTTATTGCTACTTACATATATTTGTCTATAATAATGTTACAATATATTATTCTATATTTTCATACTAAATAATGTGTTTATATTTTTCACTTGATGTATAATAAGATCTAGGACTCAAATAGCAAGTTACAACTTTAGAAACAACTGAAAAATCTTTTGAAACAGATGCTTAAACGAGACTTTATTGATCGGGGAAACACCTTTAGGACAGCAGTAAGTGTTGATTAACAACCTTCTGGATGGGTTTTAAAGATCACTGGCTATTTCATTTTAGGACAACTGAATGGTTAGCCCTGTGACTCAAATGTAATGGTAATACATTAGAGGCATACCTGTAACTTGGCCTAGCCATAAGCTGATATTGTAGGAAAACAAATGAAATACGTTGCCAGTTAATGTTTTGCAGCTTTAATATATATATCCGTTTCCTCTTCATTTTGAAATATAATCACACAGCATTACCTTTCTTACAAGATGTGTTTTCTATATTTGTATAGAAATCCAATTTTTATGAGACATGGTTACTGAAAGAGTATATCCTTTATGTAATAATATGCTACAACTGCAGGTTGTTTGCAGTTCATCCATGGGTTAATACATTGAAGAGAGGTAAACTATGAAAATAACTCTGCTCTTCTGTTTTGGCTGATGTGTATTTTTAACAAATATTTGACAAACTGAATGCAGGGAGAATAATTCCCTTTCAGTGCTATATAATACATAATCTCAGTGCCAATGACATTTGAATAAAGTTTAATTAAGGGTAGGAAATGTTTAATCTTTATTTTCCTCAATAAAATGCTTTGTGTCACTTTTTAGAGACGAAATACTGCAGACACGGTTGTTTTAATATTTAAATAAAACACAGAGCTGCTTTGGAACACAGGCCCATAAAGGAGAAGCATCCATTTGGTTTGTGTTCATAATCACTGTCAGACGGCTGTGACCAGATGGCAGAGATGCTACTTTGGACAAACTCCAGAGCCACTTCTGTTCTCTGAGGAGATGTCTCTGTGAAATCTAACCTTGAATCTGCCAAAGAATTTCCCCCAATATCTGCATATGCCCACAAAAAGTTGCTGCATGCTTTGTTGTTATGCTTTCAGGATCAGATTCTCTCAAGTCAGTCACCTTCAGCGATCAGCTTGAACGTCTGCCATCTACTCACGGCAGGGCTTCTGTGGATCTGGAGATGAGTCCAGAGAGCATGCGCTTCACACTACACAAAGCAGAAAATGCACTTCGGAAAGAAATAAGGAGGAATAAGAAATAAGTAGGAATACCTTCAGCTGGAGACTTTCAGAGAGCAGGACTTTTTTTTTTTAACAGTTTCCTCCTATACTTCTTCCATTTGTCATCTCATAATTTATATATCCTAAAATTGCTCCAATCTCACAGCCAACGCTCCAGTAGAATTGAATCTGCTCTGAATGTGGCTAAAAAGAATCTTAAAATCAAAAAGGCTTTTCTCACAGGCGAGTAAAGTCAAGGTTGTTTGGGATGACTTATTATTTTGATGACGCCGAGCACTCTAAGTGACGTCGTGACAGGGTTTCATGTCTGTCCTACAGAGTCCTTGATTAAAGGTGCCGGGAGAAAGCAATACCAGCAAAGCTGTGCTCCAGCATTAACCCCTCTGAATTAGGGAGGAGCAGACAGAGACAGAGGAGACAGAAGGATTATTGTCATATGCAGCCATGTTTAGCATTCAAAAGGCCTTCCTGTGACAACTGTTCAGCCCTCAGCTTGCCCAAATGTTTTTGGCTCTGTTAACCATACATTTGGTTTGCAAAAATATTGAAATGAAAGAATATGGCATATTTCCAACAGCAGTGTAAGAGTGTGTCATTGTTTTTCTGTCACACAAGCCTTAACTTTAAGAAATGTACTTTTAAGTCTGTCTCCTAAAAATGACATTTATATACAATTAAATGGTTTTTGCCAAATTATTTTTTTCTGTATTTGTTTGATTAATTTAAAGCTATAGTTATAAAGTGTGGTTTCTGTCTCCCCCATGAGGAATTCTAAGTAATGACAACAACACTGTCGGCGTGTCCACATGATACAAGCCTTCCGTGATTGCGCACACACCCCCCACCCCTCCTCCACACAGTTGCTAGTAGCCAAGGAGGACACGTAGGATTAAAAAAACATGATGGACTCTTCAGACGAGGTAATTATCTTCAATTGAGCTTCTGCGCGAGAAAGTCACCGGACGACACAATCTTCTGAACATAGTCATACTGAGAAATACAGAGAGAGCTGGGTGGAGCTGATAGTCTTAATAAGCTTTGTAGCAACTCATTTGGCAATGGCTTGAATGTAACGGACATTCAATAATATCCAAAAAGTTACGCACCAAAGCTTTAAAGAGAGGTATCGGAAAAGCCTCCGATACTGCCTAAAATGCTAGTATCGGTATCGGAAAGTCCTGGAGTTTATGCACAGATCCGAGACCACATAATTTGGCCCTGAAGAAAATGTACTTTTATTTTTTTTAAGATTATTTTTGGGGCATTTTAGGCTTTTATTTTTATAGGACAAATTATGACGTGAAAAGGGAGAGAGGGGGACATACAGCAAAGGGCTGCAGGTCGGAGTCAAACCCGTAGCCACTGCGTCAAGGAGTAAACCTCTAAATATGGGCGCCTGCTCTACCAGGTGAACTACTCAGGCGCCCCAATGTACTTTAAAGTAGTTTATTTATGTTCTTTCACCGTTATGACTGACTGTCAAACTGGATAATAAAAGAAAGTTTGACGGCATTTATTGTTTGTGTTTGTTCATGTTTCACAAAAAAGTTGAACCTGAGCCAGGCCGAACAACAAAGATAGAAATCATTTCACATCCATACAGGGATAGTAGTATACAGTTGTTAAAACATAATAAAATATATGACACACTGTTATCACATCAGTACTCGGTATCGTCCGAGACGCAAGTTCATGTATCGGAATCGGGAAACAAAAAATGGTATCGGACTATCTCTAGTGGTTTATGTTCTGTTTAGGCAACTAAAACACTTTGGTTAAGAGTAGAAAGTAGGTTTTGGTTGAATATTAAAAAAAAAAAAAAAAAAAAAATTAGCTGACTGGCTAACACTGGCACATTTACAGAAATGTTGATTAATGTGCATTGTCCTAATCAAATGAACTTACAAACTTAAAAAAACAAAGATACCATCTCGTGTCACCTTTTACTTTTTAACTATTTAAAAAAAAAAAAAAGACTACCATCTTTTCCCAAACTGTACCTGCTTCAATAAAGGTGATGACAGCTACGGAGATAGCCTTATAATTTATATACCGCAAACATCTGATTGGTCAGCTTGGGTTGCTTGTGCTTTCTCCTACATGTTACTGATGCTGGTACAGATTGAGAGTGAGAAAATGACAGTGATGAGAAAATGTAATAGTGGGTCTGAGTTTATTATAATAAAAAGAAGTGGGGACGAGTGTGCCTTGCACTCATGATGGTCATTTAATAATCCACCAAGATCAATAATGTCTAGCTACTGCTCATGAGATAGCAATCTCAATACATTGCTGATAAGATTTAGGATACGTTTTTCAGTATTCAGTGCACTAAACGCTTGTCTATTTTACCCAATACAGCTTTTACAGTTTGTGTTCCAGAGTCTCTATTAAACTGAAATATTTCTCAGAAAATACTTAATCATGTGAGTTTCTCCCAGTGCAGAGAGGGGCATCAATTGAATGCAGAATTGTATAAAAGCATTTAATTTTACAGACTGTAGAGGGTGACTGTGTCTGGCTTAGCCTTGTTTTTTTTTGTTTTTTTTGGGTGACCTGGGTTGTAGTCTTGCATTGCCAGACCTTCCTCCACAGCACTGCCAAGGAAGGTCTGGCGAGTCCACACAGTTCCAGGATGGGAGAAAAACTTGCTCTGGTTTATTGGCATTTCTTTAAACCAATCACAATCGTCTTGGGGCACGTCTTGCCTCAGCAAAATAGCCTCAGTAAGGAACTTGTTTTGGTGGAATGTGTACGTTCAAAGGTTGTTTTAGTCATGAAACAGAAAACTCAGATTGGACAGATAGTCTAGCTAGCTGTCTGGATTTACCCTGCAGAGATCTGAGGAGCAGTTAACCATAGTCCTCAGAAATCCACCGGAGTTTAAAAGTACACAAAGAAAGCAGAAGGTAGCGGACATCTGGCAGAATTTACAGCGGCACCCTTGAACAATCGTGGAAGTGAAACATTGTGGATATAGACTACTCATGAGATAAAGCGGGACGTCCACTAATTGGTCAACACACTGAACACAAAAAATGTCAGAGAGCACAGATGAGATTTTAAATGTGCACAAAGTTTTGGACTTAAGCAGAAATCTTGCTCAAGCACATCTGAAATATGACAGTCCAGGGGTAACAAGCAGTATACCTGTCCTCTTATGTCTGAATAAAGCCATTACAGAACATTTACGTGACAGAAAGCTGTATTATAAGGCCCAAAAGCCATTACTTGAATACATGACTCCATACCTTCTAGATTCCATGTCTATAAAGGGGCTATAGAGACCAAGCCCATACTCATATGCAAGCATTTCTGCAAAGCGACAATTTGGCCCATCAAATAGTGGGATGTCTTGTTTCTGCTTGTGCTGCGATGTGGAGGGTAAAATGGAGGCTGAAACAGCTCTTTTCCTTTGTCTTTGCCATGATCAAACACCCATCCAAGCAAGAAGCAGCTAATGATTAGCATAATCACTCAGTCCCCAGAGCACTCAATCACCTCCAGTGGCAATTTATGATGCAGAAGGGGAGACATGATCGAGAGGAGCTTTTCTAGCCCATAATTGGCAGTAAATATTGTATGCAGTATATATATATATTTTTTTTTTCTTCCATTTTATGGCCCAAATACAGCTGTATGTGTGCAGCTTGTGAAGTGTAAATTTGTGTAAACAGAAGGAATGGAGGAGTATTCACTGTCCTGTTGTTTTCAGAAAAGCTAAATCTTCACTAAACAGGTTCAGGTACATAGCTCATCCCAGTGGTAACCAGGCACACATACCAGACACACACATTTGGATATAGTAGCAATCAGATATTAACCAAGAACCAATACATATTTATAGAGCTCTGAGGTCTGTATGTGTGTGGCAAGGCAGTTTGTAGTAGTAAATCGTATTGCACATGCAGGCCTGAGCATTCACTGCTGTCCTAAAAAGAAAATTGTGCAAAAGATAAAATGTTAGGGCCATTTCCGCTCTTGGAAACAATAGCAGAATGATGATGCATTTGAGAAGAGTGCTAGATGTCAGCTTGTGTACCCATTCCAACATCATTAGTGTTAATGTCATGCTAATGTCCCCAAAATATCCTGCTTTGCCTTATTTGACATTTTCAGAACCACATTTGATGTCAAAGAATACACGCTCGAGGACGCATCAGAGAACTACTCACAGAAATGAGCAAAAGTGAGTTTTTTTTCCCCAGTCCCTCTGGAGAGATTTATTTATACAACTGTCATCTAATTCTGTCGCAAACACACACATACACACACCTTCTTCCTGTGTATACCCACCCCCCCCAGGAGAGCTGCCCTCTACTCCGCATATCCCCTAAGAAAGAGATCACCATCCAGCCCAATTCTCCAGGGAATTGCCACGTTAAGATGGCGCCGCTGCTACCCGTCTTACATCTCCAGGTTGTACACACTCTGTAGTTGCAAATCAAATTCAGCTGGGGAAACAAACAAACCTCAAAGAGCATCTCTGAGGGCCGTCTGACCTCGTGGGAGGAGGAACAGCTCATCTCTCGCATTACCAGCATCTCAGACATGACAGAACGTCAGGTCATCGGTCACCTGCCACTCGCTTGTCAACGCCGACTCAAGGGCAGTCTCACACCTCCTGTGAGCTGCACAGACCCGCTGATGAGAACTCATCTTCACTTCTGACATAAAAGCTTGTGGCTGCTGCGTTGTGTGAAACAGTCACCCTGTGCATAAATCAATCACACTTCCGACTCAAGACTATTTTCCAAATAAGTGGTGACTCGTCAGATCTGCAGTCTGGGAGATGAAGGCGAGGATTTGTCAAGCACAGCTCTCTCATCACTTTGCCACCCACTAAAAGAAGGTGGACGTGAACTTCATCTTATTTGTTCAAAATACGCTGTCGCAAGTTAGATTGTTGTTTGTACTCCTTTGTAAAGAACATCATGTGTGCTAGTATGCTCCCATAAAGGCACTACACTGTAAAATCTGGCAGTCAATAATAAATATATTTCAATCATATGAGTTTGTCAGCAACAATATCATATCATGTTTTTTTTATTTAACCATCCTTATCTATTAAAATATGGCAGTGTTGCAGGGTTAGTAATTTGCCTTATTACAAATGTTAATGTGATTTTGCAAGAGTTTTTGTTACCTATGGAACAGAACCGAGAAGTTCCGGTTTCACTATGAGGGTTGTCTCACAGTGCTCATGTTCATGGTAATGAAGGAAAATGTCACCCAGTGCAACAGTGTAGCTCATTGATGTGTAAATTTAATATTTTTGGACAACAATGGAGCTTAGGGAAGTCTCGATGAGCAAACGTAGTAATGTCACTTACGAAATAGTCTCGCATTGCCAGAACTTTCTCCACAGTGCTGCGGGGGAAGGTCTGGCTAGTCCACACAGCATTCTGGGAAAAACAAACAAAGTGCTCCGGCATATTATTATTATTATGTATTATTGGCATTTCTTTAAACCAATCACAATCCTCTTGGGCGGCGCTAAGCCTCGGACACAATGACGGTGCCTCTGCAAAATAGCCGCGGGAAGGAACTTGTTTTGGTGGAGAACGTTCAAAAGTTGTTTAAGTCGTGCAACAGAAAACTCTAGCTGTCTGGATTTGCCCTGGACAGATCTGAAGAGCAGCTAACCATAATCCTCATAAATCCACCGGAGTTTAGAATGCCAACACAAAGAAAGAGGAAGGTGACGGACATCTGGCGGAATTTCCGACGGCACCTTACCAATCCCGGAAATGAAACGTCGTCGATATAGACTACTTGCGAAATTATGTCTAAAAAATTATTTAATGCTGGTTTGACCATTGAGATGCAAGAAATATGCAGTCAGTGTCAATAAGAACAGTGTGTCCTTTGAGAACTGGTTTGTTTTTGTCTTCTTCCTTGATTTGTCCAGTTCCAACTAAAGCATTTACTTTACTCTGGGTACATTTAGTGGTGCAAGGCCACTTGGTTCTTCTTTTCTTTAGCAGACTCTGTGTCTTTCTCCCGGAGTCGATTAAAAACATTGCTGCCACACACGTACTGATCAATGCTATCTCCCGGCTGATAAAACAGGAGTGTGATTGCCCATGGAAACACAGTGTTTAGTTCCTTATTAGCATGTGAGCTAGCACACCCGGCTGGGGGGGGTCAACTTCATCAGCTCAAACTCAAACTCTCAGCGGTAACCGTGAGGTGGTGGAGCCTGTCAATAACTTCCTTTGACCTACCTGCACAGCTTTAGAAGCTCTCTTTGAAGAACATCCTGATGCCTGTGATCATAACAGCTGAAGGATCCGCACTCACTCTCGCTGACAGGATCGGGGCGGCTGTGGCTCAGGTGGTAGAGTGGTCGTTTACCAATCGGAAGGTCGGTGGTTAGATCCCTGGCCCCTGCAGTCTATATGTCGAAGGTTCCTTGGGCAAGACACTGAACCCTGAATTGATTCTGATTATGTGTGAATGTTTATCTGGTTGTATGGCAGCCTTGGCCGCCAGTGTGTGCATGGCGCCTGCACTGTGTAAAGCGATTTGAGTAGTCGTTAAGACTAGAAAAGCGCTATATAAATGCAGTCCATTTATATCTTACACATAACTTGTGGTTACTATTATTAATCTTGAGCTAAGTAATGCTGTTTGTTGTTAGCTATTTTTCGTCCGTGACCAGGGTGAGTTTACTGGGGGACAATGGTCATTAGCAGTATGTAATCAGCAGAACACACACACACATACACAGACACACACACAGACACACACACACACACACACACACACAGGCTATACACTATATAGACGAATGCATGAGGCAGATGGTACCTGATAACGATAGCAACCCCCAAAGAACAACATTCTGCCTACTGATCCAACCATGCCAAGAGAGATGATCTGTAAAAAACGGCAATAGCAAATAAACAAGAGTAAATCTTCAAGAAGGATTATTTAGTAGTTTTAAGTGTTAATCATGTCTGAGAAATCAACAATACATTCAATTTGTATAGACGGCACTTTGCAGCCTGTTCATACAGTACAGCTGATTGTATAATACAATTATAAATATACAACCACTTCCACCTGTATAGCCTAACTAGGATTAACCAAAAACAGAGGACAAAACTCAAACAATTACACAAATATCACCGACAATACATAAAAAGTGTATGGAAACAATGGCAGTGCAACAAGCATTATTAAGCCATTACCAAAGCTACATCAGAGATGTACTGTATGAACAATATAAACAGCCCACAAATACTCACATTAATTCAAAATGAGAGCCTGCATAGTTTTTACACACACACACACACACACACACACACACACACACACTCTTTTACAATTTTTTACAATTTAAACATTTTGTTCTCACCTTTCTGTACCAAAGTCTTGGCCCTCCACAATCTGCTCTAGGGTTCAGCTGCTCTGTTCGTTCTTTCTCAATGCATAATATAATCAGTCCTGTCAGCTTCTATGTCCCACTGCGCTCCTCAAAGTTTTTAGACACTTTGAGGTATTGTCACAAACAGCAGAAAGGCTTCACTCACCTCACTGGAGGATCCACCATAAGCAATTTTACAATTAGCATGTTAGTTAGACCCAGCGTGCACCTGCACCTCAACATCATGGGTCTCGTTTGATTTGGGTCACATAGCATATTCGCGGTTGTTGGGACCGTCGAGGAGGTTAAACATTATCTTTTTCAAGCAAAGGGTTTTCAGTCAACATGTGACTCAAAGACAAAAGACCCAGAGACCATGTGGTCTTTCAGACAAAGGATCTTGGCCTACGGTAAAGTCCGCATCCCTTGCTCCAAACTCCTAAATGAAGGAAAGGAGCTAAGAAAGACGCAAAATGGCGTCAGGGAGGGGCCTGCAGATAAGGTTCAACACGTTCAGCTTCACTTTGACTCTCCCATTGGTTCAGAGGTACCATAAAACCAGCATGGAGCCAGGTCTGGTGGCCTGAGCTATAAAACTCCATGTCACCCCCCACCTCTCGTCTTTTGCCCTGTGACTTTGGTCACTACAGCATGACACACAGAAACAAATGCTTTCCACCTCAACTCCAGTTGACGACAGGTCAGCACTACAAGTTTGTGCTAAAACTTCCATTTTTGAAACTAAGTGGACTTAATTTCGGTGCTGGGAGCACCGTGGATCCTCTGAAACCACTCGCCAGTGTTTTCATATCTGCAGGAGAAGGAAACAACGTTTTTCGTCTCAAGTCGACTCTAGCTCCCTTCTTTCTGCCCTTTTTGGAAGGAGAGCTTCCTCTGATCTGCTGACGAGTAGACACGGACCCCCGTTTCTTTCGTGGAAACCTACGGACAAACGGACTGAACACACAGTAAGAAGGCTTACGTCTGGGCAGAGATAAATAGTGTGTTTTATTAATGAGTAATTTGCTATTACTGCTACTTTGTGTTACCATTAATGTGATCTGATTAATACAGCGCTACTGCTGCGCGTGTAATGTATTAATCTAGGATTGTGACCGCTGAGTCAAATCTATTCTGTGAATGTACTCTGATCACGGTGCATTGTTGATATGTTGTGTTGAATATGTAGCTAGCTTGTTCAGGCTGTAAATGCTACTTTCTGCTTCTCCCACTGCTGAGGAGTTTTAGGTACTGTTAGATCCAAGTATATATATATATATATATATATATATATATATATATATATATATATATATATATATATATATATCTTTCTTTCCTACTTCTCTAACCTTTCTCTCACACACACATATATGAACACATAGCTAGTTACACACACGCGCTAAGGTGAACAGCTGGTCAAACAGCGAGTCACATAAACTGCAGAGCGCGCACCGCTCCACAGTTCTGCGCTCCTGTGTGTCTCCCTCTGGTCAGCCACACGTGTGCAGACACGTTAGCTTAGCAGCTAGCCTATTGTTGTTAGCACATAGCTTAGCCTGAATGAGCTAACGGCTAATCTTAGGCCTAGCCTATCAATACCGCCCTCTTGGGGTGAAACAGTTTTGTGCAGCTCACAAGAGTAGCCATTTTTGTAGTCTTTGGCTAGACTACACCTCGTCACCCCCTACTCTTTCACACTCACTCTCTCACACCCACACACACACACACACACACACACACACACACACACACAGAGGGTCTCCCACATGCTGTTTTGTTTTGCTTTGTTTTGTTGTACTTAAAAGAAACGTATATTGGTTTTAATTGATCAAAGGATTATTGATTGGCCATTGATAATTTTGAAGTTAATAAATTCTACTATACGTTAATTAGCAGTTGTTTGTGATTATTTGTGTATTATTGTATTAATTGCTGGTTAAACACAGGTCAGTGCTCGGATTTCACCCTTCCACTGACAAATGAGACTATTCCACAGTTCAATATTGGCCCCTGAAGTTCCAGGGTGGTGCCCCGTTTTGATTGTTTGTTGATTTGATAAAGTTACTAATAACCATATTCATAACTTTATTAATATTGATAAACATCTTTGATAATATGCCAATAATCTGATCTGTACCCCTACGTGTACCCAACACGGTGATACATTAAATCCTTGATTAATTAAAGATGCTACCTTTTTTTAAACTACGCCGCGGTACAATAATGCTAACCATAACCCACAATGACGTGATCAATTATATTGCATTGTTTTGCATTTTTGTACTGCTTGGCACGGCCCTGATGCCACCGCCCCCCCCCTGACACTCGCCTTTTCAAATGTTATCAGACAAAATTGATCAAATTCTGATAGTTAAGCTTAAAATGCATTTTTTATAAGCCAGTTTTGATATGGATATTATGTATTTTATGTAGTTTAAATACAACTATGTGTGTGCACAGGTCTTATAAAACCCATCTTAATGAAACCATACAAAATATGGAGCCCAGATAAAACCTAGTGACCTATTTGTTATAACATCCCTGCTTACTCCTTCTCTCTGTCTCTGCATGATTGAATCAGATTGTCTTTTCTGAGGGTTTAATGAGGGTTTAGGGTGAGCATAGGAGCATCTTCTTCCTACAGCAGGCAGTTCTAAAGATACAGAAGCCTATAATTAGAAGTTTAAACATGGCCATCACTTACTCTGCCTGATGTCTCTGTCTTCCTCCACCTTTAAAATGCTTTGTCACTGTCGCTACAGACACTGGGGAGAAGCGGAGGCAGAGTCAGTTTGAGTCTCAAAACTCTCCATTAGTTTTAAAACTCTTTATCAGACCTTGAAGTGGATTTTAAAAACTTTTTGCGTAGGTATTCTTAAATGGACAGGTCATTGCCACATTAGCATATGACATACAGTATACAATGTATACCCTTTGACTTTGTGCACTACTGGGTTTTATTCCAAACAAACTCTGCTGAATTATTATTATTTACAGCACACAAAAAAGAGGGCACTGTAGAGTGTAAAGAGTACAGTTTACGTCAAGCATTGAGTGTCTCACAGTGGCACATGGTGGTAGGAGAGGAGTCAGTATGCTTCACAAAGTGCTTGTTGAGTCATTGAACACCTCCCCCCCTCTGCCACTGTCCAGGACACCCATCTCTTTGGTTCCCTCTGAATTTCTCCTCCAGAACCCTTCCACCCACCCTGCTTGATGTCAACTCCTCTGTTTGTGCCATAGACTAAACTTTTTTGAAACCGGACATGACGATTTTTGACGAGAAGGCGGAGCTGAGTTGGATGACGCGACCAAGCCAGTGTTGTTTATGGTTGCAATGGCGCTGCGCTAAGTTAAACGCTAAAGAGGGAAAGTTGCCAAATAATTTTATCAGCGGGTAAACGTGGACCTCCGGGTACCGCCGCCATTTATCTGCATGTAGGGCAGTACAAAAATTGTCAGACTTTCCCTAAAGTTACCAGCTAACCCTATCAGAATCAGAAAGGAGTTTATTGCCACAGTAGTTACCCTACGTGAAATTTGCCTTGGTGATTTGTGCATACGTACACAAACAAACATATTAAACATTAATACGAATAAATAACATATACAGA
The DNA here is from genome assembly GCF_008315115.2 of Sander lucioperca. Classification (NCBI taxonomy): domain Eukaryota; kingdom Metazoa; phylum Chordata; class Actinopteri; order Perciformes; family Percidae; genus Sander; species Sander lucioperca. The sequence continues at coordinate 38,340,983 of NC_050182.1, forward strand.
AACTGAAACAAGTATATACATAATGTTGTAGCTGTTTAAGTAGTTTAAGCACTGTGTTGCAATGGGCAGATGTATAGTCTAGGTTGGAGGTTAGCGGTAGCTAGCTAGCCTGTTAAGTGTTCCAATTAACTTTCATAAAGTAAAAACACAGTGAAAGGGTCAACGTTTAAGATGAAAACATGGGCAACACCCAAAAACAAGTTCAAAGCTATTTTAATGTACACAGTGCCATGGTTAGCATTGCTAAGCCTCTGTCATGATTGACAGGTCAGTGTGTAGCCATGCCCCTAAAGCATCCCCTACTTTATCGTCAATTTTAAAATAAATGGGACTGTAATTTACAAAATGAACATCATGCTGTATTGAAGAAGACTTTAAAGTAGCGATTGAGACCATATGAAAATTTTACAGAGGTAATATTAAAGTGAGAAGTAGGGTCATTTTCCCATAGACTTCTATTGAAACTGGCTTCTTTTTGCAACCAGTGAAGTTGCCCCCTGCTGGAAATAGATAAAATGCAGGTTTAAGGCACTTCCACATTGGCTTCACTTTTCAGACCCTTAGCCGCAATTTCCACCAATTGTGGAACGGCAGCGGATGCGCTCCGGAACAGCGGCGGAGTCAATAGGTTTCTATTAAAGTCAATGTGTGTATTTTCACTGACTGCGGAACGGCTGCGTTCCGACTCCATCCCAGCTCCAGCGATCCGCAGCCCTCTGGAGCAGATACGCAGAGCTTCTATTTTTGCCGGATGCCGGAGAGCTCCGCTGCAATTCAGCACAGGGCAGATTGTGTGGGACAGGAAGTCGAGCACAGAAACAAAATAAAACATCCGGTTAATTTTCAAAATAAAATACACCGTGCTCACGGTGGATCATATTTCCCTGCACTACACCTTGAAAACGTCATAATGGGCGGAGACAGGCCTGAAGTCAACAGATCATATGTGAATTTGCGAGATCTCGTGGGTCCTCATGACTTCAGCTGTCAGTCATGGCCACAGCAGTTCCGAAACAAATCCGGACCTGGTGGGTGTTGAAGGACGGCGGAGCACGGAGCCGTCACGCAGCGGAGCCGATCCGCAGCCATTCCGCAGTTGGTGGAAATTGCGGGTTAAGCTTCGTCCATTACTTTTCTATGGTTTGTGTTGTCCTGGTCTTCTGTGTGTGGAGGGTGACAACAAGGCGGCAAAGGCAACATTAGCATGACCCATAAGCAGAATAGTCACAATTATGAGATGTTTATAATTATTTTACATGGGTAGAAAACTGTGATGAGAAGCAACTTATAACTATTAGCCATTCTTTATTTGGCTCCAGTTTGCGTTAAATTATGTTAAAATAAGCTTTTCTTAATTTTGTCGGGGGGCGTGGGAAATAAATGCTTCATAAAAACACCTTAAAATCACCAATTCCATGCATCACCCCTACCTACTTTTTTGTCTTTTTACAGTGTGATATGTCTCTATTTTCATTCCTTATATTCACAATCCTTTTCCTTAATAAAACCTCCACTCTGCCAGTGTTTCCCAGATAAGGGGGATGGAGATGCATTTTGCTAACAACCACAATCCCCTGGATGCTGTCCCACCACCCATGCTGTGTCGCAGGTACTTCTTCATGTGCCATTTGATTAATAGATTAATTCCAAATTAACATGCTCTTATTCATTGTTTTCTCTGGTGGGACTCGATTGCGGAAGCGTTGATTAATGGGATTGAGTGTGGAAATGGTAATCTGCACTTTTGAAATTCATGACCTACTTTATGCACTAGTTAATTTTTTTTTTAAACTGCTAGCTCTCTTTCTTTCTCATATTATATTTGCAGTAACAGACTCCTATGCATAGAAGCTGCAGCATAATTCCCCTGGGCCATTTTGTTTATATCTGCAATAAAGTGCTAGTGTCACATTAAATATGGTAGACTGGAGACAGGGGATAATATAGTTACTGTGGAGCCTTCATTGAATGAGTGTTCTCAGGTCTGGCTGTGGTTTCTCTCCATGCATTCTAAACTAATGAATTGGTCCAATTAGTGGACCAATTAACAGCACCAAGAGCTGTGCTATCAATTTTCCAGCTTTGTGAGAATACACTACACATATACTGTACTAGGGACTGTTGTTGCGCAAGCACGTCCTACACCGGTTTCACTTTATAAATCACAAATTGACTCTAAATGTGGCGCAGCTTTGGCAGCTCAATGTCATGCCTATAGTTGCCCTTAAATAGTCAGTTTAACGCCCCAAATTAATATTCATTCATACCGACATGATTAGCAGGGAGAAAAACAAAACAAAATGTTTTCACTCAATGTGAAGTTGTAGTTCTTGTTAGAGAGGTGGGAAAGAGGAAACAATGTTTGGAGGGCACAGTGTGGCCATAACTAATGCCAAAAAAGCTGTAGAGTGACAACATGTTGCAGATGCAGTTAATGCCACAGCCTCAGAGGTCAGACCATGGCCCAAATTAAAAAGAAATTGTCCGATATTAAAGTTGACGCAAAAAACGCCTAGCGCTACAGAGAGAAGTGTTTCTGCCACGGGACACCGGAGCTGACCCCTCTTGAAGTGGGACAAGTGTCGACACGACACCGGCACGGCGTGGTTTCTGCGAGTGCTCCTCTCTATAACGCTAGGTCCAAAACAGCACAGAGATCCAACAGGACAGCTCGAGGAAGTCAGAACCAGCTCTGAGACCACTCGTCCTTGTCTGTCTCCATTTACCACATCTTCCAACAGTGCAAAGGCAGCCATTGTGAGTCATTTTATACCCATCTATTTGATTGTATCTAAAAAGCTAAAGGTGTGAGAATTAATCTAATAATAATGTAAATGCCAAATAGTTCTGCGCAAGGAGCGTATACTTTGTAAAACTTTTCTGTTGCACCTTTCACAATGGTTAAAACAAGCTTTAGGCCTAAAATAAAAAAAAAAAAAAAAAAAAAAAAAAAGCTGTTTGGCATTCTCAGAGAAGATTTAGCAAATCTTTCATGGGCGCAACCCACATACTCAGCTCTGCTGCTCATCCCACAAATGCATGTTCCTTACAAATGTGGCACAATTTAAAAAGGGAAATAATCAGGCTTTCCAATGGTATAAGATTTATTGGCAAGAAGCACTGTTACAACGAAGAAATCTACCAAAACACAAATTTCCTTGGTTTTTGTGCGTAGTTTATATTTTCATTTTAATTTACGATAGTATCTTTTTTACTTTGTCTGTTTTTCACCGCAGATCGATCAAACAGGTGTTTGTTCAGGGCTACACTCAAAACATTCGGGGCTGAAGCCCCGGCAAAATCGGCAGACGCCGCCTCTACTGCCAACCATAGCTACCGCTTGCGTTAGCTGTTAACCAGGGTTCAAACCTAACTTTTTTGTCCACCAGCCAAATGGCAAGTAAATGTTCAAATTTTACCAGCTACTCAATAGATTACCATTGGTAGAGGCAAATCTACGAGGCACTTACATATTTTACCAGCATTTGGCTAGTGGATGGTGCTAATTTTGAACCCTGCTGGTAACTTAAGGGAATGTTTGCCAATTATCTGTACTGTTGTACATGCAGGTAAATGGCACCAGTACCCGGAAGTCCGCTTTTACCCGACAGTATATCTCCACTGGATGACTCGCTACAGAGGGATTGAAAATCTACAACCGGCCCGTGTCCGACAGAGCAGTAACCGAGCCCGGTCCGAGACGAACACAGTTAAAATCAAAAAAAATTCTCATACTAATGACACATGTACGTTTGTTTGTGTGGAAAGCCCACTTTTATTAATCAACTGTAGGAAAGCATTCGGAAATATCAACAGATGAGCGCATCAGCGCACACGGGGCAACAAGCACATGTTAACACAGGCGTGCACCTACATAAGCTTTTTTTTTTATTTAAAATGTTCAATGCCTTACTGTGCTGATGTGACCGAGCCCGACCCGAACCCAAACATCATTTCTAAATATCTGTCCGAACCCGGTGGTACCCGACGGGCTCGGTTCGGGTATCCATCCTCTAGTCTACAAGTGTCTTATTGATTAAAGAAGAAAAAGAAAATCAGCAACTTTAGCGCTTAACGCAGCGCCATTGCAACCATAGACGACACTTGCTTAGCCACTTCATCCTCCCCAGCTCTAGCCTCCTGTCCAAAGGCCGACACGTCCAGTTTCAAAAAACTAAGATGGTGACAGCCAAATTCCCAACCTTGAGGCCATTGGCCACAAATATTGGCAGGGACGATTCAGCACTGCCTGACTATGTCACTGTTGATAAAAAGTGCAATGCAAAACATCACTACCACCAATTTTACACATTTCACACAGGTTCATCTCTAGTCTGTCCAAATTAGACACCTATCTGACACGGTCTCCTGAGGGAAGAAAATAAATCTTCAAAAAAGAACCTCTTTTGGAGAAAAGCAAGGACGTCCAGCGACTAAATCCTGCCTCATTACCATATCAATTACATCTACAGATCGACATGGCACCGGCTTTAAAGAATGTGTTTGCTGCAGTCAATGAATATTCCTAAAGGCTGATGAGCTTCAAGAAAAAAAAGAAAAGAAAGAGTTGAAGTCTTGACCCTTTGCTGGACCAGCCAATCAGAATGTGTTGTTCCCAGCGGGTTGAGGAGCCAATCGCATTGTCCAGTGCTGGAAGCCATGTGTCCTCCGCTGAGATGTCTGACCGCACTGGAGGTGATCACACACATGCAAATGAAGCAGAGAAACAATTAAATGTTGTCATTGAATCAGCGAATATGTGTAAATATAACAGAATGTGACAACAATCTTAAATGCTGATTTACAGAGTACCCGGAATGCCTCTTTGTATTCTTGTCAATTTTACGATGACAGCTTTTTGTCCTGTAGTTTTATGTTCATGTTTTATAATCCTTGCATGATCACATTTCACACTTTCAAATATAGCCAGCACGTGTGATGTAAAGCCTTTCGTCCTCCCTTGTTTCCCCCCAGTCTCTTGTCCTTTCAGTGATGAAACCTTCCCCACAGCGGACACCCTCTTCTAGTTGCTGGGAGGAGAACAAAAGCTGTCATTCACTGATCTCCCCATTACACAAAGCGAGCCCGTTCCTGCCATCATCACCTTTAAATCCAGCTCTGCCTTTAACTGGAAGAGAACACAGAGAAAAGGAGGACCCAAAATAGAGTGGAGTAAAGACAACACCAGATTTTAAACTTTTTTTTACATTGCTGTGAGAAAGATCTATAGTTCTCCTCCTCTCCAGCCTGCATGTTTTGGAGGACCGGGAGCTGATTATAACTCCCTCCTTTATCCTCCTATCTTACTTTAAAGCAGGCCAACCTGATTCCTGCAACCTTTTTTTGCATGTGGAAAAGGTTTATGAAATTGTGTTCTTGTATTTGTGTCTTGGGCAAAATGCTGCATTATGGACAAGGACAACCCAACATTTAGCTCAGATAGAAGTTCCTCTCTGTGTACATCTACCTAAATAGCTCCTCAACACTGACAGTTAATGCTGGTTTTAGATTGACATATATTGCATATTGTAAAACTTGCATTAGGTTCCCATAAAGCAGGCTAAACCATTTTGAAATACAGCAAATAGACAAAATGGAGCAGAAGTGTGGAGAACTTGTATTATTGCTGAAATATGGTGTCTCCCTTTTACACAAAAAACACTGGACGTAGAAGTGTCAGAAAGCCCCGTGAAGCGGAGCTATTTTCATTTCGGTGCCCATGTTATCCAATCTGTCAGTTCACACCAGCTGTGATCAGGAACGGAGCAGACGCAGAGGCCGACGCACTGCAGCGATCGTTTCGGCATCAGGGACGGAAGGCAGGTCTGGTTTCTAGGAACATGGCAAGGCAGGACAATCAAAAACAGGCAGGGTCAAAAATAGAATCAAACTGGAGAACGCTGGGAGATCTGGTATGTGAACAGAGAACAATCTAGTAATAAGTATATGAACCGGGGAGGCTTAAGTTGTGACTTTATTGCAGATGAGGAGCAGCTGTGTGTCCAGGTGAGCAGTGTAGCTGATGAGGTGGGAGTGTCCGGTTGGCAGAGTGGAGCAGAGGTGGGGTGAGCGGAAAATTACCAGGCAGCAGGTAACAGAAAGAACAGGTTGTGACATCTTGTGACATTGGTTGTATCATGAGTTGAACCTTACAACTGCCTTACAACTGCCATTGTACACAGAGTAACAGAGGATAACAGCATAGCAGGCTATACACTTTTACAAACCTCTCCTCTCACAATTACCAAAACGCAGACCTAATGGAAATAAGAAAGGGTGGCAGAGCAATGCTGAATGCTAGCAATGGCGGTGCTGTCAGTGGCCCCCGTTAGAGAAGCGTGTCCCGGTTTGTAAGTACATTATCCCAAGTCTCTTATTTGATATATCCTCGCTTGAACCAGAAGTCGTTCTGATCCGCCTTTCTGAAGGCCATCTCAAAGCTCTTATTCCTGCCCCGAGGAGCTAGGATTGAGGAGGGATCTCTGAGGAGCTATAAGCGAGGATACATGAGAGCAGCCTTCCCAGAAGAGCCATGCAGCTGAAAGCCACTGCTAACTCCGCCCATACAACTGACAAAGTCACGTGACGCTTCAAAGTCAAGATTGACTTGTCCCTCTAAAAACACATTTTCTCGTCTCATCGCTCATCACGTCTCTCCCATGCTTCCTCAGTGGGAAGGACTAAGACGCGAGGAAGGGAAGCAAGTGAAGGAAACATGGATGCAATTTAAGGACCTGGGACGTACCGACGGATACACTTTTAACAGGATGAACACTTGGTCGAAGAACACTTAATGAACATGTATTCCTTTGACTGTGTGACTATCTGATGTTTTCACATCAGAACAAATCAAGTATTTCAGTTTACAGAAAGAGGGCACTGACATATAGGCCTACTACATATGTTTTTTAGTTTCCCATTGTGGTATGTCTCTTGGAGCATTACACTCACCTTGAAGATTATTAGGAACACCTGTTCAATTTTTCGTTAATGTAATTTTCTAATCAACCAATCACTTGGAAGCTGCTTCAATGCATTTAGGGGTGTGGTCCAGGTCTAGACAATCTCCTGAACTCCAAACTGAATGTCAGAATGGGAAAGAAAGGTGATCTAAGCAACTTTGAGCGTGGCATGGTTGTTGGAGCCAGACGGGCTGGTTTGAGTATTTTCCAATCTACTCAGTTACTGGGATTTTCATGCACAACCATTTCTAAGGTTTACAAAGAATGGTCTGAAAAAGGAAAAACATCCAGTATGCAGCAGTCCTGTGAGAAAAAACGCCTTGTTGATGCTAGAGGTCAGAGGAGAATGGGCCGACTAATTCCAGCTGATAGAAGATCAACTTTGACTCAAATAACCACTCGTTACAACCGAGGTATGCAGCCAAGCATTTGTGAAGCCACAACACACACAACCTTGAGGCGGATGGGCTACACCAGCAGAAGACCCCACCGGGTACCACTCATCTCCACTAAAAATAGGAAAATTAGTTACCACTGGGCAGGCTGGTGGTGGTGGTGTAATGGTGTGGGGAATGTTTTCTTGGCACACTTTAGGCCCTTTAGTACCAATTGGGCATCGTTTAAATGCCACAGCCCACCTGAGCATTGTTTCTGACCATGTCCATCCCTTTATGACCACCATGTACCCATCCTCTGATGGCTACTTCCAGCAGGATAATGCACCATGTCACAAAGCTCAACTCATTTCAAATTGGTTTCTTGAACATGACAATGAGTTCACCGTACTAAAATGGGCCCCACAGTCACCAGATCTCAACCCAATAGAACATCTTTGGGATGTGGTGGAACGGGAGCTTCGTGCCCTGGATGTGCATCCCACAAGTCTCCATCAACTGCAAGATGCTATCCTATCAATATGGGCCAACATTTCTAGAGAATGCTTCCAGCACCTTGTTGAATCAATGCCACGAAGAATTAAGGCAGTTCTGAAGGCGAAAGAGGGTAAAACACGCTATTAGTAGGGTGTTCTTAATAATCTTCAAGGTGAGTGTATTTGTGGGAGGTTTATATGTATGCTTGGTTGATATTTATGTATTGTGCTGTTTATTGGTAGTTAACGTGTCTGAATAATCCCATGAGGGTTGGATCATGTAAATGACCAGACACGAAAATAAAAATATATTCATTCATTTATATTACAGATAAGAACCCAACTGTCAGGGTTAGGTTTGGGTGCATAAACTAAACTCAGCAAAAAAAGAATCGCCCCTTTTTCAGTACACTGTATTTGAAAGATAATTTTGTAAAAATCCAAATAACTTTACATGTCTTTATTGTACAGGGTTTAAACAATGTTTTCCATGCTTGTTCAATGAACCATGAACAATTAATGAACAAGCACCTGTGTAACGGTCGGTAAGACAATAACAGCTTACAGGCAGTAGGTAGTCAAGGTCAAAGTTGTAAAACAAATTATGAAAGTAAAGAGACCTTTCTACTGACTCTGAAAAACCCCAAATGAAAGATGCCCAGGGTCCCTACTAATCTGCGTGAACGTGCCTTAGGCATGCTGCAAGGAGGCATGACCACTTCAGATGTGGCCAGGACAATAAATTGCAATGTCCGTACTGTGAGATGCCTAAGACAGTGCTACAGGAAGACAGGAAGGACAGCTGATCGTCCTCGCAGTGGTAGTCCACGTGTAAAACCTCCTGCTATTCCAAGTTGGGAGTATTCACACATTGTTCGAAGACGGTTATCCCTACCACCTTATAGTCGCACCATTTACATAACACACAGTGTATAGCTTATTTTAAATTTGATGAATCAACTGTATTAGTCTAGATTTAATTTAGATGTAACTGCCAGCGATGTGGCTGTTTAAGGAAAGATTGCAGTTTGGGTTGAAATTACTACTTTGTTACTGTTAAGGAAAAACTCAGGAACAGCACATCTCATTTCACATACATAAAGAAGTTTCGGGAAACTTTGATGAATTATACAGAAGCATTTAATAGAATCTTAATTGAGGAGAAAATTTAGGCAGGCAGTACAGCTTAACCACAATCGTACCTGCAAACTAGTTGCTTTTTGGCGAAAATCGCCGTTTTGAATAGGAAAATGTCATCCACGTGAATCGTGTAGATCCGAAGAGTTTTTATTTGGGGGGGGGGGTCCGAGACCCGGTGCTAATACGGCACTGGTGCCTTAACGACCGTTCTCGACCGGACCAAATAGCAACGCGGATTTCGGTGCCTTATTTAGGTGCCACTTAAATGCCTGCGCTTCTCTCTGATGCTCCGAAAACGGACGTTAGAGGGAACTGAAACATCGCCGCACAGGACGCTAGTCAACACTACACCTGACAGCAGCTAACGTTAGCCTACCGTTAGCTAGCAGCTGGAGTAAACACGGTTAAAATGCTGACAGCTAAACGGTGTAAAATTGTGTCTGTATTTCACTGGAGAGGATTCCAACAGTCTGTAGCTGCCAAAAAACAACACAGATGTTGCGTTCACATGAAATTCGCCTTGCCAGCCTCGTGCTGCCTTCAAAGTTGTTGTAAAATACCCTTTTCCCATCCAGTGGTTGTTTTTGTCGTTTAACAGGAATTTACTGGTGAAATAAGTTATTGTTATAAGTTATTGTTATTCCATTTTTAATAAATCATTTAATTTTGACCCTGTGGCCTTAGCAATACACAAGCCGTTCTTTAATGTCGCCGACATTTTGTTTTGGGCTTTTTTTTTGTAGATCAGCTTTTTATTGTTTTATATTTTTGAACAGACAAATACAACTGAACAAGATGCTCCTTTTTTAAATATATATAAGGATCGTTTTAGCACCAGGAAAATGCTGTGTTTTCCCTTTATTTTCTTCTCGACAAATGATGTGTCACCTTTTTCAGCTCTTCTGAGTTTGCTGGTATGCACAATGTGTTATCCTGTCGTGCCGTCCCAACTCTCTGAAGTTCCTGTCTTTCTGAAGTAGTATTCAAACTCATGCTGGAGGCGTTAAGTTTAGCTGAAGCTTCAATGAAAACAAAGATATTGGGGTTGCCGTAAACATGCATGCTTAACCCAAATTCCCCAGCACAGACAGAATGAGTTGTGTTCACTTCCTCCATAGTCTACGTATATCGACGACGATTCAATCAGGGGATTGCTCTGGTGCCGCCGGAACATCCATCGGATGTCCCTTACCTTTCACTTTCTTTGTTAGCATTCTAAACTCTGGTCGATAACTGCTCCTCAGATCTCTGCAGGGTAAACCCAGACAGCTAGCTAGACTATCTGTCCAATCTGAGTTTTCTGTTGCACGACTAAAACAACTTTTGAACATACACATGTTCCACCAAAAAAAATTCCTTCCCAAGGCTATTTTGCAGAGGCACCGTCGTTGCGTCCAGCGTGTAGCGCCGCCCAAGACAATTGTGATTGGTTTAAAGAAATGCCAATAAACCAGAGCACATTTTTCTCTCTCTTTTATCTCTCTTTTATCCCGGAATGCTGTGTGCACTAGCTAGACCTTCCTCCACAGGGCTGTGGAGGTAGGTTGGGCAAAGCGAGACTACTTCCTCCATGACCTTGGCAAAATGAGGCAGCACTTTGTTATCATACAGCTGTGACATCTCCCATAATGTATGGAGACAGATGTTGAAGTACTTCTGCCTGGAAAGGTTATGAAGTTATGTTGGACACTGACCTGAATGAGACCTGGGTACCACTGTCTCAACTTACATAGCATGAGTTTGTTAGCTGGAAATTCCACCACAGTTACCTTAATTGAACCTTAACCTTAAATGTCATAATTAAAACAAAATCAAATTTTTGATCATCAGGAGGAATCGGGAATCAGCGTTCAATCAGAAAAGAGTTGTTTTTTCATGTCAAAGTCCAACGGTTTGTTAGCTCATTCATCCTCCGTACAGAGTTTTTGCAGTCTAAAACATCATGCTACTTTCCCATTGTGTCAAGAGTCGTAATTCACATATCCTGCAAGAGGTCCCTGTCAGGAAACGTAATCATACGTCGTCTTTGAGCATTTCGGCAGACATTTGATGCTGTTTTTTTCTCACGAGGACTATCTCCTTTTCAATCGAATCTTGTTAAAAACTTACTGTACCAAAGATATTCAAAGGTTATTTAATATATAATACTATCTATAAAGCTGCAATCATGGCACTATCTAGACAATGTTAAGTTTTTCCTCTGTCTTTTATTTATTGAAATATTGCATATGTAAATATACTATAATACAGCATATTGTGATAATGCAAAGATGCTGTATTATGTTATTGAACCACAAATGTATCATTTACCGTTTTAAATCTTGTGTTTGATCCAGCTAATAATAAACTACATTACTGTAGCAGTCCAGTGTGTTGGTGATTACACGTTGTGTTCCTTTGCTACACATTTGGGATGCAAGTGTAAAATAATTTTGTATCAATTACTCCTTTTTTTTCCTTGTCATGTTAGTGTTAAGTTGTTTTTAATGGAATGACAAAGCAGTGATATGCTACATTTAGATTTTCCCCCAGATGGATGCCCACATGCCTTTAAAGTTTTATTTGAATTCATAACTTAGACAAGCTGTCAGTGCGTGGCGTGTCACCAATGCAAGCAGTGTGAAACATGTTTAACGAGAGAAACTCATTTAAAAAAAAAGTGGCTGAATGTGCTGATGAAAGCAGGTAGTGCTTACACAACTATTAAGCAGAACAAAAGCATAACGCCTCAGTTTACTGTACTAAGCCTAAGGCACAGAATAAATGAATATAAATAAATAAAAAAAACATGCATTAAAGGTGCACACACACATCCTGGAATGCTGGGACTCTTAACTCTAACTTTAAAACCAAGTATCCAACTACTGCAGTAGAGGAAGAGCTGTAAGTGTGTAATAAAAGAAAACTTCACTACCTGCTCGGACAGTATCCAGAAGTACAATAAATGTATCTACAAGCCCAACAACTATCAACAGCCTACAATTAATTGTTTTAAAAAGTTATTATTTAGCTTGATTTATACCTAGTATATCAGTTTCTCTCCATAACCCAAGCTGTTATATTAACATAAACCTACTGTTAAAGGAAAAGTTAAATTGATGTCCCAATCTTGTCCCGCGTGTCACTGAAATGTACATTTTGTAACCCCACCCACAACCTTTTCCTAAAACTAACTGCCCCGTTCTTGTGCCGCATGTTAGTTAAACGTATTTCCTGACCCAGAGCGTCAAAAGTGATGCCAAGAGTCCCGACCAAGCGCGTCTAAATATGAAGCCAAAGGGCTAGACGCTAAAGGAGACTTTTTGCGTCAGAAACAAATGCCAAAGGCCCAGGACCAAGCGTCAACTTTTGACACGCTGGGAGTGAGAATGTGTTGGACAGGCAGACCCCAGGTGGTGAGGGTGGGTGGACATACCTCTTTCACCATCATCCTTAACACCAGAGCACCCCAGGGCTTTTTCCTCTGTGAGTCCCCTGCTGTACTCCCTGTACACACACAACGGTATAGCCACTTTTGAATCCTATCACGTTCAAGCTTGCTGTAGACACAGCTGTGGTGGGCCTGATCACAGACAACAATGAAAAGGCCTACCTGAGAGAAGTAGAGTAGATGGTACCATATACGCCAGGCCAGCAATGAGAGGCTCAGGAGGTGCTTCTACCCTCAGGCCACTAGCATCCTAACCCTTAGAGGACCACTCATAACTGGATTAAATGGAAGAAACCATTTAACTATATGGACTACTTACTTTTATGGTAGATATATATATATATGGTAGGTACTATCCAAAAAAAAGACCAAAACAATGGAATCTGCGAGTTGGCCAGGCAAAATGCTCCGCTTCTGAGACGTTTCCAGTGTGGTATGACGGGCGACGGAACAGAACCACGGCACAACAGGAACACATTGAGTCCGCCCACGCCTTATGGAATCCCGGGTGAAAATGAGGACACTGCCAAAGACTGACCCAGCACAAAGCTTCTTAGGAGCCCTCCAGAAAGCTCAGGTACCCCAGGTATCCCATTTCCTAGTCAACACGGTCTCACGGCAGTTTGTGTAATTGTGTATTTTTAATCTATTGATACGTGTACAACAACACGTTTATCTCGTTTTTTTCGTGATGTCCAGCACGAAATGGGAACCATCTATTCAGAGGTTGGGTTTCGGAAAACCACAGGGACGGGCCGCTGGGGACACGCGACAATGACGGTTGTGATTAGGAAGACTACGGGGAAAGCACGCCTCACACGCCAGGAGACGGCCGCTGGGGACGTGCGACAATAACGGGACGGTTGGGATTAGGAAGACAATGGGGAAACACGCGGGACGCGATTCCCCGTCTCCCGGGTAAAAGTCCTGTGTTGTTTGACCCATCCACCACCCCGACCAACCTCCCTACGCAGATTTTCGGCTTTTCATACTAATCCCTACCGTTTTCGTGCTATGATCACGAAATATGCTTCCTATTGAAATACATTACATTTTCATGCTGGCTACCACGAAAAAAACGTTCCCGTGAACACTAATCAATAGATTAAATAACGTGACCATTTCACGAACTGCCGTGAAACTGGGTTGTCCTAGTATATACATCCAATCTGGCAAACAGTTTATATGACATTTTTTCAAACGCCGCCACCCTAGCCGTCACACACGCCCACTCTTGGATTGACCGCATCCCTTCATTCCTCCAAAAAATCATTAAACTAGTCTGGACCCAGCTCCTAATGTGCTTATCCATCCCGCTTAGGACTAACCTATCTCCCAGAACAAATAATCTTGGGCTGAATGGAACCTGGGTCTCTGCAATCCGACATAAGTTATCATGTATCCCAGTCCAAAATTCCTGGACCTTATCACAGGACTATAGGACATGAAGTAATTGGCAACAATGTGGTGTCTTTGGTGAGCAATTCTAAACAATTAGCTTAGCCCTGTTTTTTAGCCCATATTTTCGTACTTTTAGGTGAACATGACACTAACACAAGAGTGGAACACCACCAGTATGCAGGTGGACAGTGGTAAAACAGAAGTGATAAGCTGTTTATAATTCACACACATCCGCAGCGTATCATATTCAGCAGTGGCGTATGTCAATAGGAAATTAGTATAAGCTGTAGAACAGTAGAACGCCAATGGAATAGCAAAAGTGCCACACTGTACCACTCAGAATCAACACCTGCCACTAGAACAAGAGGGGCATACCATGAACCACTTCTCTCATAATCTTGAATACAACTACACTGCAACAGCTCCTTCTACAAACAAAGAAATATTGTGCAATTTATTGAAATTTGCTAGAATGTCAATGGGGAAAGCAAAAAGCTTGACAAGACACTATTTGACCTTAAAACAAGAAAAACTTCAGAATTGTGTCACATTGGCAACTGTGCCGTTATTACACACAATCAATATGCACAGCTCTGGCTATTTATAGCAACTGTTTAATTAATTCATCATATGTACTGTACAGTACAAGTAGTATTTTAATTACCATCATCAACTAGAGAAACACAATTCCGTTCCTATATGTACTGCACTGTATGTTTTAGTGTACACATCAGAAAGACTGTTGAGGACTTTTAGATGCCTAGGATAAATCAAAGAATTTATCAGGAGATTGAGATGATGCAATTTAAGATCTTTATTTCATAAACAAGCATGGGTTAGTCTGCGAGAAAAAAACTGAACTTGAGTGTGCAGATATGTGAAGATATAAACTGTGAAAATTATTAAAACACCTTCTTATTATCCCCTCCCTCCAGAAGTTAGCCCCTCATCAAAATATATGCACTACTTCAGTTTTTGGAAATATACCCATTAAGGACAAAAAAAAAACTGTTTATGGAAATGACATAATGTTCTTCTCAGGGTGGTGTTCTCGTCTGATATGTTATTATTGATTTTTTTTGTTGTTGGTATAACACATTTGAAAAGTCCAGGAAAACACTTGAGTGTCAGACTTACTGTTGTTGTTCACACAAAGCATGGGTGAATAAAAGAACATCCATATTAAAAGGCATAGGTCTATACTTGTGGTTTTCTACCACAGGACAATGATTGAGTTTATAATGCCGATTTTACATAGTGCTTCACAATAAAGGATCAAATGAAAATAAGGTAATCAGCGGGAAATAAAATGATGCAGACAGTGTGCATACAATGGGTTTTTTTTATTACTAGATTATGTCCCTCATCTTAATTGTCCATCTTTTCTGACCCACTCTGGTCATGTTCTGAAGTGTGCTTGAGGTGTGACATTCTCTGTTTTTATAAATACCAGTTTATCTGTAGGAAATGGAATATGTTTTTCTGTGTGTACTCATTGTTTTTACATCTGGATAACTACATTACATACATTTATTTATAACTTATAGAAATGATGGCTAAAGTTGCAAATTTCGACCCAGGTTGCAAAAGCATGCAAGTTTCCTTTAGTGCTAAACTCATATCGTAATCCTAACAGGCAGTTAAGGAATAAGGATCAATGAACTGTCTAAACTCAACATAGTTGCACACAAAGGCATGAACTTGTGTGTTAAGTCTATTGGGTTGTCTGTTGTCCCTCCTTATGGACATTTTCCAGTCGGACGTGCAGTGTGGCTTCTCTGCGATCGAGTGTGGACTTCTTCCTCTTCTGCTTGCCAGTCAGAGCAGGATGCCAGCTGGTTCTCCTGGGGGAAGCAGGAGTGTGACTCGCCACAGTCTGTCTGTTGCCAGGCTCTTTCTCCCAACTCAGTCCGCAAAACAAACTCATCCACGGCCAAATCAACACTACAGGCTGTCAACTCATCAACAAGACAAACTTCAAGACAAATCATACCCTGTGACATCCAACTACAACATGAGCAAAAAGACAATGAAAACACAGCATCCCAGTGGTTCCTTGTGTGTTTTTTTCTTCCTTTTTTAACATTAAGGACAGCCCACACCTGTGCCAAGCAGATAACGTGTGTGTTAGTTACATTTAGGAGATTAGGTCCTCAGGGGAAGCTAGCTTCTCTTCAGTCATTCCTACTACAAGAAAGAGCTGCTGTATACCAGAGCATGTGAGCGGAGCAGTAGGATTTTGGATGGAGCATTGCCTTATCTCCGGCTCCATCCCGCTCCAATTTCGCTCCTGTACTCCTGTACTCCTCACACCATGAGTTTGAAGCATGCCTGATTTACTGCAGCAAAGTACATGCAGATGAATGGTGCCTGTAGCCTGGGTAAACCCTGACGAACTTCCGGCAAATTTGAGATTTGCTCTGCAAGTCAGTCTGGCGAAGAGCCCATTCAAACCCATTTCCAACGTCCCCAAAATCGAGGCACCAATCACAACCGCTGAGGCGGGCTTTACACCAATCACAACCGTTGAGGCGGGCTTTACACGACGACGATAGCGCAGCGACGGCGAGCAGCTTTTTGTTTACATTCAACATGACGGCTACCGAAGCGCAGTGTCACCCGGATTGTTGGTCTGATTGGTTGGACTATCCAATGCACCCAGAGGCATTTGAGCGGGGTCCGTTGGTGACGCCCTTTTGGAAATACACTGTCAATGAACCTTTCCCAGACCCACTCTCAGTTACAACTGAGAAGGGTCTGGTGTCAACCAGGCTACGGTGCCTGCCCTCCCTCCATGCCTGCCATCCGCCGGACTTTTTCGCTGGCGGAACTATGGGCATGAACCCCCCTCTACAGTTCTGGGCAGGCGCACGTCAGGCAACAGCGTAGGGTACGTATCTACACGTACCTACGTACATACCTACAGCGTGGATTCAATGCAGAGCCATAAATCAAGCTTTAGTGTTAATACCAAAATGATTATATTGTAACTCCGGGGCTGAAGTCAAGTCACTGTATATGACTATAATTACAAAACAACTACGGATTGTGACTTTAAATTTACACATTCTACATCAGTACGTTTTTTTAGATATACATAGACCAATATCAGGGCCGTCACTAGGATTTAAAGACAGGGCGTGCTTAGCCCCCAGGGTATTTGTAACCTGCATTTTCAAAATCTTTGCACTCACATCTTTTGTTACTGTATTAGAGCTACACTTATGTCAACAACCAGTCAAGAAACCAAGATGTTAACAAGTAAAAAGTGACAGACGTATCCTCTTCTTCCATTTCTACTCTGTTCAACAAACGTTACTGTAATGTTAGCTTTTAGACACATCAAAGCTGGATGGGGGGGATTTACTTAGGCCAGACTTTGCTCCTGATGAGTTCTTCTGTAGGCAACGACTTAAATGCTATCTGTCTGCTCATGTAAATGTGTGATAAAGTAATGGCATAATATATCTAATTCCTCTCTCTAAAAGATAAGTTGTCCAAAGAATGCTATTTAATTACACTAATTACTGTAACTGCGCTGTGGATTGGTTCAATCAGAGTGTCATTTCACAGTGTAGTTTGGCTTGCATACAGTATAACCCAAGAACCAGAATTTGAAGGTCATAGTGAAATTTAACAACACAAGTTTGAGCGTTTCTCAAATAAAGATAATTTATCCTGCCAAATGATTTATACAATGTATGATATTCAATTCAAAATCAATGAAAAGGCAGTATTCAAATAAAGGAAAATTGAGAATGAAATAATGTTCAAAACCACAGTCAACAGTTACTTTTTGTTTATTGTCTACTTCGTGGGTGGAAGCAACCTTTTCTGCCCCATTGTTTGACGCAGCCAGGAGTGAAGCCAACGCAGTGCACTAAAGGACCTTTCACAAGAGCAGCTGCTCACAGGCACTGTAAGGGCAATTTGGATGGTTGCCCTCAGAGAGGGAAATATGTCTGGGTCTAGGAGGTTGTGCACAGCTAACATGTCTTGGGGTGGACATCCAGCCTCTGTTTTGCGCGCAAGAAAGTTTTTTGCTACAAGAATTTGCTACATTTCAAGTCAATGCTGTAGTGCCTGGCAAGCTCATCCAAGTAGGATTCATTCAAGAAGTTCTCAGATGTAGGGCTGCATGCCTGGATGCCTTTTAGGAGCCCTTAATGTACACTGGAAAATCTTAGTTCAAGCTCACTAACCATCCAGTCCACACAGGGGAAAAGGAAATTGGTTTTCAAGGTCTCTGAGCTGATCAACTCAGTGCCTGAATCAAAGGTTGTCTCCAACACAAAATCCTCCATTTTCTTCTGTCTCTCATACATGTCTGTTGCAAATGCATTTGTGCGTTTGCCCCTCAGTGTGTCACAGACAGCTCCTTTGCCCATAAAAGATTCTGCCATGTCTAAAGTCTCCTTCTGTAGGAGCCTGTTGAGTCCTTGAGTAACAGACAGAAGTGCCTGAAACATCAGTAGTGCATAGACTGTTGAGAACTTGTAGAGCTTTGCTCTAAGACCAACAGCTATGGGGGATACAATGACAGAGAGACACTCAAAAATGTCTGGTAATGCCTCAAAAACAGCATTAATGGATCGCAGATGGCATGCCCAGCGAGTGTTTGAAAGTTAACGAGCTCAACTTCTGTCAATTCAAGCCTGGACTGAGCCTCTGTGAACTTATGATGATTTACTAGAGAGGTGCTGAAAAAAGAATACACACTCTACAACAAGCTGAAAAGCTCCACAGCCTCTGAAACAGCCCTGCAAGTATGGCACAACACTAGGTTTAGCTCATGAGTATAACAATGCACATAGATAGCCTCAGGGTGGAACCTTCTAAAATATGCTTGCACACCTCCAGTGGACCCACTCCTAACAGCTGTGCCATCATATGTTTGTGCTACACACTTAAGTTCTGCTACACCATTGTTCTGGATCTGCTGCTGCAGCTCGTTAGCAATGGACTGGGCATCAAATGACTTTATCTCTGTAAGTGCTAGGAAACGTTCCTTCACTTCCCTCTCTGACACGTACCTAACACAAACAGTCAGCTGCTCTGACCGTGCATCACTTGCCTCATCTGCCATAATGGCATAGATTTTGGATTTTGTCATCTCAGATACAATGACATTGGTCACTTCTTGAGCACAACAATCAATAATCTTGTTCTGAGATGTTGGCGAGATATAGGTAGCATAGGTTAATATTTTTGTAGGAAAGGATCAAACTCCTTTAAAAGCTCCATGAAAGCAAGAAAGTTGCCTCTGTTTGGGTCATCTCCGCCTTCATTATTGCCACGAAAGGGGATTCCCTGTCTCCCTAACATGGAAGTGACTGCAACAATTCGCCTTAGATACTCTCTTCTCTCCGCTATCTCACTTGCATTTGCAGATGCTATCATCTGTGCAACGTCTCCCTGTCGGCTAGTTGCCTGGTAGCTTTTCCATGCAACAACACTATCCTTATGTGTGTGTACCATCTCATGCTTGCCAAATATAAGGATTTCCTCCAGTTCTTGCAACCACTATTGACCAAAGCATCACGTTTGATGTTTTTGCCAAACACTCGACATGGGAAGCAGAAAGCTGCATTACGGTTGATTGACTATTGCAACCAGTTGTGCTTTTCAAACCAGCTGTGGTGAAATGCCCTGTTCTGTGTACCAAAGCTATCTTGTGGGTAGCTCTTCAGCTTCACCTGTCGGGGCCCTGTGTATTTGCTCAAGCTCCTCTGTCCCCATACCTACTTGCTCTCCCTGCCTCGAGCAGCTTGCCTTTTGACCCTTTTCCTCCTCAGCCTCTCCTTCTGTCTTATCCTTTAAGATAAAACAAAACCCTGATGCTAATTTCATGACTTCAAAATGCAAATTGGTCACATGAAACAACATCCAAAATGTCCAAAAACAGACAAACAGAGGTCGGACAGCTAATAAGTTGGTAAGTTAAACAAATATGACAAATAGCAGTACAAGAAAAGAAAAAAATAGGCATCGCTGCATACTTTATCATGTAAGCTAGTGATAAGGATCCTATTTAAAGTGGCTACTGTCTAAATATAATAACGTGATGGTGGAAGGAATAAAAGATTTGGAGTAACGATTACTGTATGTAGGTAGTAGCGAGTTCAGACCAAAGAGTAGCGACGAGACGAGATGAATCCTCCAGTTACTTGCTTACTCTGAAAGCTGCGAGTTCACGCCAATGCAACGAGACGGTGCATCATCTTTATAGCACAACAACTCTTTGTACTTCTGTCTAACTTCCGACTTTTCGGCTATTTTGTAGCTGGATATATATCATTTGTTGCGTCTAAATATTTATGGGGATACAGTTAGTGATAATGACATGCTTGCAGTTGCAGAATCTTTGATTCTTTGCTTTGTTTTGTTTTTTTGTTGTTTTTTTTTAGGCATTTTCAGCCTTTATTTTGAATTATTATTTTTGTTATTATTATTATTTAGGGGGGCTTTGGAACATTTTAGGGTAGCATCAGCACCACTAAAATAGGCCTAACGACGTCCCTGACCAATATGTCTCTAGCCATCCATCACCGCCACTGTGGGCCAACTACAGAATAGCTGACATAAGGTTTACCCACCCTTTATTTTACCATTACAACCCTGCTTTTGAGGTTGCATGCTGTGACAGCCAACACATTCTCACTCCCATTGTGTAAAATACGGACGCTTGGCCATGTGCCAAGCGTCCGTATTTTAAACACGCGCTTGGTCGGGAATATCGATTCATTTTGGGCGCTCTGGGTCGGGTTGACGTTTAACTGGCATGCTGCACAAGAATGGGACAGTTAGGTTTAGTGAAAGATCGTTGGTGGGGTTATTAAATGAACGTTTCAGTGACACGCGGGACAAGAATGGGACACGATTCCCATTCTTGTCCTGTGAAAGTGAAAGTCCTGTGTTCTTTGACCCATCCACCACCCTAACCAACCTCCCTACGCGGAATTTCTGGCTTTCATACTACTCGCTACCGTTGTCGCTCTTAATACTACGTCATCTTAAAGCGCCGCGGAGCTGCTGCTCTCTGCCCGGCGCATTCCATACAGACGCTGAAGGGTGCTTTTTGTGTTGTATCTGACGCTGACAGGCACTGCCCAAGCGTCCGTATTTTACGAGTTAGGAGTGAGAACGGGTTGTGACAACATATGCATGGAAACACTCAAACAAATTTCATAGTTGACTAGTGAAATGATGCCAAAGATAAGGTGATGAGGTATGGGCTAATGTTGGATTAGTCTGACAGTAGCTTCATTGTAATTGTAATTTATTTATTTGAACAGGGACAGTGCACAAAAAAACATTAATAGATGTCTTGTGCCAGGTTGTAGCAAATTGCTAGTTTCCGCCCGTAGTACCTGCCAGCAGTTCCTAAAAATGCCTTTTGCAAATATAATTGTTCTCTTGAACAGGAGA
The DNA here is from genome assembly GCF_008315115.2 of Sander lucioperca. Classification (NCBI taxonomy): domain Eukaryota; kingdom Metazoa; phylum Chordata; class Actinopteri; order Perciformes; family Percidae; genus Sander; species Sander lucioperca. Next base: position 38,362,215 of record NC_050182.1, read on the forward strand.
TCACCAGACTAATATTCTTTTTGCTATACTATCAGCAGAGTGCTTTACAAACGCACATCCTAATGACGAAGGTTGAGTACGGCACAATGAAGGGAAATCATCACACCATTTTGGGAACAATCATTTTGTATTTCAGAGCCCTTTGCACACATCTGCACTGTGCATTATTTGTGTGAAAAGATGTTAACTTTTGAACAGTTTTTTGCCATAACTGAAAATGCAGAAAACACAGCAGTAAACCTTAAAACAAACAAGCACCATGTCTAGTGAGAGAAAAAAAGGAGAGAAGCAGAACAAAAACAAATCCAGCACAATCTTACTCATCAAACCGCTAAAAAGCGTCAAAAGAACATCTTGGATTATTACCGCCTCAGAGAACAGAGATGCATTTTGAAAACGATCCCCCTAATCTGTAAACATACTAGAATTCCTTGTTGTCGAAGGAGAAATCCTTAAATCATCTTAGTGCATAACAGCCTTTTTAACAAAACTGGGTCGTTTTAGTTAATTTACCTATTGCACTAGACTTTTCATTTCTTTTCAGAGGCAGATGCTCAAACAGCATTTCTAAAATAGGAAATGAAATCAGGACTAGTAGCTTAGCAGACATGCAAAAGGCACACAAGCCGAACCACTGTCTGATACTTTTGTATAGGCGACAGCAAAGACTGACACCAAAGAAATGGAATGTAATGCCAAAACATCAGAATCTAATGTATAAAAAAGCTAATTTGCTATGGAGTATAAGAGGATTCTCATCCACTGATAATAAAATAAAAAAGAAATCTGTGCACAGCAGCTTCTGTAATTATCTGAGATCATTCAGCACAGAGCGGTCTCTACACTTAAACACCTACATTCAGAATTAACTGCATCTGCAAATCTGCCATTTAGGAGCAGAACAGTGAGAACAGAGAGCTGCAGAGTATTGTGTAGGCCACCCTCGCCATGCTTTCACCAGGAGAAAATAGTGACAACATATTTTCCATAAGCATATGACACAATCACGAAAAAAAGCTTATGTTAAATTTTTAATTAAGCCACAATCACGTTTTCTTTAATAATGCAAGACTAAATCTCGGAAATGTTTCCTTGTTTTTAAACGCACCTCCATAGGAAAAGGCATTTATAACCTACGTGAGCAGCAAAGCCGTGACACTCTTTCAATTTGCTGACAAACTTTCTTGTATATTTGCTTTAAATTTTAAATGCATGGTAAATTATTAAACATGTTAGAGCTTGGCTCAGACTCCCCAGACCGCAAGCTAGCCATGCAATAGTTCAGCAACAGTCCATTCATATGCACGGGACCCCTCCTGGTCACCATCTCTCCTGCTTCAGAGCCATGTTTGGTTAAAACATGATAAAATACTTTTAAGATTAATCTGATAAGGTTTGGTGGCGCAGAGAATACATAAAAGACGTCAGAATATTTTGTCGGATAGATTTGGACATAACGGCAACTTATTCCGTGTCTGTGCTCTCTTCTTCAGAGGAGCTGCCTGTTGAGGAGCAGAGACACATGGGGGGGATCCTGTGCCTCTAATCTGTTTGGGTGGGAATGCAATTTGCACGGTGCATTTCATCTTACTTTTTAGGGGTTTTCAGGTTTTCACAGTGATCAGCATATTAAGGAGCTGTCCAATATTTTGGGAAATATATTGTATATGAGTAGAGATGTTGGTGTGGAATTGTTCTATAGTTGGGAAATATGTTTATTGGCTTTCTTTCCAAGACTGAGATGAGAAAATTGACATCAGTCTCATGTCTGTTTTAAAGTGGCTATATGTAACATTCAGTTTGTGTTGATTCTAGCGGCCGCTTTGGACAAAAGGGGTAGTGTTTTTATCACACCTGCTGTCGTAAAGGTCTTTTCTTTACGCTGCTGTATTGCCCACTGTATATTACCGAGTTAGCGTTACCGGGAGGTCATATAGTCGCGATAAATGTTTTGCTCAACCAGACAATCATTCATTTACAATAAGAGAATAAGCATGCATTGTTGCATTTCAAGTGCTGCATACGGTAACTTAGCCTACTTTACATGTATCGTGAGCTAAACCAGGTATCACTGTCACTGTGTCACGAACCAAAGCATTAAGAGTTTGTTGAAGCAACCAACGTAATAATTGATTTTTCATTTAGAACACAAGACAAAATAAGAGTTTACTTGCTAAACGTAATGTGCAAAATAATGTTTTTTCTCAATTACTCTGTATATACAGTACAAATGCTGGAAGGGCTGTTTAAGGGTGGTTACTCAAAGAGTGGGCAGAATGAAGACACTCTGTGACTGAGAGTCAAGAGACATTGCTTGCCTTTGAAAGCATATTTAGCATGATGTATATAAATAGTTGGGGTGCCCAATCTGCTGCTACTGTATTTGTCCTACTAATGATGTATTCATCCTGCACCTGGACTAGAGCCCCTGGTCACCGGTGCACTTCAAGTCTTGTTGTTCTTAACTGTTTATCCCAGGCTTACTCTCAATGCACTTTTGACTTGAACATAAAAATGCAATGCACTTTGTTTTCTATGGCGTCCATCACCTAGTGACCCTGCACACCATTTCTCTACAAAAACTGTTTATGTAGACTATACCATCCTAGATTGTTTTGAACATGCACATCTGAGCACTCTCACCTGACGTGTTGTACTGGGAAACAACATTTTTTTTTATTTTTTTTATTGCTGTTTTATATGTGCCCCTTTTCGATTCAATCTGTTCGGCTCATTCCCTCCACATTGGCCACATAGTTTCTCTACCTTAGATTCACTCAGCTCAATCACTTCAGCATTGATGGCAATCATCAGGGTGCTCATTTAAACAAGCGAGGAGCTACACTAGCTGCAAATGGCTTTGGATGAGAAGCAGCTTTTAAAAGTACAAGCTTTAACTTAGTCACAGGCGCTGAGGGGAACTCAGCATTCGTGTTTCCCTTGTGAGGTAAAAAGCTCTTCCTGATACTCTCATTAATATGGAAATTTAAGCTCGTAAATGCATCCTCACATCATTACAGAGTCGCTTGATGACTCCTTTTTACACATTGTGTTAACGGAGTGTGAAAATGACGAGAAAAGGAAACATTTAATGGTAAAAAACAACTATTTCATGTATCTTTACTGTTTACATAGACAGACTCGGATAGCGTACACTATCTCAAAATGAACATGACCCACAGTAAACAGTTAGGTCAGAAAGTATCTTGAAGATGAAAATATTGTTGCTCTCAGACTGCGTTCTATTATTCTTAACGAATCGACTCAGCCCTCAGATATGACGTCATTTCCACACTTCAAGCGTTCTGGTATGTTTTGCGCGTCCGAGTTGGAGAAAAACATGGACGCCACCCGGAAAGCCGTTGTTATATAGGCTCAGGTTAAAGTAAATTAGGTGCAAGCCAATCCTAGCACTTACATTACATTTTTTGATTATGATTATGACTATTACCCCACCTTAAACTCCCTCCCTCACCCGACATGCCCAGACTATTTCCCTCAACATCGATGGCTCCAACGTCGCCCCCTCCACCTGCATGGAACATTGGAACCATCTTTGATCCCACCCTCTCCCTTTGTACAGCATGTCAACCACATCACCAAAACCGCCTTCTTTCACCTTCGTAACACTGCACGCCTCCGCCCCTCTCTGTCCACCACTGCAGCTGAAACACTCATCCATGCCCTCATCACCTCCAGACTGGACTACTGCAACAGCATTCTTGACGGACTACCAGACAAAATCACCAACAAACTCCAATACGTCCAGAACTCAGCTGCCCGCCTTCTCACCTCCACCTGCTGCCGAGACCACATCACCCCTGTTCTCCACAACCTCCACTGGCTCCCAGTCAAACACAGGATCAACTTCAAAATACTTCTCCTCACATACAAAGCACTTAATAACCTTGCCCCTCCATACCTCTCCGACCTCCTCACCCGCCACACTCCCGCCCAACTCCTCAGGTCCGTCGATGCTAACACACTCAAGACCATCAGGGCTAAGCTCCGGACCTGGAGCAACAGAGCCTTCTCAGCTGCTGCACCCACCCTCTGGAACGCCCTCCCAAACAGTCAAGCACCCTACCATCCTTCAAACAGGCCCTTAAAACTCAGCTCTTCGAACTTGCTTTTTCCTGTTAACAGACTTTCCCAGTTTTTCCCTCCTTTTTCTTTCCCACCTCTCCTGCTTTGCCTGTGCTTGTCCATGCACCTATGTGTTTCCTTTTCTTTTTGTCTGTCATGTAACCTTGTCTACGTACCTTGTCTGTTTAGTGTTGTCTGTTTGTAACCAAAACTGTTATGCGTCTTTGAGTGTCTAGAAAAGCGCTATAAAAAATAAATGTATTATTATTATTATTATTATTATTATTATTATTATTATTATTATTCAAAACGAAGCCATTTGAACTTCTAAAATTTTCACTTTATTTCATGTTTTAGTTTATTTTCTGTTAGCAACGCTAGGCATGTTTAGCAACAACCGTTTGAAACAAGTCTTCATTCAATATTGTACTCACAACAAGACTGATTCCCATACCCACAGGCAGTGATATGGACGCAGCAAGGTATTGCAGTAATACGAGTGATTGAAATCGTCATTTAAAGCAGCCATATTATGCTCATTTTCAGGTTCATAACTGTATTTTAAGGTTGTACCAGAATAGGTTTACATGGTTTAATTTTCAAAAAACACCATATTTGTGTTGTACTGCACCGCTCTCTCTCACTGCTGCAGATCCTCTTTTCAGCTGGTCTCTGTTTTAGCTACAGAGTGAGACCTCTTTTCTTCTTCTTCTTCTGTACTATCTTTGATTGCACTGCACATGCCCAGTAGCTCAGATGTAGATCATGTCAGCTAGCTAGCTCCATAGACAGTAAAAGAAAGGCTGACTTCGGTCAGTTACAAGGCAGGATTAGCTGGGAGACTTCAAAATGAGGGCGCACATGTAAGTAGTTCTTTTGTAGATTATGGTGAACTTGTGTGTGTTGTAGCAGTGCTTTGCTACTGAGAACGAGGTAGCATGCTAGCGTTAGCATGCTAGCGTTAGCATTAGCATGCTAACGCTACGAGCTAATGGTTGCGGTTAGCCTGCTCGTTTCGGCTTGTGATGTCACAAGCCGTGCCGATTCTGAACAGCTCACCCAGAGACTGAAGGCAGGACACATTCAGAAACTGTATCTCACTCTAAACAGCATGGATGGATTTTTTTCAAAGTTTGTATGTGTGTGGAAGCACCAGAGACACAACATAACACCCCAAATCCCAGAAAAAGTGATTTTTTCATAATATGGGCACTTTAAACAACCAAAGAGGTCCAAAAACAATGAAAACAATTCATGCTTACAAGTCACACAGGGCGCAGCCATCTTGGATTCCGTATCGGAATTCTTGCTCAGTGTCCTCTGAGTTTGACCGAGTGGGAAAGAGTAAAGGGGGCGTGTTGGTCCGTGTCACTAGGCAATGTCCTGTCTTTCTTGTCGGAACTCCGACACGGATAGATAATAGAACGCAGCATTAGTCTATACCCTTGACGTTCCACTTCCGGGATTGCTCCGGTTCCGCAGGAAATTCCGCCTGATGCATGTATTTTCGCTGATGTCCGTTTCCCTTCCGCTTTCTTTGTGTTGGCATTTTAAACTCTGGTGGATTTATGAGGACTATGGTTAACTGCTCCTCAGATCTCTGCAGGGTAAATCCAGACAGCAGTTTTCTCTCACACGACTATTTTACAGTGGCTCTGTGCGGAGCTTAGCGCCGCCCATGACGATTGTGATTAGTTTAAAGAAATGCCAATAAACCAGAGCATGTTTTGCTCCCATCCCAGAATGCTGTATGGACTAGCCAGACCCTCCTCCGCTCCGCAGCGTGTAGATGGTCTGCCAAAGCGAGACTACTCTCAGACGGACTTGAGGGAGAAAGTCAAACGAAAAATGTTGACGAGATTTCAAACTCTTTACTTACATTATGTGACAGAATTAATTTCAGTGTGTCAACAAGTTGAGCTTTGAGTCAAATGTACTTAAATGTTATTTTAAGAATGAAGAAAAATTAGATAGTATAGTCATTTGTGTGAACTCATGGTTAATACATGTATCTTATAAATAATGTGTGGTTATGAAGGGCTGGTGCTTCGCCACTCACTAAAATCAAACTGATAATTTCAGTTTATTACAACCTCGATCTTATTTTCATAGTTTTAATAGTTCATTATTTTTAATCACTCATCAAGGTAATTTAGGGATCTGGGAAGAGAGCAAAATCACCAAAAAATAAGTCCAAGGGATCAGGAAACTCAGATATTCATCAGACTCGTCCAAATCATCGAAACCACACAGGTCAAAGTAAAAGTGAGCTGTTTTGTAGCTAAACCCCTTTTTATTATTTTTTAGCAAAACATCTTTGTTTACAGTAGGAATGAGCCAGTACCACATTTTCAGGCTATGATTAGTGTGGCCAAAAATATCACAGTAAACAGTATTATCACAATATGCATTAACACTTCCTGAAATACTAAAATTAGGGTTGAACAATAGAAAATTGACACTTTTTCAAACCTTACAAACTAAACTGTGAACCATATTTTGCATCTTTGGTGGACTCTGAAAGAGACTAAGAAAGTTATTCTAAAAACACCAAAAACAAAAGTAGTAGAGTGTTAAAACGACATGTAGTCTTACACATGGCAAACACATTTCCTCCCTCCTGACTTTGTCACTTTAAGATTTCCTCCTGTCACTCTCCTGTCTCACTACGTCTCCTGTGGGGAAGATAAGAGATTCGATTATCTGTAGATTGCACTATAATTACCTGTGGATTTGGAGATTACAAAGTGAACATCTCTTGATCAGCAGACACAGAGGATGGTAATGAAACAAAGGCCCGTCTCTCAGGGAAGAGATCAAACCAAAGTGAAAAATGCAAAAGAGAGAATCAGACAATTTACCTTGGCTTCTCTTTTACAAGATGACCAGTGAGGTAAGTTTAAGCACTCAACCATTTATCAAAGTGGTCTACTTTTTCAAAACGTATAAAGCTTTATTTTTTTATGTTATCCCCTCCACAGCCTCCTTTTTGTCTTCAATGGACCAAAGAACGGGCAATACATGGTAAGCTTCTATGATCTAAAGACCTTTCCTTTTTGAGGATTAAAAGCTTGGAGGAGGAACATTCAGTAGATGTAGATTGGGGTTAGGATAACATCTCTTTACAGGCACATTGTGTTATGTTTTATACAGTGGATTTTGGAGGATGCGTTCTTAATAAAATTGTGCTAAATCAAATTACCACACACTCATTTACGCACAGTAAACTGACTGGTATCAGGGCATATACTGAAGCTACCATGTATAGTCTGCTCTGTGCACTGTACCGAGTTCACATGGAAACTGTATACACCTTGTTGCCCCCCTCTGAAAGTTGGAGACTAAAGAAGGTACCTAATCGATAGAGGTGAATGGGTGGTGGATGGGGGCCTAACAGCAATTTTTTTTGCCTGGGGCCCCCTCAACAGGTTAATCTGGCCATGTAAAGGGGCTTTAGGGGTTTTCCATTGGCACTTTTGAGCCCAGAGATGTGCCTCCAGAGTAGGTCCAAAGCTCACCCGAAACTCCAAGCGGATTGCGGTGACCTCTCGCTGACCGTGGCCCACCTGTGGCCATGACGACCCCCCCTTTTCCCAAGCATTACTTTTGGTCTGCATGACGGCCTCGTCCAACACCTGAGGGAGGTGCCGCGAAGCGCATATGCCCACAGCAGTATAGTTGCTGGTTTGGGGGGCCAAATCTGACCACCTGCCTAGGCAAGGAGATCTGCCCTGACCGGCAACTGGAGGAGTGCTAGAAACTAAAACCTCCCAACTCTTTCAGCCACTCTTGAGACAGAGCATCTTTGAAAGACCCCTGAGCCCACCTCGAGAAACAGCTCTGGCAATAAGTCATTCTGCTGACACAAACAGATCGGTCAGAGCTCTGCCATATTGGGACCACAGTGGAGCTACAACCTTCAGATGTAGCCTCCATTCGCCTGGAAGGGGGGCCTGTCCTGGACAGGGGATCTGCTGCACATGCACACCTGCAGGGCTTAATTTGAGCCGGAACACGCTGGAACATTTTCCGGCACCTCCGACGTTGGATCCGGAACCTATTTTATTGGATCCGGCACCTCCTGTGTCACTATGAAAATGTAATCGCCTAAATGAAAAAAAAAAGATTACTGTCTGTGTAGTGTTCAATGTTGTTATCTGTCTTGTTAGTCTTTATTCCCCATTGAAGTTCCACAAAAATCTTGTGTTTGCATTTTCGATGCGTTTTGAGGTGAATTTTCAGGGTAAGTTAGTCGCAGGGGGGGAGAGGGACGGAGGGAGGGGGTGAGACACTTCAAGTGACACAACCACTTGTGCTGGTTGAGATTGCTGTTATAGCCTCATTTCACTCATGGGAAAAATGTCAAATAGACAACAAAGTTTGCTTAACTTATTCAAATACGCTGGCCAGTCGGATCCCAAACAAGCAAAAAACCTTTCTGCCGATCAAGAATGTGGAGACTACGGTGGGTTTTTTGGTTAATGTAATAGTCCGATGGATAATTGCTGCTTGTGAAAACGATTGTTGCAGTTTATTTATTTTTTTACAATTCGCACCGATGCAGTGCATGTTCTGAAATAAAAATAAACATTGCCCTGATGTAGCCTACACACAGCATTGTTTAGGTTTTTTAGGTCAGAGAACTACGTAGGCAGTGTAATTTCTTTTTTTGTTCCGTTACCTCCAACCCCCGTTTTGAGTCGCCGGATCCACCCCCCCTCTGTGCTCCGGGACCTCCCACTTTACAAATTAGCAAAAAAAAGCACTGCACACCTGTCCTGTTTTGGATGTATATTAAAGGTGTTCAACCACATCTGCAGTTGTCAGGCCCTGAGAAGACTCATAATATTCAAAATCATACTTGACAACATCTAAAAATGGACCATTTCCATCCACCTGCCTAGTTGAAACTGTTCTAAAATTATAGGCTTCTCAGCCAAAATGATTTCAAATGCCTTGAAATGGCATCCAAAGCCTGAACAACGTGGGAAAAAACGGTCAACTACCATTCGAATGGATCGAAGAATAGCCAAAATGGCAAAGGCTCAACCAATGATCAGCTCCAGGAAAATCAAAGAAGACTTAAAGTTACCTGTGAGTACTGTTACGATCAGAAGAAGGCTATGTGAAACAAAGCTATCAGTTAGAAGCCCCCGCAAAGTCCCATTGCTGAAAAAAAAAGACATGTACTGAATAGGTTGAAATTTGCCAAAGGACACATTGACTGGCCAAAGGAGAAATGGCGCAACATTCTGTGGACTGATGAGAGCAAAATTGTTCTTTTTGGGTTTAGGGGCCGCAGACAGTTTGTCCGACGACCCCCATGCATACTATACTATATATACTATATATAATACTTGAAGAGGTCATGTTGCCTTATGCTGAAGAGGAAATGCCTTTTCAACAAGATAATGACCCAAAACACACCCGTAAGTGAGTAAAGATTGATGTTATGGAGTGGACAGCCCAATCCCCAGACCTCAATCCCATAGAAAACGTGTGGGGTGACATCAAAAATGCTGTTTCTGAGGCAAAACCCAGTAATGCAGAGGAATTGTGGAATGTAGTTCAGTCGTCCTGGGCTGGAATACCTGTTCACAGGTGCCAGAAGTTGGTTGACTCCATGCAACACAGATGTGAAGCAGTTCTCAGAAATAATGATTATACAACTAAATATTAGTGCAGGGATTCAAAGTAAAGCAAACCCTTGAGACATGTTTCAGTTTATACAGTAAATGTTTGAGTTTGTCAAGAAAAATGCAAATACTGCTATTTTTTTCAACAGCCTAATATTCCTTTTTCTTCACTTTCTGTAAAGGTATAACACAAACTTGATCAATTTTGGTCATGTTTTGATTTGGAATTGAATGTGCAGTGTTCCCAATGCATTGATATTATGGAATTAAAAGCTATTCTGAGGATTCTGAGCATTATTCACTTTTTTTTTAAACACACTGCTATTATTCTGAACACAACTGTATATTAGAGACAGCCGTCTTTGTGTCCTCTGCAATCTGACTCCAAGTTCGGGGGCAGATCAGCCAGTCATCCAGATAAGGCAGGTTCTTTAGGCCGCACATTTGAAGGGAGGATATAACAGCTCCAACTACCCTGGTGAACACACTTGGTGAGAGGCAAAGTCCAAATGGGAGGGCCTTGAACTGATAGGCCTGTCCTGGAAAGCGAACTGAACATGCAAAGTATGCATCTGTTAGATCTGGGGAAGAGAACAATTTCCCTTTCTCTATGGACTCCAAGATAAGTCTGGTGGTCTGGTGGAGGAAAACACTGGCCGTGAAGCGCCACAAAGCATTGCGAAGCGTGGATTCATGCCTGATCAGGTGCCTGGCTGGTCACAAAGCGATCCTGTTGCTCTGAACTTAAAAGAACAGCTCTCTCTCTCTCCTCGTGTGTGCGTGTCACTCTCTCTGTCGTCTGTCTGTCTCTCTGTGTGCCTGATCGCCTGTCTCGCTCTAGACACAGCTGAGAAGTCAAGACAGCCAAACTCACCATAAAACTGGGTGTTATATTTTGAAAAGTGTTTGGTTCCTGTGTTTGATTACACATTCGCTTGTGGTAGAAATAAATGAGTCGCCGAAACAATCGCTGTGCGCACGGCGACGGCGAGGCGCAGCCGCTCCTGATCGCAGCCGGTGTGGCCAGACAGATTGGATAACATAGGCGCCGAAATGAAAACGGCTCTGCTTCACGCCGCTTTCACGGCCAGTGTGTTCCTGGCGTAAGATGGGACGCAGGATGCTATCTTTTAAAAAAAAAAGACAAGCTGTTTGCTGGAGTCTACTCTCACAATCGCCTCCTCGTCATTTTCCGACAGCGCGCATTAGATTGTAGTGCACTGGCATTGTTGTTCCACGCCTTCCTAAGCATTTGCAAATAATCTGTAGCTGCTGGAGCTGAAACTGATCATATGCATACGGCAAAAAAGTTAATCATAATTCTGTTATGAAGGCAACTCCGTGTGAGGACACACCTGGCTTCGGGTCTGTGCCAGACATGGGACGTTGATTCTCAAATACCCATCACCCTACCCAGTCTTATCTTAAAGACTCTGAATAGCTGCTAATATCTTTAGCTGGGTGGCATCTTGTTGTTCTTGGTCTCCTGCCATAGCAGCTGGACTATGCAGCTTCTTAGGAGCAGGTTTCCCTGAGCCTCGTCCCTGCTCATGAACAGATGTACACTCAGGTCTGTGCTCCTTAGTATGCCCTTTAGAAACATCTGCCTTCATTCAGGTAGGTGGAGGCTGAGTTGCCGTTCCCCATGCAGACTGCTGCACCTGCTTAGCTCTATGAATGTGTTTTTTTTCAAAGGGAGCTCAGTAGCAATACCTCAAATGTGCCACCCCCAGACAATGGGAGCATTCCAGATGGCCATCGTGGGTGTCCATGACGGCATGGTAGAAGCAACACACCTGGGAGGCCATTTTCCCGGTAGCTATAGCTGTCTGCCAATCTATATAGATTGTGACTAACACTCACCCAGTGATAAATCAAATCAAAACAAAGCCTACCCAGTGCGAACAGGGGATAAAGACAACAAAAATAGCACCACACAATAATGGTGTTTTAGTTTTAATATTATTTAACAATTGATTGTTGTTTAATAATTTCAGTATCTGAGCACCCTGCTTCCTCGAGTCTGATAAAACACAACACTAAATAGACCCCCCCACACACACACACACCTTACAGAGTAGAAATGGGAAATAAGCACCTTTCACAGGAAATGTAAAACCCCCACTCACTGCGAACAGTGAGCTACTGGGGAGAAAACACAGCAAATCCAATTTAGATATCTTTTTAGGTTACATAGGAGAACAAAAACGGTAAGATCAAAGAGCAGCACTTACCAAAGCTGTAGAATAAGTGAAGCCACTTGTTTAACCAGATGCAATAAATTAAGCCACCTACAAAGGGATAAGGGGTTAGCAACAACATAACCTCTTAATATAAAATGAAAATATAAATATAAAGCGGGGATACAACCATAAGGGACACAAGGCACCTGCACTGAAGTGATGAATTGGTTATAGAAGAGTCCTAAACACAGTTAAGATAAGTATTGCAAGGAAGAGGAGGCATGTTCAAGGTTAGTCACATAACTTTGTTGATATAAGGTCGTGAGGATAGGTAGAAGGATGGCATCATTCAAGGTGAAGATTGTGGTGACAGTCTGAATAAGGTTGAAATAAAAACTTGTTTCGGCTTTCGACTGGCACTATGTTTATGTATTTATGGGTGTATGTGTATATGCATGTATGTGTATTCATACAAATATGCAAATATGAAAATGTTATCTCCATAACTAAAATATACAAGATGTCTAGGTTAATATGACTAATAATGTGAGTCCTATGCAAATGAGGATTAGAGGGGATTAGATTGGAACAGATACAGGAGACTTGGCAAAATAGATAATTTCAGAATATTCATTTGTCGAATTAATATTTATCTTAAAAGCACAGCTGTTAACACCATTATTTATGCTATTATAGCTCCATTTGCCTGTAGGTACTGTATACTGTAAATTTCTATTTCCATTTTTTCCATTTAACAAATGTACTGTACTCTTTAGGTTAAACATTATAGCAGAATGACAGAGGGAGGAGTGAAGGGAAATAACACTATAATAATTGTTAAATTCAACTTAAATTTGCATGAGAAGGGTCAAAGGAGAGCAGGGCTGTTGTCAGTGTTATTGTACTTTAATAACTCCCCATTAGAGAGGTGTGATGGGATCTCTCCATTATGAGCTATAAAGCCATGTTCCCTTTAGGTTCTGCAATCCATTTATATGTAGATGATGTCCATCCTGTATCTCTGCCCGTCATAATTAGGCCTACAATCTGTAAAGGGGTGAAGTACACCTCCCTATTCTTATCACTCAGATAGGAAGTGTGTTAGGAAGTGTGTGCACTGATGTGTAGCTACAGTATATATCCATGTGTGTATCTGCATTTGAATACATTTTTGTGCGACTGTACCTCACTAGTCTCTGTGGAGAGATACAGAGTGGCGAAGGAGAGCCTTGATCTCACAGGCTGGAATCACAAAGCAGGCACGTCTCAGATGTTAATTTGAAAATGAAGGATATCTCTCATGCCTTTTCTTTCCCACTCTTAGCCCACTCTTTAGATCTTGAGAGGGCTCTCCATATATTGGAGGAATGCTGAAGTTGGGCTTATCTGTTAGTCCCCTAGAGGTTGCCCTGTTTCACTTCTGTCCCTATTCTGTCGCCATTGATCCATTATCACAAGTATCCATTTCAATTCCAAGACAGACAGCTTCTTAATATGTGACCTTGTTTGCATCAAGGTTGTTTTATTTGATCAGAGTCATGAGAAAGAGACAGAGACAGACAATTCCAACAGAGGACTCCCGCAATCTATATTTTAATTTGGCTGAAATTGTTATCAAATTTCCTCTTTCCAGATTCAATATCACTGAAGTGAGTGCTTTCACAGGCTACTGTTGAAAATCAATAGGAGTTAGTCATCCCCACCTAAGGACATGCATAGCAGCTCGATAAAGTCACAACACTGGTGCATGATTTGAAAGGACACCCTATTTCCAGGGCTGAGTCTCTTTCATGTAGAGAAGTTAGGCCCAATCAACCCCAGAGTTTGTTGCATACTGTTCATGTGCACTTTAACACAATTGTCTACATGCTTGGTGTTCTGAATGAACAGCTTTTTAATTTTCACCCTGGATATTTGTATGAGGGAATGATTTACAACAATTACTCCATTATTTAAAGAATGAGATCAGAGCCTTCGCAGGTTTAAAATTTCCAAGGACTTTACATTTTTGGTTCTTTTCATAATCTCCAAGTTAAATGTACAAGTAGTTATTGTTTTCTTCTGCTTAATATCTAAATGTGATATACTACAAACAGATTACTGTTAAAAATCTCTTAATGATCCGACGGTCTGCTGGCGGGCCCGGTCGACATACTGTCTTTCAGAGGCTCTAGCTAGAGTAAAGATATTTTAATCATATGAAAATAGACAACCTAAGGAATCCATTGGTGCCATGCTACAGTAGCTTGTCAGGAAGAGAGCTAAATAACGATCTGAAGTTAGGCTAAATTTTGGCAAGGAAAAAACTGGCGTGGCATTTTTCAAAGGTGTCCCTTGACCTCTCACCTCAATATATCTGAATGAAAATGGGTTCGATGGGTACCCACAGGTCTCCCCTTTACATACATGGCCATTCATGCTAATCCCACGCAGTTTGAGGCAAACACCATGCAGTTTTTCTAATGCAGTCCAAATGTATTATTTTTGTCTTAAATGGTGTATTTGAATATGTCTGCATACTATGGTCCCTAAACAGCCTTTAAATTGGAATTGGGTATGACTGGAAAGCTGAAACTCTTGTGGATTCAGTGAGCCTGATTGTATTCATGTAAGATGATGTTAGTTCCCATAGTAGCTATTTTATTGTAGTGAGACAATTTTTTAAAACTTGACCACACCGTATAAAACGGACAATTTATTTTAATTAAGTCGTTTTTATTTCTGATTTATTACTGAAACAACTTGACAAAGGGTGGTATATAGGCCTACTTTCAACCTTTTATCAACTACTCAACATAACCCCCGCCCCATTTTATTAGGGTTAATCAAAATCAAATGGCCATAGGCATATATTTAGTTATTGGTGGTAATGGTAGGGACATCTCCCTTTCAATTTTTTTTAAGATGCTGCTGAATTGTCCCTGCCAATATTAAACGGATCTCTAAGACCTCTAAGAGCTATGCAGATTTGCCAGGTTTGGGTTTTTACTGCAAAAGGTGAGCTATTTCAATATAGCGGAAGAGCAAGATATGGGGGATACCTGAACTGATGATCTGGCAAACCTCAGGCTGTACTATGCATTGTCAGCTAGCTGCAGCACTAGCAATAAGTCTAAAGACTGAATGAATGGCGATGATTCTGAAATGCTTGGTAAAATAATTCAAACATTTCAAACATTACAGAATTTAAATACCTTTGCTGAAGTTAATATAAGCAGATACTGAACTAAAATGGCACTCAGAGAGTGCAGACCTCTATCAAGACATCTTGGCCCTATCTCACAATGTTAATGCAGTGAGAATTTATTCCAGTCGGGAACTCATTTTTCCAATTATTTCAACACCAAATGAATGCAGAACAATTGCCCCATCTCGCCCTGTGATTGGGATAGGCTACAAAATTCAATGGGTCCACCAAGTTTCGTTAAAATAGTAGCCAGTAGTGTTCCCGTAATCCTGCTGACGGACGAACAAACAAACCGACAAATCCAAATGAAGACATAACCTCCTTGGCGGTAAACATATTCACGTGTGTGTGTGTACTTGCGTGCAAGAGAAAAACAGCTAGCGCACACGTACACAACTGTGCATACCAAACTTTTGCCCATGCAAAATGGTAGATTTTCCTGGTCACAAAATGACCCTTGGGAGGAACTTGCAGCACAGCCAGAAAGTAGTATCTGAGGCAAATCAGCAGTCTAACTGTAAAAATTGTTTCATCAATGAAGTTCCATGTAGCAGATTTGGAATGGTCATACCCACTTCATTGCTAACAAATGCCGGTTCAACCAGTTAGCATAAAATTCAACTCGTTTAGCCTCGCATACCAGACTGATCTGGTGAAACTGGAAATGGACCCAACTCTAGTCACTGGAAAAGACTAAGAATGCTTACTCGACTTTTAGCTGTGTAAAGGTTCAAAACAATACAAATAATGTAACCCCTTTCCCCCCTTAAAGCAGTCAGCTCTTTAATGAACCAGGTCTGAGATAATTATATTGGAGAGCAGGACTTGTTACCCCTGGGCTGAATTCAAGCTTATTTCACCAGAATGTGACAGAGTGAACATGAGTTAGCCTTGAGCCAAAAAGAGCCAAAAGCCTTTTCCTAAGGGTGTGAGTGTGTGTGCTTATTGCCCTCTATTGTCTGTCGCAAACGACAGTAATTAATTGAGACAAGCACAAAGACAAAAGCACTGACTTGTTCAAGATGCCACCCACACAAACAGGCTAATTATTACGACAGGGCACTGCTGTTGCCCGCAGCAACATTTTGGAGTGAGAAGAGAGGGGAAGCGATGTTGCAGTGCTAAGGAGAAAAGAACGCTGAGGAACAGGAAAGAGGATGCTCAACTAGTCATGTGATGTCATTATGACTTCCTGCTTTCTCCAAGGACATAGTACACATCCTATAAAGACAAACTGAAGACAATCTGAACACACACACCATAATAATAATAATAAAAAAAACAAAACAACATAATATAGAGTGTAGCCTCAGTCCTCCTTGGAGTTTTTTAGGACCTGATCCGAAACTGACATTGACTGACTGAAAACATTTGTTACAATAGAAAGAGACCTGATCCAAAAGGGATCCTAGGACAGTCAGTTTCATTTTGAAACAATATGTGTATATGTCATTTTGTAGAATTCAGAAACTATCCTCTCAAAGACCTGGATTCAGCCCTTGGCAGCTGCACGTCATCCTCCAGATCAAACGCAATTGGTTGTGTTCATAGGTGGGAAGCTAGTGAGGGATCCTGTCATAATTTGTACTGGTTGGTTAGCACGAATGCTTGTCTCGCTTTTTTCATTTGTTTCACTGCTATTTCATGAGACTTTTTATGTGTACAACTGAGTGCAATACTATGAATACATTCCAGGAGAGATTTCCTGAAAATGGGATTGTTATCCCCATATTTAACCCTTATTTTATCTCCTCCATCTCTATGACGGTGGTCTTTTCACTCAGCCTTGCAGTATGGCTTTTCTAGCATTGCCAGACTAATTCCCAAATTAGTAATAGTCTGGAACCTCTCAGTTCATTTTCGACTTCCAAGGGGCGCAGACCAAAATGCCTCTGGACACAATTGGATAGACCTACAACCAATCAGAGCAACACATGAGACAGAGCACTAAGTGACACATGCAAGTTGGAGTGGTGCTTGGTCCTTTTTCAAGCAGGGAAAAAAAATCACAAATTTCTCGAATTACAGCTTAACTATACGCTAAAACGTGTTTCTGTAAACATTTTAGGCAGGAAATAGGCAATACAGTAACAACAATTTAATTCTCAATACAGTTACAGAATCTTAAACTCAATTCATTCGTTTGATCAGCACTGCTTAGTTTGACAATATGATCAGAGTGAGCCTGGTGAGTTGCACTGGGTGGACCCCTTATGAGATAAACGGTTGTGATTGGAGGAACTCGGAGTAGAGCCGTTGCTCCTTCTCATCGAAAGGAGTCAGTTGAGGTGGTTCGGGCATCTGGTAAGGATGCCCCCTGGGCGCCTCCCTAGGGAGGTGTTCAGTCAGAGCTGGTTGATGTGGCTTGGGAAAGGGAAGTTTGGGGTCCCCTTGCTGGAGCTGCTGCCCCCGCGACCCGACCCCGGATAAGCGGCTGACGATGGATGGATGGTTGTGATTGGTAATAATCTGTCTAAATGGGAGCGGAGCAAGATGTATCTGCCAGAGCAAATGAATCATGAGCTGGCAGATTCATCTGGTTTTCCTGGCTAGAAAGAAAGAGTCTACAAAACACATTTCACATGTGAGCTCCAAAATGTAGTGGGTGGCTACTTTGACAGTGTGGTGACAGGTCGCATTTTATTCACTTGTAGTTCTATTTCGTATAGGCTTCGCCCTCTAAGAGCTCTTGCTAATGGGTTTATCCCTTGCGCCTGTGCAGTCGTGAAGATTTCTTCCGCGCCCTGGTGCACTGCACGGGACTCTCTTACGTGTGTGTGTGTGTGTGTGTGTGTGTGTGTGTGTGTGTGTGTGTGTGTGTGTGTGTGACGGCCGGCCAGCCGCAGGACACGCTTGTGGAGTTTAACTCCAAAAAGACAGTTAACCACAGGTTCCCGTTAATCTTATGACGGACATGTGTTGTGATATTTAAACAAACGAACCGTCAACGGCGAAATAAAAGCCTCTTATTTACAAGAGCGGTCTGAGAGACCTCCAGCTTACAGCGAAGTCTCTGAGCATGACTGGCCGAGCGACGAGCTAGCGGCCGGGCCAGGCGCCTGCTGGCTGTCGCCTCACTACATGGAGCTTCTCAACTCCGAAAACTTTGAAGCAAATTGTCAATTCAGCATCAATTTTCGTAAGACTGCCTATCGAAATCTAAACAGTTAATTTCTCGCCTAAAACGTTGTCAGAAGTGAAATTAGTGATGACACACACACACACACACACACACACACACACACACACACACACATACACACGCAGATGAATGGTGAAGGAAGATTGAGTACACGTAGTGAGTGATACAGAGTGAAATTGTAAGTTGTTTTCAATGACCTGCTTACCTTTAGCTATGTTTTCTTGAGGTAAAGGAAATGGGATATTTTGGTTTACTATGGAAAACAATAGTCTAGCTAGAGTGAACGAGCGAAATACAAGAAATAGTTAACCTAGCAAGCTATCCACAGCTCTTTATTCATTGCCAATAATATAGCCTCTCTCTATAGTATTCTAAAACAATATCAGTGCCCATAGAATGTTGTTGTCACTGAAAACTAAATGTCATAGGGTCTCTGTTAATGCTATTGTACCGTTGTATCCTTCAATTCATTGAGCAGATGGATATTCAAAGATATTTTAGCAGAGAGGAAGAGAAGCAGGAGATTGGCAGGGCAGTTGATTCTGAGGGAGCCGGCGTGATTGAGGTCAGTAGTGGTGTATAGGTCTAAGGAAATGTGGGGTTTTTTGTTTTCTTCTAACAATGAGCATTTATTGGCAGGTCTAGGCACTAAGGCATAGCCTAAACTAAATTATTTCATTATATTTATTATATATGCTAGCTATATTCTGACCAACTTAACTTTCTGCATTCATTGGCTTTGATAAATTAAATAAATATGTAGATGTTGCCTAAATGTAGGCCTTAAAATTCTGGTTCTTGTATGCATCCAGCTTTGATGTGTCTAAAAGCTAACATTACAGTAACGTTTGTTGAACAGAGTAGAAATGGAAGAAGAGGATATGTCTGTCACTGTCTACTTTTTAACGTCTTGGTTACTTGACTGGTTGTTGACATAAGTGTAGCTCTAATACAGTAACAGAAGATATGAGTGCAAAGATTTTGCAAAGGCAAGTTACAAATACCCTGGGGGCTAAGCACGCCCTGTCTTTAAATCCTAGTGACGGCCCTGATGAGACATCCTTTCCTCTGAAGCGTCATGTTAATTCGTCGGCTGTGTGGGCGGAGTTTGCGACGGCTTTCAGCTGCAAGTCTGTATCCTTGCTCATAGCTCCTTGGAGGTCCCTCCTTGATGTTAGCTCCTCGGGGCAGGAATAAGAGCTTTGAGACGGCCTTTACGAAGGAGGTCCGGAACAACTTCCAGTTCAACCGAGGAGCTATTAAAATAGGAGAAGAGAGATGCACCTCAAGACTATACACAAGGAAAAGAGTGTTGTAAGGAGGGACAGGTGCCATGAGGGCAGGTGAAACACATCAGGGTGGTGCAGACAATCACAAAGGTGGGAAAACACACAAGGCAGGAAATACATATGGCATATGAGAAGTGAACCTACAAAACCCAGGACCATCACAGTGTGAATGCTTGCTAATAAAGACAACTTAGTCACCACTTTGGAGAGCATTTTGTTGTTAAATTTCAACATTATCTTCTGTTTGAGCGACTTCTAATTTATTTGCATACTCTCCTTTTCTGTTGGTTGCCTCATGCTAGTTTGAAAAATGATTCGAACACTAGTAATAAACAATCAATTTACGTGACTCAAGAATGTAGCTTCCTGACTTATGATTTCATTTTAAATTTATTTTAATGTGGGGGTTCTTTTCCTGTGTCCACATCTTTAATATTTACACAGCCAGCATGCACACAGTCTGAAATGCACCCTGCTGCAACTGTGTCACCATGTTGCCTCAGATTCTATTTTCCACCTCATCCGTCCCAGAAACTCAGATGGTGTTCCCCTTCACCTCCCTTTCTCAATTTCATAAATGGATGTTGTTGTGAGCCATGTCAGAGGGGTGGTGGACTGAGATTATGGCCCCTTCTTACCCCCTGCCTCCACTGTGACTGAGACCTGCTGCTGCCACACTGAGACACTCAACTGAATAGCGCTACAGTGCACAAGAACACTCCAGGGTGTGTGTGTGTGTGTGTGCGTCTGTGTGTGTCCATGTGTACATCTTTAGTTTTCCTGAGATTGTCTACAAGTGCAGATGTGAGGAGAACAAATATGTATGCTGAAAGTGTGTCTGGTGTATGGAAAAATTGTCACCGTAGAGGGTGACAATTTTTCGGGACTTTTTCGGTATTCCACGGGACTCCCGTACCGCGGGAGTCAATTTCACTGTTGGTAACGTGATAGGGACGGAATAGAGCATAGAAATCAACAGGAGCGGGACGGAGCCGGAGATTAAATAAAAAAATGACGCTGCAACGTGGTGAGTGCGCCCAAAGATTGCGAGGCATTTCGTTTTTAGAAAAGAGAACCACTTACAACTCACAATACGTTTGTTGATTGGCTACTGCTAGCCGCAGAGTAGCCTATGAGAGCAAGACAAAGCAGCTGCCCTGTTCACAAGCCAGTCAATCAGCGTCAGCGACAACACCGAGAGTCGGCAAAATGGATTCTGGAAAGAAGCTGTTGCAATTGAAAGTGTCATTGGAGGGACCCCTCAATCCATTTTTAGGAGCTGTGAGAAGTTCTCCGTTAGGAATTACGTAATGAAATCGCCTAGGCCTGCAGGTAATGCATGTATAGTGTAGCCTAAATTTCTGAGGCAACCTCAGTGATTTGACCGCGATTAACCAAACATACTACAGGGGGGCAACAGAGTCTGATAACTTTAGACAACATAGGGAACTAAACGGGAGCGGGATGGGATTCAGGAGTCTCTCTCGGGATTTTGCAGGACAGGATTTTTTTGGGGGGCGCAGTCACGTATTCGGGATATGACGGGAGTATTTTAGTATTTGTAGTTTAGTTCTCTATCCATTTCGAGCAATAAACAGGGATCCGTTGATTCATTATTTAGCAAGATTGATGTGTTGGCTCCAGAATGGTAATGTCAGTCTGCATAACAGTTTGGTTGAAACTTTGGTCCAAATTTTCTGTAGTAGGGTAGGGTGGCCAGATTGTATCCTAATCAAGTGCCTATAGTATTCAGTAATGGGGTGATGGGGTGCTGCCGTGCTATCGCTTGTTAGGTGGACACATTCCTTCACCCAGTTTGCTGTTTTAACACTGCGGGTTGACAAAACATTAGCTGAGGTGTTGTTAAGTGAGCTAGCGGGCTATCAAGGCTGCTCTCGTGGTCATAATTCACATTAAACTGAACATTTCTGTTAATGGTGAAGTGAGACAAGGTGAATGGGACTTCTTTGGGAATATTTATGTTGACATTTCTGTCCTCATTCATCTTGTTCCCTTATTGCACAGGCGCTGCAGTTGACAGACCTCTAAACACGATGTTGCAATGTAATTAATTCGTTGTTGTCCCTACGGCTGAAGTTACTGCGTAGCAATCATAGACCGTATATAAAGATGTAGAGATAGGCGCTCACCAGATCTGCTGTCATCGCCTGTATTGGAGGACAGGAGTTGCTCCACGTTTCCCCGCTTTTTGCCACAGTTGATAAATTAACCAAACTTCTTTCAGCGGATTGATGGCTGTCCTCCAGAGGGATGCTATGCATGGCAACGGTCTGTTATACTTAGCAACGGTCTGTTATAAAGAATTAGCAGACCGCAGAATGTCGTTGGATTCAACCAAGCTGTGTAATTATAGAGTAAGAAAGGAGCCTTAACTTTATTTCAGAATTTGCAGGTTTTGCTGGGCTGTAGAATTCTGTCATTATGTTTCATCATAGCGTCACCATGTCTGAGTCACTTTGTCTGTCTCACCAAATGGGATAAATTTGTTTGACCGACAAATGTTTCTGTCACCTTGCTCTCGTATTTATACTTTAACTTTTCTGTCTAAAAGCCTGTGTTGAAAGGCTCTCAAGTGGGTTGTTCCTTTTACTGAGATCCCTTAGAGGTGCTGTTCAGCCAAAGATGGCCACAGGGGAGTTGCTGCAATGTATCACTCCATTAGCATGTACTCACAATAACTTTGACTCAATTACTCTGCCAGTCATCACCGCTCTGTGTTCACTTCCTGGCATTTTCACAGTGGATATTAACACCCAGACATAGAAAAGGAGAGAAACACTTAGTCCCTCAAAGGTTGTGTCAATTTGTTTTCCATAACTCTGTTAACGACAGTAGACCTCAGTGTGAACTATAAAGTGTGGACTGCAAAGATCAATCAATGAATTCACTTGCCACATACCGAAGTATTTCCAATCCATCAAAACGTTGCTGAAATATTTTGTTCCAATGCTTTCATGGACTCTCTATGGGCTTCTCCCTTGACTGTATGCCTCCACGTCCCCCCGATTGCCTGACTATATGGTAATTTATCTACTGTGCGACAGAAAGTCGCGTGGTTATGACACAATCGTTAGCCTATTTTTACAAAAACGGCTGCTACGGAGCCATAACGTGAGATACAAGGTAATGGAGCCTTTTATACATTGACGTGTTTCTTTAGAAATAAACAATTGACAAATAGAGTCTTTAAATCCTTCAGATGTAAAGTTATTCGCTGTCAAAGTGACGCCAAAATGAATGGCAGTCAATGGAATGCTAACGGAAGATGAATCTCCCCATAGGAGGTACGCTTTCCGGATGCTTGTTTACCCCCTTGGAAGTTACGAGTGAAAAAAGTGAAATCCTTTACAGTGCTGACCATTTTACTTAAGATGTCTGGGTTTGAGAAGAAAAAAATCTGCCAATTCAGCATTTGCGATTAAATTCTTCCGATGTGCAGAGTAGAAGGCAGGTGAAAATACCATGTAGTTGAGCAGATCCGCAGTTCTAAAAAAAAAAAAAAATGAAGCAGCTTCAGGCAAGGTTATTATGCACAGTACTGCATACTCTGAATAACAGTGCACTGGAAAAAATAGAGATGAGTAGAGTTTATAGCAATTATGTTTTCCATTTCCTTTTATTGCTGCACAATTGTTTCAGCAAAACAATCTAAACAACAATTTGACCCATGAATGAGATTGTGTTTGAGAAAGTGATAGTTGGAAGTAAATGTGAAGGAAGTAAATATGCAAAGGACAATTAAACTCCGATCTCTGTGCTTCCCCCAATATGGCTGCAATCTGCTGTGAATTAACAGTTAGCCCTGGGTGATCATTACCCAAGCACCCCTCTGCGGGAGGCTGGCACTGACTAACTGACATATCCCTGTAAGAGAAATTTAAGTTTAAACTCTCCATCTCACTTTTCTGCACTCCAGTCAAACCATGAAATAGCAAATTATTTGTCACGTTTCATTGCCCTCATCCAGACACAAAAATACATGTAGCATTTTCTTCATTTCACTCAAAGATGACTCTGAATTTGTTTTAAAGTGTGGCTCAATTATTAAAGTTGAAAGCACAAGACAAAGCGGCACAAAATGCATTAGCACATCACTGATTCCATTCTGGAAAAGATTGGCTGACACTGCTGTGAAGTAATGGTCCTTTAGAACAAAACAGACTGTGTGTGTGTGTGTGTGTGTGTGTGAGAGAGAGAGAGAGAGAGAGAGAGAGAGAGAAACAGAGGGCACTATTTTAGTGCAAGTGTTGCACTGGCAAGCTAGCATTTTCCTAGGCGCATGAAGCAAATAACCTCAGTGCACTTTGGTATCTTGGTGACTCGCTTACCAGCATCTGTCATCCAGAACAGCTAGTAGTCCATTCTGACGGCCTATACGCTGGTGACTCTCTTTACAGCCATCGAAAGGCAGCAGGTAGCTGTTCCATCTGCAGTCTTTAACTAGAGTGACGTTGCTTCAGGTCAGAATTACGCACAACAGATCCGCTGGGTAGATTTTGTGCAGTTGCAAAATAACCACAGAAACCTCTGTGCTTATGCACACATTAAACTTGTCAGTTATGATTAATTATGATTCAGATGTTCAAGGGGAAAAGCTCTGGAGGGTAGGGGGATGATCACTCGCATGGACCACTCCCTGGAGCCTTCTGTCTCTTCTCTGGTGCAATCGGTCCCACAGGGTGGCTCGGCCTGGCCTCTCTCTCTTTCTTTCTCAGGAGGCAGCAGGATGATGAGGTCATTTAACATAACATAACATTTGTTGTGTTAAAACGCAGACGCTGCACAGGCTGGAGCAGGTTTCTTTCAGGCTGAAAAGAGCAACTTAGGAGACCTGACCCCTATTTTCCACCGGGCGTGTCTGCGCTGTGTTCCGGAGGTGCCGCGATCCTGGCAAGCAATCACAGCCATTTAAGTCAACGCTTGATATTCCACCACCCGCGTCACAGTGCATCCCAGAAGCGTGCATGAATCGGCTCTTCACTCCGATCCGCTAAAGCTGGCAGGTCTATTTTCATACGAGCCGTTCGGACAGCCAGACAGGAAGTGAAACAGCGAGAGCATCCAGTCAATTTTCCAAAAGACGACCCCCAATATCGTATACGTCTCCTCTACAACAACATATACAACCCAGTCTCACGGCAGTTTGTGTAAATGTCACGTTATTTTTAATCTATTGATACGTGTTCACAGGGATGTTTTTCTTGTTTTTTACATGGTGGCCAGCACGATATACGCTACGGGCAAAGGACGCCTCACACACCGGGAGACGGCCGAAAAGGACGCCTCATACACGCTGGGAGACGGCCGAAAAAGACGCCTCATATGCTGGGAGGTGGCCGCTGGGGACGCGACTACGGGGAAAGGACGTCTCACACGCCAGGAGACGGCCGCAGGGGACGCGCGACAGTAACAGGATGGCAGAGGTTGGGTTTAGGAAAAACACTACGGGGAAAGGACGCCTCACATGCCGGGAGACAGCCGCGGGGGACGGCCGCTGTGGACGCGCCACAATAACGGGATGGCAGAGGTTGGGTTTAGGAAAAACACTACAGGGGAAGGGCGCCTCACACGCCAGGAGACGGCCGCTGGGGACACGCAACAATAACGGGACAGTGATTAGGAAGACTACGGGAAACAAAAACGCCACACGCGGGACGCGATCCCCGCTCGCCCGGGTGAAAGTCCTGTGTTGTTTGACCCATCCACCACCCCGACCAGCCTCCCTACGGGGATTTTCGGCTTTTTATACTACTCCCTACCATTTTCGTGCTGTGACCACGAAATATGCGTCCCATTGAAATACATTACTTCACATTTTCGTGTTGGCCACCACGTAAAAACGTCCCCGTGAACACGTATCAATAGATTAAAAATAACGTGACATTTACATGAACTGCCGTGAGACCGGGCTGACATATACAACAAGTCAAACTCATCTTGGAGGTGCAAAAACATAATAGACATCACAGATCCTTTTTATCAGGACAACACCAGAAAAGAGAAGGCATGGAGTTTAAACTGCAGGAGTGCTTGAAGTGGAAGGTAGATACCAGTTTAATAAACACGTGATTGATATACTTGTATAGACGATAAAATCTGCAAGTCGGGCAGGCAAGACGCTTCGCTTCTGAGACGCTCCCGGTATGGTGTAGCGCGTGGCGGAGGATGGAACAAAACCGCGGCGCAGATCGAAAGCAGTAAAAAATCTGGTTAAAGGTTTCCTAGATCATCAGCATGATTGGGTTATAGTTCATTGTCTGTTTTGTTTGTATTGGATGTTGTGACTATTGTTTAATCTTTTTCTTAAATTGTGTAGAGGGAGGTGGTGATGGTGAGTGGGGTTTAGTCAGGGAGATGATGTGTTAATTTCTTGAATTGTATGTTTTGTGTTTGTTTTGAAAGTGAAAAAAAAGTTAATAATAAACAAAGTGATACAGCTCCTCTGCTGCAGTCCCTACTGTCCGCTGTGCTCCGCCGGTGCCATGTCATTTCTCTGATGCTCCATTGTTCCGACCTCTCAATAACCCGAAAAATCCCCTTTGGTCCTACAGCCCACGAGTCCAATCCCACTATGGCCACGCCAAGACCCGCCCTTCAATAGCATTTATTGGTAACGTAACCCCATTTGTACAGGTACTACCCCCTGACCAATTGGCTATCCTAACCTTAACCACTCGAGGTCAAATGTCTAACCCCAACCAATCGAGCTGCTTCGTAGGGCGGGTCTTGGCATGGCCATAGTGGGATCCGTAATTTCGCCACCAGCGGGACGTCGGACTAGTGAGCTGCAGGACCAAAGGGAATTTTTCAGGTTATTGAGAGGTGGGAACAATGGAGCGTCGGAGAAATGGGCAGTCCCCGCTCCGCCTAGGTTGCAAAATGTAAATCAATATATTAATTCAAGCCTTCTTCTTGGGCATCAACCTCACGTTTACGCACGTATTGTCAAAAAAATAGACTTAATAAACGCTTCAGGACGCATTTACGTCACAAGATGGAGCTGAGACGCGAGAGGTGCGAATGTAAAACGCAGGACCAAGAGAAGAGGAACATGACGGTACGGAAATATCATCTTCCAAATATAGCCTACCTCAGTCACCCGCTGCTTTCTGTTCTGTGATATGGCCCTATTTGCAGCCTTGCCCACAAACATACTGAAATAATATTTAAAAAAACATCAACATCAATCTGTTTGCAGGAATTCACCGGTGCATGCAGCATGTATGCCATTCATACAGGTTTGTATTCATGTAGGATTGTGTTTTTATTCTTCAAAATCAAGTGATACTAAAGAATGAATGAAGAACAATTTACAGTTCTGGTCATTTTTATTCAAACTACCCCATGCAACCAGCGTCTGCCTCATCTGGTGAAAAATACCCCAGGAAGAAGCACTGATCAATCATCATGCCATAAAGAGACTGCATGTAACATGCTTGCCAGGTGAACCTTAAAATATACATGCAGCCATATATCACCTGCATGATAGGTGCATTAGAAAGAGGCACAGGAGTAGGGAAAAGTCAATGTCGAATCAGTCCACTGTCACACACTTTGTCAAAAACACACTTTATTTCCTGCTGGCCATGAGTGCTTGACTGAATGAGAAAATATGATAAATAAGACTTGCATTCACATACACTCATACATTATCATATACATTCAATCCTGCTCTGTAGGGGAGAGCTCTCACAAAAACATACATTTGACCCTGAACAGCCAGGATAAATTCATACTCAACAAAATGTTTTAGTTTTTTTTGTCATCTTAGAGGCAACATAAACACACATTCATGAATCTTTAATGCCATATCTTCAATGCATCACTACAATACAGCAACAATGCCCTACCAAATTCAAGAAAACACTTTCTTTTCATTGTTACAATAAAAAATAACCTGGATACCAATGCAGTACATGTGTAATTTTCACTTCACTAAGTCATGATTTCCAGCTACCATTTCTTTAAAAATAATAACATGAAAGGCTAACTTTAGTGTAGTTAATTAGATTACAAAACACTTTAGGGTAAGAAGTGATGTAACTGAATATACAGAATTAACTATATAAAATAAATGATATGCAAAATGTTTTTTTTTGTTGTCATTTTTCATCTCATCTGATCAATCCAACACATAAGACCTGTCAAAACTGGTGTAGAAATATTTTATTAACAAAATGTGTGTATGTGCTCGTTCCAAAAGAGCTGTGTGCAGTCATTGAGGAAGTGGTTAAAAGTACTCCGGGTGACCTCTGATGCACAGAATGTTAAGCTTAAGTCATAAAAATAGTTTAGGCCTTATATGGCATAAAAGTGCATTGTTTAAAGGTTACGAGAACAGAAGAGAAAGTTGCACCGCACAGAGGCCCCGACCTTGGCGTGTGTGTGTGTGTGTGTGTGTGTGTGTGTGTGTGTGTGTGTGTGTGTGTGTGTGTGTGAAGATAGCAGTTTCTGCCTAGAAACAAGAACGTATGACAGCCCGGGAGAGGCACAGTCTGGTTAGCCCTCTCCCAGTGTCCGCTGTCATCCTTCAGGTAGTGAAACAGAGGACTGTAGGCTTTGTTCTGTTCTGCCACTTCTGATACAAGTAAACTCTGTTTGTTGTGGGTATAATAGCAATGTTTTTTATCAGGTTTCCCTTTTTGAATGAAGAATAGATTACCGCTGCCTGCTGGTATGGAGTTATTTCCTCTCACGCAGGCGCAGTACATGGTACTTGGCCGTCGGCTCTTTTCTGTGTGGTGTTTCAGCTTTATTTTTTGACCAAGACAAAGGCGACGAGGGCCGACGTGAGGCGACGCCACAGTCCGTCTTCGTCGCACTAGTTTCTGACCGTCAGCTTTGTGTGTAAGGGCCTTAAAGCACATTTGATTGGATACATTTATGTAATGGCCCGCTAAGATAAATCATCACAATTTTTTTTTTTACGTTTTCCAGGAACTGACAATAGAGGGATTTTGATATAATAAATGCTGACAATTTGTTTTTTGCCACATATTTAGCATAGCATTTAGCAACTAAAGATACATTAATAATTAACATGGGACACAGGATTGTAACTTGGCTTTTGAAATGTTCTTTCATTTAACTGTCTTTTAAAACTGAGTCTCTCCAAAAAAACTTTCAATTTTTTTACTTTTTCTTGAACAAGTCAGGAGCAGGTAGAGCCCAAAATTTCACCAGGCACGTCTGCACTGTGTTCCGGCAGTCATGGCCGCTGCCAGCAATAGCAGCCACTTAAACTGCTTGTAAAATAGAACATCACCACAACACTCATCACAACAACATCATGTTAACAACTTAAGTTCCTTAGCTTTTAGACCACTGTTCAAAGAAGGTTTATATTCGCTGATTTAAAATGCCTCTTTGAGAAGAATATCCCAATATTTCATTTGGTCTATTATTTCTGTTTTGCATATTGTCCATAGATGTTTGAAACAAGATGTTTTTGTGTTGAAACTTTAAAGCTTAAATGTTAAATGAGTAGGATCTGTCGGTTGCTGTTCGAATACACACCATTCAAAGTTAGATCATCCCTCCTTGGCTCAATAAGTCAGAGAGAGAGAGAGGGAAGGTTTGGCGAGAACAAAGAAGTGAATCAGAGAAGAAAAAAAACTTTATTTTTAGAGTTGAGCCGGATACTCGGCTGAAACGAGTATCCGGTACGGATAAAGGACTTTTGCCGAGTACGAGTATTATACGAGTAATACGAGTCAATATCTGTGCTCGGATTGAATAAAAATCCTTAATAGTTGACTGAGTAGTTGACTGTGTCTGCGTTCTATGATAGGCTAGTCGTCACAGCGCCCCTCCCCTACACACATACATATTTATTGTGTTGCTGTGTCCCGCTCTGCTCACTCACACACAGAACAGCTCTCTCTCTCTCTCTGTCTCTCCCTCAGTCACTCAGGTTCGTGGGTCTTTTCCGTTAACGTTGAGGGTTTCTTCAGCTTCAGGTTTGTTTTTTACTTCGGTTTGTAGTACTTACTTATTAACCAGTAGAGTTCTGGTAAACGTGGGGTTTGTTCAGACGTGGTGCTTGGTAGAATGCGACTCGCGTTGCGTCTCTGCCTGTCGGAGATTTTTTTTCTTTTTTAAACCGTCAGCTGGCTCTAACCAGTTTTTTTTTACTTCACGCACTGAGTGTCTGACACTTTCTTGCTATATTTCATAAAAAAAATAAAGCCCCGCCCATTTCAAGACAACCCGACCCACTTCCGGGTTAAATCCTGTCCACTTCTGGGTTAGGCCCCGCCCAGTCCGAGTACAGATACAGATACAGATAATTCATATGGTTAACAGATACAGATAATGCTGTACTCGCTCATCTCTAGTTATTTTCTGATTGTTTCACTGTGGTTATGTTCTAAAGCACAAATAAACACACACATACCTCCGCACAACCCCGCGGGAATTGCCACATCCTGTTTTTTGTGTGAATACAGTTGAAGCGCACACTTCATTCCATCCGCTGTAGCCTCTCTGCTTTGAGTGGTTACAGTGTGTGTCTGACTCACCCCGCCTTTGGTCAAACAGACACACAGACCTCACACGGATAGAGAGCAGAGGAGAGAGAAAGAGGGTACGTCCCAGTAAAATTCGGCAAAAACACCTATCCTAGGCGTACCTAAAGTAACTTAAAAGCTGCTCTTGATCCATTTGGTCTACATGCATGTCCTTGGTCTCTTTTGAAAGGTAACACTGGAGTATCTTATCCAACAGTCAGAATCATAGTAAGTGCTATTGGCATTGAGTAATATAAGTATGAATATACTGGAAAAATAATGTGTTCTCCTTTGTACATGTGTTGAACTTGCAAAATGTACGTAGAGAAAAATATCAAAGGTATATCTCTTGTAATGTATTTACCGGTGAATTCTCTTCAAAATGTATGTTGTCCTTTCTGCAATAAATAAAGAAAAAATAAATAAAGTTGAGCATGTTTTTCGCCGTTTTCGCCTTCCTTGTTTTGGCTTGTAAAAAAACCCCGGAAAGCAGCATATCCCCGTGTTCAGAATTTCATTGGCTATACTAACTGTCAGTCTTCAGAGTAGAGTAGCCTACTTTTCACTAAAGAATAGTATACATGTATATGCCTTGATGATGTCATAGCCCTATGAATCGTTTAAGTTCAATAAACAGAGATAATATTTGACCTGAATTTCTCCCATTTGTCCGGGACATTGAAATCTACCAGCACACATGGACCGGCACCAATTTTTACAAATTGAAATCCTGGTATAAAGGCATGTCTCCATTCCAGCACTCGAAGCCAGAGTACATCATCCTTAATGTAGTTAGTGCCATGTCAATCAGAAGAGATCCAGGGACAATTGCACTGTAAAAGAATTAGGGTTCCAAGCTGCTGCATTAGCAGCAGAGTGAACTATTAAATGTGATTTAATTAAAGGGTTTATAGGAAGGGGAAATGATTGGAGGCTTGGTCTCCATTCACTGATGGCATATGTGGAAGGATTGTTATGGCAGTGAAAGAGGAGGAGGAGGCCTCTGTCAACACATCTCTTATCAGGCATAAAGCACTGGGGAGGGCCTGAGAGCAGGCAGCCTCTTTTTTTCTTTGATTGCTCACACTGAATGTTCTTTGAATTATGTGCTGTGTATACACAAAAAGATATTAAACTGTCCACTGACTAATGCCGATGTGTGGAATAGAGTTAAGATGCACTACCACTATTATTACTACTAATACTAAAACAAAACATATATAAAAGTAAGTAAGTCCTGGGGCCACATGTAAACTGTCCTCTCGAGTTATTGTGTGTTTCACCAGTGCTCGAGATAGTGTATCCGCAATGATGAGCTGATTTCTGGGTACATGTATTATGTTAAAGGAGAACTTTAGCAGTTTCAGTCAGAACCTCAGGATTCGAAAAAAGGAAGCTCATCCAGTGCCTTTGTCCTCAGCAGAGACGGCAGAGTTTTGTGTGAATGTCATGCCAAGTAGATATAAATGCAGTCACTTTCATATCTTGCTTGGGTCAGGGTTGGCTCCCTCAGTGGTGATGCAGTGTCAGGCAAACTTGCATTTATCTTGTTTGGAGTCCTTAATCACTCAGGGCCAGATGTATGTACATTTGCAAACATAGCGTTATCAGTGCCATGGCCAACCCGCAGAAAGACACAAAAAAAAACACTGTGATACTTCAGCTTACGTCGTATTTACCAAACCTGCAGTTCATCGGATAATCAACGCCTTTCTCTGCCCAATATATACCGTAAATTTATAATATGTGCATTTAAACGTGCAATTGAATGGGCCTCCTTCTATCTTTCTATCATGGATCAGCCATTAAGTCAGTCAAAACAGCGAAAACAAAGATTTAGTGATAACGAAGTTGATGTGCTTGTTCATGAGGTAACAGTGAATTTAAATATTATACAAGGCCGGAATTCCAAACCAACACAAAAAAATGCCATCTGGACCGAAATTACAAAGGAAATGAATGTAATATTAGACACATATTAGATTATTTTCTTTTTTCCCCTTTAGCAAGCACATCTTCAAATGTTGGTGCTACTGCACCGGCATCCTGTGAACCTTCTACCTCGTCTCTACCCTCTGCACCCGCACGTAGGATGAAATGGTGAATGACTTGGATGAAAGGGGCCAATCGAGGGCACTACAAAAGATTTTGTCGGATGTGCAGCAGATGGGCATTTCCATCAGGGCTATGAGACGCGACAGTCAGCAGTTAAAAGACCTTGTGGTTGCAGTGAATGGGATGACGTGAGCTGTCACAAGATTATGTCACCAGCAGCAGGAGACAACTGCCTCAAGACGATCATTGCAGGCATGACCGGAAACCTCCAACCCTGTGCCACCCAGCCTTGTGCCATCCCGACCTGCACCACCCAGACCTGTCCCATCTCCAACTGTACAGACGCGTCGTCTCAGAAAAAGAACATTTTTCTTTCTGAACAAACACAGTTTCAGTCTGGGTTATTTGTGTAATATTTTTCTCCTCCATTTTTATTTTTACATGGTTCAGTGGGTTATACCAACCCGGTCTCACGCCAGTTCGTGAAATAGTCACGTTATTTAGATTTATTGATTTGTGTACAGGTCATGATTTTCTCGTTTATTTCGTGTACAGGTCACGATTTTCAAACGTTACCATTTCACGAACTGCCATGACACTGGGCTGCTCTGGGGGACGCAACAACGGGGAAATTAAATGCCACAACGGGGAAAATAAACGCCACATGCCAGCGACAACAACGGGACGGACCGCCACACGGGAACGCGATCCCCAGACGCAGGGACACGATCCGCAGTCTCTGTGGCACGCAACAACGGGCACATGAAACGCCACAACAACGGGACGGTTGAGGTTAGGAAAAGAAGATACTGGGAAAGGAACCGTCACACGCAGGACACGTCAAAAACAACGGGACAGTTGTGGTTAGGACGAGAATAACGCGGAAAGGAACTGCAACACGCAGGACATGATCCCCGCTCTCCGGGGTGAAAGTCATGTATTGTTTGAGCCATCCACCACCCCGACCAACCTCCCTACCATTGTCGTGCTGTGATCACAAAATATGCTTCCCATTTAAATACATTAAATTAAAATTCGTAATCACCACACGAAAAAAACGACATAATTGTGTCCTGTTCACGAATCCATAGATTCAATAACGTAACCATTTCACAAACTGCCATGAGACTGAGCTGGTAATACAACTCATTTCAACAAGGCATTATTTCACATTAGGTAAAATATCTCTGCACGATATGTTCTCGCAGACGTCTGCCTTCAGCCATCTCATGTTGTGGGTGGCAGGGTTCGAATTACGTGGGAGCCAGTGGGAGCTGAGCTCCCATAGAGAGAGGATGAGCTCCCATGAAAGCAGTAAAATCATACACCTGTGGGGGTCTCTAAAAATCATCAGCACCATTATTTAAATCACAAATAAAGCACTTTTCCCAAACACACGGAGCTCTGAAGCAGACCTGTGCGTCGCTTAGTGTCCACTCTCGCTGTAAAAATAGAGATGAGCAGCGCACCTTCCATCTGTAGTTTATAATGGACGCGCTGTGCTGTGGGCATGCTGCGGCACGTGTCACGTTTATGCTCCGTGTATTTCTGTCGTAGTTTCGGTTTCCCACCCCCGATGTAGAGCAGCGTACAGCCACTTCCCTAAACTTTGTCTCATTCAGAGACCAGAGACACAAACGGGGCTCTGTGTCTGTCAGACGGTCTGAGATCTACCGTATCAGCAGAGCAATCACGTAATGCACAGCAGACTATGGTGCAGGTAGATTATTTTCTGAAATATAGTGACTTTATTTTTGTAATAGCCTATTATCACTTTATTTTTCTCAAAATATCACGACTCCTCCAAATCACAGAGAGCACAGATGAGATATATTTTGAATGTGCACAAAGTTTAGAACATGAGCAGAAATCTTGCTCAAACACATCTAAAATATTACAGTCCAGGGCTTTATTAATCCATTAAAATGAATGTGTCATTGAGGTGAATAATTGTCATGTGCACATTTAAGGAGACGCAAAAAGAGGAGGGTAAATGATGCTAGGCTACATGTGTGCTGACTCAGATATAATTAGAAAAGTCGATCTACAGGAGAATAAATAGCAATACAGAATGCCTGAGAGCCTTATTGTAATATATTCCATTATGTTTTTATATTTGGATTGTAATATATGTTTCCCTTTACATAAAGATATTTCCATCATACGTTGATTCAGAAAAAGGTAAATAGGTGCATAACAATTCACCAGAATGCAGTAAATGAAATGTTTAATGCTCAAAATTTCAAAGGGTGAGATTGAAAATTTAAAACTTGGGATACCCATCTCACAAATGAGGATGTCAATGGAAACTGCAGGGTATTTATGGATGTTGTTCAAGAAACTATGGGACAGTTTATGAAGAAAATTAAAACTAAACCATCCAAGAATCACTTACCCTGGTTCAGTGACACCATATGGTCATTAATGAAACAACGAGATCATGCTCTCAAGACCTCGTTAAAAACTAACACTGGGCTAGACAGACAGATCTTTACCTCTTTACGTAATAAGGTCCCTAAAGCACTTAGGACAGCAAAAGCGAACTTTTTTATTAATATAATAAACAGTGCTAGAGGGAACACAAAAGAAATCTGGATAAACATTAAAAAGCTGACATCAAATAGTACCATATGCAGGAAAATCAATGAGTTGCAGCTGCCTGACAGGGTAATCAATGATCCCAGGGACGTTGCAACAGCTCTTCATGTTTATTTTGTTGACTGTGAAAAATATGAAGCAAAACCCGGGTCATGTAGTACAATAACTAACTCCAATGCCCCTTAACACTGAAGCCCCAATGTTTGTTATTCATGCAGTGTCTCAATCACAAGTTGATAAGGTCATCTGCGGCCTTAAAAGTTCCAGAGCCAAAGACACTTTTGGCATGGACTCATTATTTCTCAAAACTCACAAACAGTCTTTCATTGCTCCGCTAACAAGCATTATCAATGATTCCATAAACGTAGGTGTTTTCCCAGAATCATGGAAATATTCTATTATTACACCAATCCTTAAGTCTGGAGATCCTACAATGACTAGCAACTATAGACCAATCAGTATACTCCCCTCTATATCAAAGATAGTGCAGAAACTGGTTGCAGAACAACTCATACACCATTTAAACACAAGTCCATTTATGTTAAATGACCTGCAATTTGGCTTCAGAAAACTCAATTCTACTGAGACAGCTGTCTGCTTCTTCTTGGAAAACATTAAATCCAAGCTTGATACAGGTGGGGTTGTTGGAGCCATGTTCCTTGACCTGAGTAAGGCTTTTGAGATGGTCAACCACCAGTTATTAATAACCAAGTTGACTCATTATAATTTCTGAGACCACCTTGACATGGATGGAATCATATCTTACTTCAAGACTACAATGTGTCAGAGTTCCAAATATAAAATCTATGGTTTGTGAGAATAACCTAGGGGTACCCCAAGGTTCAATCTTAGGACCTCTATTATTTAGTCTATACATACATGACCTGGCAAGTTACTGTCCACCAACAGTGACCTGCCAGCTGTTTGCGGATGATGCTGCGCTATATGTACACACAAAAGACAAAACACAAGCTGCAAAACAACTAACAGCTGTTTTGAGTAACATGTGCAATTGGTTAGAGAGCTCTCACTTGCACCTAAATGTGTCCAAGGCTATGTGCATGTATTTTTCAAAAAGGGTAAATAAGTCTGACACAGACCCCAATATTTTTGTAAGGGAGAAAAGGCTTGAAGTAGTTCAAGAGTTTAAATACCTAGGTGTGATCTTGGACTCACAACTGAACTTCAAGCAGCACATAAAAAAACTGTGAACAAAATGAAATTTAACTTGTCCAATTTTAGATATATTAGAAACAATCTAAATTTTAAATCAGCGAGGCTATACTTTGATGCAATGATCATGTCTCACATGACCCATTGCATAACTAGTTGGGCCTCAGCATGTAAGACAACTTTAAAGTCCTTAGAGACAACATATAAACAAGCTATAAAAGCTTTAGATAGAAAATCTAAAATGTACCATCACTGTCAGATTTTAAAGAAACTTGAACTGCTAGATTGGGAGAACACTGTGAAATACATTGACTCTATATTAGTTTTTTAAATCCTTCAT
The DNA here is from genome assembly GCF_008315115.2 of Sander lucioperca. Classification (NCBI taxonomy): domain Eukaryota; kingdom Metazoa; phylum Chordata; class Actinopteri; order Perciformes; family Percidae; genus Sander; species Sander lucioperca. Next base: position 38,398,433 of record NC_050182.1, read on the forward strand.
GGTCTAGCTCCACCTCCTTTACAGGAATATACAGAAAAGAACTCAAAACAGCACAACCAGAGCAGGCTGGCTCACTGTCCGTTTTTGAAATAAATAAACTTCAAACGTCCCCATGCAAACAAATAATATAAACAATGCTTGGCATTTGGCCATGCATACTTGCTTTCTAATTTATTTATTTAATTAGTTTATTTGTCAGGGACAATGTACAAAATACATTAATCTTACGAAAAGATGTTTTGTACCAGAGTTAGCTAATGCTAGTTTCCATCTGCAGTCCCCGGGCAGGTGCACACAATAGTAAAACATTACCTTACAAATAACTGTCAGTAGCACTAACAAATACATACAAGATTAGTTAAACACTAATCAGATGTTTAAATAAAAAACTAATCAAAAAAATCCATCACAGCCTAAAATATATACAACATAGTCAAAAACATTTACTTCAATATTACATTTGTAAACTTTTAAGTGTGCTGATGCTCACATAGCTGGTTATCGAGGATGTATTTCTTTAAGTTTCGAGAGAAATTATTCAAATCTACAGACAACTTTAGACTCCCTGGGAGTTGATTCCATTGTTTAATGGTTTTAAATGAGAAAGCTGTCTGTGCAAAGGCAGAGGATCTTTTCAGGATAGCACAATTTCTGTGAGCAGTGGAGCGCGATGTTCTGTTCGTATGTTCAGAATAAAGTTCTATGAATTTTTTCATTGAGGGTGGTGCAATATTATTAACAATTTTGAAAACGGTTCTTAAGTTTGTATATCTAATTAGGGAATCAAAACTTAATATTTTATATTTACTCAGAATATTACAATGATGATAGCGCAAGGCTTTTCTGTCAAGCACTTTTACAGCTTGGTTATAGACCGATCTGAGGGATTTGAGTGTAGTCTCGTTGGCCTGAGACCAACAGGACAAACAGTAGGTGATGTGTGGTGAGATCATGGCATTAAAATACATGAAAGATGCTTCAATTGTCAAACTATTCCTAATGTGTCTAAAGATAGAGATATTATATTTAATAGAGTTGCACATTTTAATATGTTTTTTAAAACTTAGAGTTTGGTCCAAATGGACACCTAGATATTTTATCTCTGTCACCATGTTCATTTTTTGTCCATTGAAATAGATGTTAGGCATATCTTTAACTTTGTTGGACTTAGCGAAATACATTCCAACAGTTTTTTCAGTGTTTAGTGTTAAGCAAGAAGATTTAAGCCAATTACTTATTTTATCCATGGCTGAGGACAATTTAGTGGCTACTTGCTCCATATCCCTCCCATGTACGTAGATGACGGCATCATCTGCATACATGATGATCTCTATGCCCTTGCACACAGCCGGAAGATCATTGATGTAAATACTGAACAACAAGGGTCCCAGAATGGATCCTTGCGGGACCCCAGTTGTGCAGGGTTTCAGAGAGGACAATGTATTTTTTACCCTCACACATTGCATCCAATTTGAAAGATATGATTGTATCCAATGCAATGTCTCCATGGACAGATTATACTTAGAGAGCTTAGACAGGAGGACACCGTGGTTTACCGTGTCGAAGGCTTTTCGCAAGTCCAGAAACACGGCACCCACCGTGCCCCCTCTGTCCAAGTTGGCCTTGATACTTTCTATCAGATAGCAGCAGGCTGTATCGGTGGAATGGTTGCGTCTGAAACCGAACTGCATGGAGTGCAACAAATTATTACAATCTAAGTGATCGGTTAGCTGCTCTATCATGGCTTTCTCAAGAATTTTAGATACTACAGGCAATATACTAATAGGCCTGTAGTTGCTTATTTCATTTTTGCTTCCTGATTTATAAATTGGGGTTATAACTGCTGTTTTAAAAACACTGGGGAATCCCTATGTTTTTTAATGAGAGAGCTATCAAGTCCCCAGAAATCTTTAGCTTTTGAATTTGATAAGGATTGTATTATTTTATCTGTTTTAGAATAATCAATGTGTTTAAAACACAGAGCCTCTTGATCATAAATGGAGGGCTGAGGTGATGAACAAGGATAAGGCAGTCCAGAGGCATGTTGGATAATTTCATTCACCGAATCAATAAAATAATTATTAAAATAGTTTGAAACTGTTACACCATCCTTATGATTTTCGTCATCTATTTTCAGCTCTATTATTCCACTCTTAGTTTGCATCTTTCCAGTTAGTTTGTCTATAGTTTGCCAAAGTTGTTTAAAATTGCCCTTTGCTTGTTTAATTATTTTCAGATAAAATGTTGCTTTTGCTTGTCTTAGCTGTTGAGTGACTTTGTTTCGAAGTCCATTATAGATCAGACGATCAGTTGTGAGTCCCGTTTTATGAGACTTTTTTAATGCTGAATCTCGAGTTCTCATCAATTTCCATAGATTATCATTTAACCAAGGTAGAGGGATTTTGCCTTTAGGCTTTACCTTTTTTCCTTTAGAATGTTTAAAAACAAGCTGTTGAAACATATTTATCAACTCACTAGAAGCTGCATTACTGTCTATCATTTACCATTTCAGACCAATTTACCTGTCTTATTTCATTATCAAACCTCTCAATATCTTTCCTGGGGATATAGAGTACAGATTCATTAATATCAACTTTATTTAAATTTCGGTAACGCACTTTTGACAGTTTCCTTGCAACTAATGTTAAATTATGATCAGAAAGACCTGTTATTAAATTATAAACTTTACCAATACGGTCAGCTTTGTTAGTAAAAACTAGATCAATAAGTGTTTGAGATGTCTTAGTAATCCGAGTTGCTTTTTCAATCATTTGTGTAAAATAAAATTTTTGAGTAATCTCCTTTAGTTTTTTTCTACCATTTTTATCAATCCACACACAGTTAATGTAACACAAAGGCTACGTTTTATGCAAAGGAACCATTTGTCTGGTAAAAAGGCTCCCTAAGAGAGAGGCAGACTTCATATCAGGCAGGAAAAAAAACTCATCACGTTAGTTTTACACTCTAATCTCGCCAGTATAAGAAAGCCCTATGACACTAAGCAGGCAGTTGTTTTTCTCCCTCCTCTGTCCTGTGTTCACTCAACTGAAAAAGTGTGATCCTTGTGGCAAAAATCTTTTCAGCTCGTCTCCTTGGCCTATGTCTTCGTCTTGCTCGGATTGCTGCTGCCATTTCACCAGGAGGCATATGCGAGGAAACCCGCTTCCTGGTTTACACCTGCTTTTAAGAGGCGGAGAATTTTCACCGCAAAATAGAGCCGGGCAGCTTTCACAGGCAGTTTTTGTACATACCGCAGAATACATAATTAGGCGCACTTTACGCTTCCCCTCCCATCTCTTTATGGGAAACTCCCACTTTCCCCTTGACCCTCCCATGAATGCATACGCATGACACGGAAAAGTATAGACAGTGGAGACAGATTCTTGAATAGACAGTTTCGAGTTGCAAACAGTAACACAGCTTTAATTTGCTGTGCTGTTAAAAAAGCCTAATTCTTTCATGATGTTTCTGCATGTTTTGTAGCGACATTAATGATAAATCACAGCATTGTTGCTGGTTGAAGGGATTTACACAGCAGCTACAGTGTTATTACAATATTAATATCCTGGAAGCCATATGCCGTGATCTTCACTGTTAATCCCCTGTCTAATGATCTGGATTTTGTCATTTGTACCTGTGATGATCAATTTAAGAGTTTCTGGCACTACATAATGCAAAGTTTTCATACTGTAGGGTCAGGACTGTGAGATTGGTTCTCTTGATACACAGACAGGCAATTTGTTCGATTGATGTATTAGTATGTTTGATACATTTTCAAGACAAGTTCGAAGACAACTAGGTAACTGCTTGGATAATTAGAAGGTTAGGATCTAACACATGGGCACAGGCCAGAAACAAGAGCAAACTGTAAAGATGTATGCAGCTAATCAAATTTGTATAAAGGTTTTGATTAGCAACACGGTGTACAATTACAGGAGTATATAAAAAGGAGAAAGTGATCACATCCAGGGTTCATCATACTTGATAAAAAAAAAAAATCTGTCTACTGTGCCTTAGACTACTTTCACACTAATCCGTTTTCATTATGAAACAGTGTTTTAAGGGGCGCCCTGGTAGCTCACCTGGTAGAGTGTGCGCCCCATGTACCAAGGCTCAGTCCTTACCGCAGCGGCCCAGGGTTTGATTCCGACCTACCACCCTTTGCTGCATGTCTTAGCCCTCTCTCTCCCCCCTTTCCTGTCTACAGCTGTCCTATTGATTAAAGGCCGAAATGACAAACAAAAAAATCTCCGTCCTCATGATGCGAGTCGTCTAGGGTCGACTGGTCGCCATCCAGGGAAGTTCTGCCTATCTGCCCTGCCGCCAGGCAGTCTGCCTGAGGTGTCCTGCTCTGAGTATACAATATACCCTGCATACTACAAATGAATTACATAAAAAAAGTGCTGCAAGCTGGCTATCAGGGAAGAATTGAAAGATGTCCTTTTTGAATTTCAGCCACTAAAATGAAATTATTAGTTTCAATTTGTTTGGTGGCAGAGGAAACAACAACACTGTGGCAGGTCTCCTCACTGTTGGGTTTGAGAGGTGGAAGGTCAGGTGTGTTCAGCGGCTGTACCGTGGCTCCGGGAGCCAGCGCAGCAAAATAATCCAATGTTTCAATGTCCGCTGGATGCGTGAGCAGAGCGGCTCACTTGTGCCCGCATCTATGCCTCCTGCCTACGTTTTTCATGACTTGCACCTAAAATGTAATGTTTTCATGTATGTTTGCATTTGTGCAGTAATACAAATATTCAGCCAGCAGCAGTAGCAGTATTTTTAACCATTTCTCTCAAAATGGTGTTAATATACAACAATCATAAACAACTAAATTGTGAAACAAGTCAAGTTACATTGCAGTTATCTGCATGTGTTGTGACTGGCTTCCTGTACAAAGCTACTATTTTGGGACAGTGCATGCAGGAAGTTTATTACTCTATAATAAATAACTGTAGTGGAAAAGGGAGCGCAGCCAGATCCTGTGTACATCAAGCATAATATTGTGTTCACCATATGAGTCTCAAATGTATTAACAAATCACTGTGTCTAGCTTTTACTCACCTTAGTGCTGCTTAACATGGATATAGAGACACATAACTCTGCACATTTGAGTTGGTAACTGTATCAAAAGGCCTCACTATCTTAAAAAAAAAATCGTTGTTGTAATGATACCTGTGTTTGAGCATCACAGTTAGAATACCCTAAGTGGAAAATCCTGCCGCAAAACAAGGCATCATGCCTGGCTTGCTTCTCAGTGAAGGGTACTGTGCTTAAACCATTTAGAGCTAATTCTCAGCAAAACCTCTTCATTATCTACTGACCTGTGCCTACAAGGCTGCAATTATTTATTTAATTCAGCCCTCATAGTGAGCACATTGTAATCAGTTTAATTAGACCAAATAGACTTCCTCCATCTTCTTTCCTGGGCTCGGCACACAGGTCTGAACCCAGAAGGGCATTGGAGTAACCCACAGAAGTCTAATATTCTTGCACTGTGATAAATGGTGTTTAAGATTATGTTGGATAAAGAATAGACTAATGTTCCATGTATGCAGCAGCCGGGGGAAGATTTTACTGAATGCTAATGTATGCAGTGCTTGGCATTTGGCCATGCATACTTGCTTTCTAATGTAACACAAAGGCTACATTTTATGCAAAGGAACCATTTGTCTGGTAAAAAGGCTCCCTAAGAGAAAGGCAGACTTCATATCAGGCAGGAAAAATAACTCATCACGTTAGTTTTACACTCTAATCTCACCAGTATAAGAAAGCCCTATGACACTAAGTAGGCAGTTGTTTTTCTCCCTCCTCTGTTCCTCGTGATTAGGCCTGAATTTTGATAAGGGAGGCTCACTGAAACTGAGGCCAAAGAGTTTTCATCCATTAGTGTTGGCTAAAGCTTGAATGAATGTTAAACAAGAGGACTGGAACAAAGGAGATGATAACACATCTAAAAGTAGGACATAATGCTGAGTGTTGGAGAGTTCTTCTAACAGATGCCAGCTATTTTAATATAAGTAATTGGGGAAAAGTCCTCGAAAAATGCATTACAATCTTTGCCAATTTTACAGAAAATTAAAGAGAAAATTGAAGAAAATGTGAGAAATAATGTGCATTTCCATCCACTGCTGTTATGTAAATATTAGGAGTTGGTTCATGGAGATGTAGCTGGTGGTGCTAATTCTCCAGTCAGCCATCATGAAGTCATTGCAGAAAAAGGAGACACAAGGAGGTGACAAAATCAGAAGAGTGCAAGTCAAACGTCAAAAGATAAAACATGGAAATATGACATTTCTGTTTGTTTCATTTATTAATTTGAAGAAGGTTACAGTCTGCTCACCATTCCACACAGCTGATGTTTTTGTCTGCCTCTAGTTAGGGTTACTCCGATTTTCCACTGAGTGTGTGTGTGCTGCGTTCTGGCTGCGTTCCAGTTTTGTTCCTTCCTCCACGGCGCGCCATAACACACCGGGAGCGTCACAGAAGCGGAGCATCTTGGCTGCCCAACTCGCAGATTTTATTGTCTCTACAAGTACTTTACAGAACAATCGCGTGTTTATTAAGCTAGTATCTACCTTCCATTCCAGGCACTCCAACACTTAACTCCATGCCTTCTCTTTTCTAGCGTTGTAATTATAAAAAAGATCTGTGATGTCGTCTTATGTTTTTCAACCAAGATGAATCTGTTGTTGTCCGTGGTGTTGTACAGGAGACATATACGATATTTGGGGGGGGGTGTCTTTTGGTAAACTGACTGGATAGTTTTGCCGTTTCACTTCCTGCCTGGCTGTCTGAACGGCCCGTGGCTCACGTGAAAATAGACCTGCCGCGTATTTTTAGCGGAGCGGAGAGGCGCTTTAGCATGCTTCTGGGACACGCTGTGGTGCGGCTGGTGGAATATCAAGCATTGACTTGAATGGCAGCAATTGCTCGTGGGGGGGTCACTGAACCTCCTGAACGCAACGCAGACTTGCCCGGTGGAAAATAGGGGTTAGGGTTAGGGTCTCACCCATGGAGTGGAAGCTTCAGTGGACTTTTAAGTCACAAGTTGCAGGGAATGGAGGACCCAAATGCAGAGAGCAGGCGGAAGTTTGTTGCTTAAGGATTTATTTCACAAACAAAACTGAAGTACATACCAAAAGAGTCCAGAAAGCAAAAGGCAAAAACTAATTCCAGAACAACAGAACAGGATCTCAAAAACTGCAAGTCAGAGACAGAAGGTAGACTCCATGCATTAACACCCTCACAGAACACACAGCAACAGAATACAATAACCTGACAACAGACAAGGGAAACACAGAAACTAAATACACTAGGTAATGAGGAAACAAGGGACAGCTGACACAACAGGTGAAGCTCATAAGACAATCACAAGGGCGGGAAAACTAAAGACAGGAAGTAAAACCAGACAGAAAACCAGAGACTTCAAAATAAAACAGGAAACAGAACATATACAGAAACATACAACCATGACATTTTAATAAAACTAAATATTGTGGGTCGCACATTTAGTTGTTGACCAACCTGAGAGAATGTGTGAGAGTAAATAAAACTAAGCTACTAAACTGAATTTTATTTTAGATGTTTTTTTTCCAGCAATACAATACAGGAACATTCATATATACACACAGTAACTTACATATACTGTAGATCCAATACATAAAATCCCACATCACAACAGCGTTAGTGAGGCCATTTGTTTAGGGCTGTTATGGCACAAGGGACAAAACTAATGCTGAAGGGAGCTGTTCTTCATTTTAAAGTCATGCATATCCAACCAGATGGTAGTAATGTGAAATGCTGATTGAGACGGTGATCAGTGTCATTTGCGATTTAGTCTATTTCCACGACGTTCCACTTCCGGGATTGCTCTGGTGTCGCAGGAATTCCGCCAAATGTCCGTCACCTTCCGCTTTCTTTGTGTTAGAATTTTAAACTCCGATGGATTTAAAAGGACTATGGTTAACTGCTCCTCAGATCTCTGCAGGGTAAATCCAGACAGCTAGCTAGACTATCTGTCCAATCTGAGTTTTCTCTCGCACGACTAAAACAACTTTTGAATGTACACGTTCCACCAAAACAAGTTCCTTCCTGAGGCTATTTTGCAGCGCCTCTGTGCGGAGCTTAGCGCCGCCCAGGACGATGGTGATTGGTTTAAAGAAAGGCCAATAAACCAGAGCATGTTTTTCTCCCATCCCGGAATGCTATGTGAACTATCCAGGCCCTCCTCCGCAGCGCTGTGGTGGATGGTCTGGCTAAGCAAGACTATTTGCTATTGTGATGGCTCCGTGGTTCATGTCTGTCATGAGAGATAGGGTGAGGGAAGGCAAATGATTTTGGAGGCAGTATGTTAGGGTGACCAGACATCCCCGGTTTCCGGGGACAGTCCCCGGTTTCGGCGACCTGTCCCCGGCTGGAGATGTCTCCGGAAATGTCCCCGGTTTTCACTGTGACTGACAGACCCGAAATTGGAATGAAATAGTCGTGCACCCTACACGCACAGGCTCAAGACAGCCAGAGCAAGCGTCAGAGCTCAGAGATGTTCTAGAATGCCCATTTTACGATGCTAAAATTACTTTTTATTTACATGGAGTCTGGTGGGTTTAGCGAACGCAATTTCGCCGACTTTTTATATTTAAAAAAGGATCTTACTCTTTAACAAAAAGATCGACCTTGACTCCTCGGATTTCTAAGGATCAACTCCTTAGAAATCCTTTCCATAAGTTGTCAGACACTTAGAATATTAATCTGAGTCTGTCAGTGGCAAAACGAGCACTTTTTTTAACGTAAATACAAGCAGCACAATTGACGTCCTATTAATTTACATTATAGCTTGTTTCGCCTTTGCCGATCATTGAATACTGGACCAATGTCAAATGAAAATATTTCCTCAGTAGTTTTAATTGTATCTGATACTCAATGAGCTGTTGCAGAAACAAGCCCAGCGTGAAGCAATAAAGCAAAAGCTGTCAGATGAATGTAGTGCAGTAAACATTACAACATTTCCCTCTGAGGTGTAGTGGAGTACAAGTATGAAGTAGCAGCAGGGGCGATTCTAGGATCAGACCTTTAGGGGGGCTCAGCCCCTAATGAGAATGTGACACGGATATAATGCATGCAAAAGTGTTAATATGCGCCATGAAATTACCAACTTCTTCACAACCACACTCCTGCTCTCCCTCTGACAGACAGAGACTCAGCCAAAGGGCCAAAATTATAATGTATTCTCATGTAAACTATTTATGTCAACACAGACATTTCTGTTAGCCAATGTATCCCACCATAATGTTTATTATATTGCCAGATTCCAGACAATCCCACTTACTTATATTTATATATATATATTTAAATCCCACTTACAAATATGAATATATATTTCTACTGGTATGCTTCCTAGTAACATTAATGCAAAAATATGAAGAAAAAATCTATTCAACCTGTGTGTGCATGGTTAAAATTCTGAAGTGCAAAATAGTTCAGGCTACAGCACAAATATTTCCATTCATAGATAAGAATAATCAAGTCTAACCTCTGAATTTCTTTTCGAAGTGCACCAGATTGATGCATTTAAATGTTAAAATAGACAAAATTTTCTCACAGGGGAGCATGCCCATGTGACCCCCCCTGGGGCAGTGTCCCCATTTTAAGTTTTACAAAGATTAAAACATTACCTTTTTGGAGGTATTTATGCTTCTGAGCTGAAAATGTCCCCGGATTTTGTCTCAGAAATCTGGTCACCTTACAGTATGTGATTTATAGCCTACTCCTCCAGAGTCAGGAAATGGGTAGGAAGCATCACTACTGACCCCTCACACCCTGTTTCAGCTTCTGCCCTCTGGTAGGCGCTACAGAACACTGTTTGCCAAAACAACCAGACACAAGATCAGTTTTTTTCCACAGTCTGTCACTTTGATGAACACTTAACATCAGCGCATAGTGCCAGGATCAATCCCTATATATATATATATATATATGTAAACGCTAAAGAGGTAAAGTTGCCGATTTTCAACCCTTCTGAAGCGCGTCATCCAACAGGAGATTTACGGGCAGATAAACACAGACCTCCGGGTACTGCCACCATTTATCTGCATGTACTGCAGAACAAAAAATTGGCAACCTTTCTCTTAAATTCCCAGCTTATGGTAGCGGTAGCTAGCTAGCTTGGTTACATTTTCAAATCAAATCTAGTTGTAGTCTTGAAATGTGTGACCCTGCAAGATCCCCAGCCTTTACATATTATGACAGTCTTTAACGTTAGATGTGAGATGATTGCCTTTAGATGTGAGATGGTGTCAGACTTTAGTCTTTTCAAAGACTGTTCAAAGTCTTCTAGTGTATGGTAGGCCTAAGGCTTCTAAGCTAAATACTACACAACTGACCAACATGTTCCAGCAGGAATGTGACCCTAAATTTGGGAGAAATTAACAACATTGGCAGCCAAGTTTACAGCTGTCCCTGACTTAGCATATAGCTACATGACGTTAGCAGGGAATTGTAATGGAATATAGCAGCACTTTGTACCGTCAACAATCGCAGATGAAGGCCTCTAAACCAAATACTACACAACCGGACATGTTTCAGTACAGTAATGTGACCCGGAATTGAACATCTGCAACCAAGATTACAGCTTTTCCTGATTTAGCATGTAACTACATGTGGTAGGGTATCGTAACGTAAACATTGCAGTAGTGTGCCTGCCTGGAGCAGATGACCATATATGGAAAACCATCTCGGAATGACCTCATATAGAGTCAAGAGTTGAAATAACTATTGCAACTGTTGAGAAATCTAAGATTTTGGCTCGCAGGGATTTCATTTACAGTTTTTTGCTAACAAGCATCAGGCAATACTGAAACCACTTTTTCAAAAACTATTGATACAGTCTACATTACCAACATGCATCTTGGCCAAACAGTTAATCTCACCTCCAAAACTCAAACCACTAAAACACTTCATAAAATGTCTAAAAATAAGCTAGTTGGACCAAAACACTGGCAACAATTCTCACTTAGAAAGCAAACATTGTCACTCATAACACACAGACCTAAACAATACTCAAAAACAGGGAGCATTACCTAAATGATTAACTTTAATCATTGAGGTTTAAAGTATTTTTGAAAATCAGTATTTTGTTATAGAATAAGAACTTTTTACTTTATTGACTGTACTACTGTAAAGTATGTCACAAGAATGAATCATGAACGCTGCCTTTTTCTTCAATATCCTTTATTTTTTTTCTATATCTTTGCATATTGTGCAAAATAAAAAAAAAAGATTAATCGAAAATGCTTGCAGAAAGAAATGGCTGTTGTCAGGTAATGGTGAATGATGAATGGACTGATAAGCAGGCTATGCATTCGTCATGTATGCCCCATTTGCAATGAAACAATGCTGTTGCAAAATAATACAACCAGCATCATCATCAACAATGAAGAACGCCAACATAACGTTCGTGTCATTCACGTGCATATTAAGTGGCCACATGCGTCTGTTTTGGTCTTATAATACATCCACAGGTTTACCGCTCCAGCGGAGAGGATGGCTCGTTCAGCCAGCAGTTCAATTTATAAGAATTTGTCCAAATTTCAAGATTCCCAGCAAACTAAGATAAACAGTTAGATTACAAACAGACAGCTTTTGTTTTAGGTGGTTTGTAAAAATTCTCTATTTGCAGAGTAGAGCTGTGTTTGCGTAAAACAGCACGGTGGACAAGAGTGGACTGAGCAGACAGAGCAGATTGAAATATCGCTTTCTACATGTTTATGCCTGTCTATACAGGTGAGTGCATTGATAAGTATTGACTTTTTACTCACAAAGGTTTTATTGTAGCCTACTTACAGTAACGAGATTAGCATGAGTTCATCTGCCCCAGCGGCCATTGGCCATCCTCTTTGTATCATTCCCAGTCAGGTACTGCGTGTTTTAACGCACACACATCTCGGCTCAGCTGTGTGTGTGGAGCGCAGGCATCTACAGAATCCCGGCATGGGGATTCTGTAGATGCATGGCCAATCTCTGGCCTGGGACATCCACGTTTGCTCTCTGTCCAATCACCTTTCTTCCCCTGCGGTGTGATTTGGCCAGGTTGAATCCAGCTTCATGCACAAAGATGAATGTATACTGTGCAGTTTGCCTGGCTTCCATCTCCATTACTCTCCAAAATACAGTACAGTATGTAAATCCAAAGTTTTACAGTACTTTACATTATGCATAGCTGTCAATGTACCCTGTTTGGTTATTACTGTAAACAGACATCTTACTTGGACATATTGATAATGATGTTCTTTCACACGCTCACTGTTTCTCTCAAAGGGTACAGTGTACAGCTGTGTCTCTAGTAGAGCTTAGATTGGGCCCAAAAAATCAAGCCCGACCCTACCCGAACCGGTGCATGTTGTGTCCGAGCCCGGCCCAACACATTAATTGTAATCATGAGCCCGAGCCCAATTTAAACCCGACAATTTTTTTAATACGTGGGCCGTTATAACTGACGTTCTCAACTACAATTCAGAGTTGTTTGAACTACAGAAATCCTTTTAGAATTATCTTAATAAATACCGGTAATGCAACAAGGACGAAGCATGTAAACTGCGCTGTTTGTTTATTCAGAATGGAATGGATCGCAAATGGATCCGAATGAAGAAACAGATCGGGTAACAGATCAAGGCAGCAACATAATCAAAGCCCTGGAACCATATAGGAGACTTTCTTGTCTCGATCACCTAATTCATACTGTCCTTCGCCACGGTCTGCGTGCTGACGCATTGGCCGACAACAGTGCTGCAGAGGGGGGAGATGCGATGTAGCACAGTTTACCTCACACTCAAGTCAGTGCAGGGCTACGGGAGAAGCTGGAGAGGCATAGATTGCTCCCCACCGAATAAGGCTAATAAAGTAATGATTAAAAAAACACAAATGCTTGTTTAAGGGCCCGGCCTGGCCCGATCATAGCGGCATAAAATGTCGGCCCGGCCCAGCCCGGGCTCGGGCAGAGAATCTAAACTCTAGTCTCTAGGACTCTGGCAATTGTTGTTATGCTGACCATATTCAAATTCCCAAAAGTGATATTGTCTGCAAGCACTCTCTCCTGAATTTCCCGCAGTTTTATTGCATTTTTGCCAAGTACCATGTCAACAATGGAAATTTCCTGTGAATCTGAAAATATTCTGCCTCTTCCTCCTGTAGGAGGCAACCTTTGGATCCTATTGTAAAACACAAACAACACATCAAAAAATCAAAATCAATATATTTAAAAAATGTCAGTACATGTAAAAATGTGAACATACTGAATGTTACTGTAATATGAAGTTCAACTATCATTGAAGGATGCACATCTCAGCTGTTGTGTTGCTGGGAAATATGTACTATTGATGTAATAGTTGAACGCTGCAAATTTGGTTGCACCCTTAAAGGTCCCATGGCATGAAAATGTCACTTTATGAGGTTTTTTAACATTAATGTGAGTTCCCCCAGCCTGCCTATGGTCCCCCAGTGGCTAGAAATGGCGATAGATGTAAACCGAGCCCTGGGTATCCTGCTCTGCCTTTGAGAAAATGAAAGCTCAGATGGGCGATCTGGAATCTGCCCCTTATGATGTCATAAGGAGGAAGGTTACCTCCCCTTTCTCTGCTTTGAGAAAGTGAGAGACATCATGGCTTGCAACATCATGGCTTGCAAACAAGCAAAGTTGGTCAAGGCCACACCCCCACCCTCCACCTTGCCCTCTCTCCTCCTCAATAGCATTTAAAGCTACAGACACAGAAATGGCACATTCTAAGGAAAGCTCATTGTGGGACTGGCTCTAGTGGCTGTAATTCTGCACCAAGGCTGAATTTCGGGAAAGAGACTTCAGATACAGTATTAGGGGACCACTAAGGCCTATATAAAAGAGACTTCAGATACAGTATTAGGGGACCACTAAGGTCTATATAAAAGAGACTTCAGATACAGTATTAGGGGACCACTAAGGTCTATATAAAAGAGACTTCAGATACAGTATTAGGGGACCACTAAGGTCTATATAAAAGAGACTTCAGATACAGTATTAGGGGACCACTAAGGCCTATATAAAAGAGACTTCAGATACAGTATTAGGGGACCACTAAGGCCTATATAAAAGAGACTTCTTCCTCTCTTTTGTCCTCAATGCCTTCACCCTCTCCATACCACTCTTCTTTTCCCCACCACACTGTCTTCCTTGATCCATATTTCTAAACTGAATCATTCTGAAGCTGTCCCCTTTTGTCTGTTTGTTAAAATCTACCAATAAGAATGATTAAGGTGTCATGTGTCCTACCCTAACAGGTGCAACAAAGTAACAGGAGGCTCAGGAAGATGTCAATGAATCAGTCTAAACACACCCACACAGTCCTGGGAAGAGGTCCAATCAGCCAGAATAACTGAAAACACCTGTGTGGGTGTCGAGGGCCTTTTACAAGACTTAAAACAGGACACCTGGTTAGCCTTTCAGCTGAAATTACAATCAGCTATCTTTGGAATGAATATTTATTCATTTTATTGTAAATATTCTGCTAAGATGTTATATATATATTCCAATATGGTTTCTGCAGAAATGCACAACATGTGCAAAATGTTCCACATATGGAAATGGAAATGTTTTTAAAACAGTGTTAGCATTTGGATGTGCAGCAGATATAACGTGTTTTGCAGTTGGTGGAGTATGAATGAGAAAAGAGTTCATGGATTTTAGTGAATGTGGTCATTGAATGCATTTTGTGTGAAAGCAATGAAAAGTGATTCACAGTTTGGTCCACATAGATTTCTGTTTTGCTGACTGTGTGAAAGGTTTTGACAGTGTGACTTTAGTTTTGACCAATGTCACTCTTACTTGGCCATTAAAACTGATTGTGCTGCTGGTAAGTTTGTTTTTGTTAGAGATGATTAAGCAGGGGGAACAGTACAGCAGGATGGGTTATATGCTTCTGTAAAGCAACAACAGGAGGTGGGGTGCAACAGTGCTCTGAGTTTGTGCATGACATGGGATACTTAATGGATAGAAGTCATGAGTTAATCAAAACTGAGTTTATTGTCTACAATGAGTTAAGATATTTGAAGCTGCTCATCTGTTCAACTGTCTTGCCATGGAGTTGACGTTTAGTCCAATGTGGGGTGTGTTTGATGTGCTAATGACCAGTTTTGTCTTGTCCATGTTCAGATGCAGGTAGTTGTCAGTTGTGTGAAGTGAGAAATAGTTTTGGTAGGCTGTTACAGGGTTATTTTCATTGAGTAGACAGTGTCGTCAGAGTATTTGAAGTATGTGGTGATGGAAGGGCTGGTACAGTCATTTGTGTAGAGGGTGTAAAGGAAGGGATGAAGGTGTGAAGTAGGGATGTGCACGCTCACGAAAGGGGAGGTGTTACAAAGGGCTAAACTAACCTGGGCTCGTAACACAAAGGAACACAGCTAGCCTAGTCGGTAACATTAATCCCCTCATCTTGTTTTCCTTGTGTGTTGCTTTTAATGTGAGAATGACACTAAAGTTGCCTGGATGAGTGTATGTCTTTCCTACTTCTAGAGGGGTTTGTGCTGTGTTAAACTGACTCACCCAGACCCCAGACACTGTATGCTGAAGCCGGGCCTGCAGGCGTCGGTCTCTCCTGCCGACGGGTGGCCGCCATTCCGCATTCAGTCTTGGCTCTTCGCGACCTGCTTCCAGCCAGAAACAATCTCCTGAATTAATCTCACACACTTGCAAATCTGGGTTATAAGCGTCACACAAACACGCCCACCTCATGTCACGTGTCAGCATTTACTCTATCAGCTAAGTACTCAAAAGACACTAAACTGAAGACGACAACCCACGAAGATGGCGCCAGTGTGCATGGCAAGCCGTCTGTCTCTGTCTCGTCTGCTTAGTTTGCTGTTTGCTATTGCCCTATTTATATGTGCATATTGTCAAGATGTCTCTGCTTTGCTCGTTTATGATCGCCACACACTTTTCAACATTCGAATATCTGCTGTTATATTGTCTGAAAGACATGATTTGGGAGACCACTGGACCTCGAGGCTTCCTCCTTTGCTGTCGGATATACCTGAGTACCTGCGCCGTTCACCTGTTGTTCTTCCCCGTAAGAAGCGCTACAGGCGACAGGGAAAACGCGGAGGTGTGCTGGTCAGATTCAGGGCTTACCTGGCGTCCACCTGTGTGACGTGTCCTGATGGACGCTACGTTCCTGCTGCCGGGCGCTTGCTGGGGATGAGAGGCCGCTGGCTCTGTCCCGTTGTCCCTGGCTCACGGGTTATTTCCGAGGCCCACCTGCTGACGGCACCATCTTCTCCCATGCGGGCTCGGATCCACCGAGGTGGTGTGGATTTTTCGAACCTGCGCCCGCTAGATCGTACGGCGTCTCCAGTCAGTGAGGATCAAACTCTTCGCCTGGCTTTGTTTAATGCTAGATCGCTAGCCAACAAGACTTTTCTCCTCAATGACTTCTTCACTTCTCGTGAGTTGGATTTTATGTTCTTAACAGAAACCTGGCTTCATGATGGCGAGCTCATGCCTTTCTCCGAACTTCTTCCTCCTCGATGTGGCTTCCTCAGTTCCCCTCGGACCACAGGTAGAGGTGGAAAACTAGCCGCTGCGTTTAAGTGTGCTTTTCAGTTTCGGGAGATTCCGTTTGACAGCTGCTCTAGCTTTGAGCTGCAGCTGTTTGAGGCAAATCTTCCAGTGATTGTATTATGTGCGGTGGTGTATCGACCTCCAAAGTTTAACAAGGATTTTATTCAGGACTTTGCTAATCTTAATGTGGAGGAACTCACCAACCTCTTTGACTCTTCTTGTACTGAGATACTCAACTCTGTTACTCCACAGAGGGAGAAACACACTAAAGCACTTACAGAACCTTGGCTAAATGACTATACCCGCTCTCTCAGACGTACCTGCAGAACTGCTGAGAGAAAGTGGAAGGACAAACTTCAAGTGTCGTTTCACATTTTAAAGGACACCTTACATAAATACCAGGGAGCAGTTAAATCTGCTAAAACTCATTTTTTATCTCACCTGATTGCTAATAACACCCAGAGGCCTCAGGTTCTCTTTAAAGTGTTCAACTCTCTTGTTAACCCTTGTGAAACTGACCGTGCTGTGCCATCCACATTGTTGTGTGAAAACTTCCTGAAACACTTCATAGATAAAATTGTTGGCCTGAGCTTTTCATCCCCTGCTTTTACCAGTGACCCCTCTGTTCCTTCTTTATGCCCAGCTGTCTTCCAGCAGTTTGAGCCAGTTACATTACACGTTCTCTCGGACATAGTTAAGCAGCTTCGTCCTGCAAACTGCCTGCTGGACAGTATCCCTGCCCGCTTACTCAAAGATGTCTTTAACACTGTTGGGCCCAGTATTTTATCCTTGGTTAACACATCTCTCAGCTCAGGGTGTGTTCCAGCTGCTTTTAAACATGCTGTCGTGCAACCACTTTTAAAATAGAAAAATCTGGATCCTTCAGTTTTGTCTAATTTTAGACCTATTTCTAAACTTCCCTTCTTATCTAAAATCTTGGAGAAGATTGTTTTTAATCAACTACAATCATTTTTAGATGATTTTAGTATTTATGAAAAGTTCCAGTCTGGTTTTAAGCCCCGCCACAGTACTGAAACTGCCCTTCTAAGAGTCTATAACGACCTTCTCTTAGCGGTTGACTCAGGAAACTCTGCTGTTTTAGTGCTCTTAGATTTGACTGCTGCCTTTGACACTGTCAACCACTCTATCCTTTTATCCCAAAAGTGTTGGCATTACGGGCATAGCCCTTAAATGGTTTGAATGTTACTTGGCAGATAGGACTTTTGCTGTCCACCTTGGGAATTGCTCTTCATCTGCTGCCCCTCTTTCTTGTGGGGTCCCCCAAGGTTCCATTTTGGGACCCATGCTCTTTTCTCTGTACATGCTGCCCTTAGGGTCCATTTTAAAAAAACATAACATTTCCTTCCACTGTTTTGCAGACGATGTACAAATCTATTTGCCTGTAAAAAACAATGACAAGGACACTGTCCAGCCTTTGTTGAACTGCTTGAGTGATATCAAAATTTGGTTGGATCAGAATTTTCTCTGTCTCAATGATAATAAGACTGAAATTGTTGTGTTTGGTCACGCTGTACATTTTAGTGCCTGTGTTGATGCTCTTGGTACTTTAGGTTCCCATATTTGACCTTTTACCAAGAATCTGGGTGTGATTTTTGACAGTGCTTTTAAATTTGACAAACAGATTAGCTCTGTTGTTAAAACCAGTTTCTTCCAGCTGAGTCATACATGCATTTATTACGTCCCGTTTAGATTACTGTAACTCTTTGTATGTTGGATTGGATCAGTCATCCCTTCGTCGGTTACAGTTAGTCCAGAACGCAGCAGCTCGACTTTTAACTGGGACCAAAAAGTGCGACCACATTACACCAGTTTTGGCCACGCTCCACTGGCTTCCTGTTTGTTTCAGGATCAAATTTAAAATTGTATTAATTAGGAATGAGCGAGTACAGCATTATCTGTATCTGTATCTGTTAACCATATGAATTATCTGTATCTGTATCTGTACTCGGACTGGGCGGGGCCTAACCCGGAAGTGGGCGGGATTTAACCCAGAAGTGGGTCGGGTTGTCTTGAAATGGGCGGGGCTTTGGTATGTTATTTTAAGCATGTAATTGATATGGGTTGATCAGAAATTGTTATATTTATTGCTGATTAGAAAACTATTTAAATGACAGCATCAGCATTGAGCTTCATAGCAATGGTTTTGATCACGATAACAAACAAACTATATACAGAACAAGAACAATGAATACAACACATGCGGTTGCAATTATGAAGTACAATGTAATGAACAAGAGTTTTCATACTCAACATAACTTCTTTTTTTAACTTTTAATTTTTTTATGATCAGTGTGATTTTATTTCCACAGCAGGTATGTGTGTGTGTGTGTGTGTGTGTGTGTGTGTGTGTGTGTGTGAGTGTGTGTGAGTGAGTAAGAGAGAGACAGAGAGAGAGAGAAAGAGAGGGGGGCGGGGGGGACTGTGTTCTACGGATCAAATAGTCCGACGCTGTTTTTCAGATCTGTTTAGAGCCAGCTGACGGTTTAAAAAAGAAAAAAAATCTCCGACAGGCAGAGACGCAACGTGAGTCGCATTCTACCAAGCACCACGTCTGAACAAACCCCACGTTTACCAGAACTCTACTGGTTAATAAGTAAGTACTACAAACCGAAGTAAAAAACAAACCTGAAGCTGAAGAAACCCTCAACGTTAACGGAAAAGACCCACGAACCTGAGTGACTGAGGGAGAGACAGAGCGAGAGAGAGAGCTGTTCTGTGTGAGTGAGCAGAGCGGGACACAGCAACACAATAAATCTGTATGTGTGTAGGGGAGGGGCGCTGTGACGACTAGCCTATCACAGAACGCAGACACAGTCAGCTCGGATTTTTATTCAATTATTATTATTACTCGTATAATACTCGTCCTCGGCAAAAGTGCTTTTCTAAACTGCTCGTTTCAGCCGAGTATCCGGCTCAACTCTAGTATTAATTGTTTTCAAGATCTTAAATGGGTTGTTGCCTTCTTATTTATCAGAGCTTTTACATGTCCACACACCTGTCAGAGCACTGAGGTCTTCCAATCAGATGCTCCTCGATGTGCCCAGATCCAGGTTAAAAAACAAAGGTGACCGAGCCTTTGCAGTGGCTGCTCCAAACCTCTGGAATGGTCTACCAATTCATGTAAGAACAGCTCGGACCATTGAAACATTCAAGTCCTTGCTTAAGACCCATTACTATGCATTGGCTTTGAAATCAAGTTGAGCTTTGATATCTTGGCCTTTTTTCTACTGTTGGTTATTTTGTATTGTATATTGTGTATTGTTTGTGTATATTATCTCTTTGATTTTGGACCTTGTTAAGCACTTTGGTCAACTATGGTTGTTTTTAAACGTGCTATATAAATAAAATTGAACTGAACTGAACTGATATCGTAACAGGAGGTCTTTCAACAGCTCCTCACAGGCAGCAGAGAGGTTATGGATTTCCAACCGTGTGTAGAAAATGGCATCTGTCATTACCTCCGCTAAGGAGGTAATGACAGACGATTGTCTGTCAGCAGGATTATTGTCTCAATTTTCATGACACTTGGTGGAAGGGTGTAGCATAAGCCATGGAAGAACCTATTATATTTTAGAGCAGAGCTGAACCACAGGGGCGGATATACAAATTACTTTTCACTCATTAACATTGGGAGACAGGGCGTTTTGGACTGCATTCATGTGGTATCAGAATCATCTGTGTTCCCGATTGGGAAAATTCACACTGAATTAACATTGTGAGATAGGGCATGCCATGGCAGAGGTCTGCTTCTAAATTCCTGCTCTAGTTGAGTTTGGCCTTAATTCTTAATCTCTCGGTTGTCTTAAAGGCAGGGTTGGTATGATTGAGAAGCTAGCGAGATTTGAAAGTAGCATCTCCTCTGGGCTCCGTCTAACCCCTCCCCCTGCCCTCGGTGTTCCCCCCACACACAGACGTGCACGAGTACCACTTCAAAGCGAGGCAATGGTCTGCTTCTGTTTCAGAGCAGAGTGGAGAAAGGACTGCACTTTCCTCAAAACTCCTTCATTTTACATACAACTACACAATTTACATAGTTTCCCTTTTTAATTATTCCCAGGAGGAATTAACAGTACAAAGCACCCTTTGCTTTTATATTTTGTTTGAATAAAAAAGTGATAAATTACTTTTACCATTTATATTATTACAACTATCAAGACATTATATCTACTCTCCGTACATGCTGCACAAAATAATTACAACCAATGTGCCTTACTTCCCATGCCTTGCAGCTCCCTCAGTGGTCGCCATTGCTGAAAAGCTACGGCAATGTTTACTCCAGTTTGTCCTAGTGATGGTCAAATGAAGCTTTGCGACCCACTGTCTTTATTTTCTGAGCTCACTAGATGGCGCTCTGTTCAACAAAGGGTTGAAAACACACTGAATTGCCATTTGAACAGAGAGCGCCATCTAGTGAGCTCAGAAAATAAAGACAGCGGTTGGCGAAGCTTCATTTGACCATCACTAGTTTGTCCTCTCAGAATCTGCAGCCCTTTTTAGTTACCGCTTTTTCATTTAAATTAGGGAATGAACTTGCGCTCCCGGGGGTGGTTCAGCAAAAAGAGGAGACGTGCTCCGGCGCAAACGTTCCCTAGTGCTATTTTACAGTTTCAGAAAACAGTTCCACCACAGACCAGGAAAAATCTAGTCTAAAGTCAGTGGCGCGTTATTCAGATGCTATTTTAGGGGGCATGCTTGGCCGTAACGTAGAGTGTGCACACCGCGCATACACTTTGCTTCTCTCATCTCACGGAGCCAGCAGTTCCCATTTTTGCAAATCATACATAAATACAAGGAAAAATATGACCTTGTTTTACACAACATTTCCATGAATCATGGATGTGTTGATGACAGAAATGA
This sequence comes from Sander lucioperca, assembly GCF_008315115.2. Classification (NCBI taxonomy): domain Eukaryota; kingdom Metazoa; phylum Chordata; class Actinopteri; order Perciformes; family Percidae; genus Sander; species Sander lucioperca. Next base: position 38,419,887 of record NC_050182.1, read on the forward strand.
GGAAATATTAGAGGACTTAAGGTGATGTGATGTTGAACTGCATGTGCCGTCTAATGTTAGACTACATTGCAAAAATATCACCATGCATTCATAACCTTGTGATTCAGTGAGAGTGAGCCCATAACATCGGAAAGTATGTTTTTGTGACATTTCTTTATTTACATTTTGACAAAAAGAAAAATCAATAGCAAATGTCAGTCTACTCGGCTGTAAACCGCTCCTAGCATGCGCCCATGGATGTATTAAGAGTGTGTGCCTATTAAATCCGCCATTATAATAGCAATCCGCCATGGAACAAGTGCACCTGCTTTCAAAGGGAATGTGAGATAACGCTCTGATAGGTTTATTGCACGTTACGCCCAAACCACACCTAAGAGTAATGTAGCTACTTCAGACCAACCCATTTTAGATTTGCTTCGGATTTCGGAGTCATTTATCCCGCCGGTATAATAGCAACAGCGCCCGTGATCCACCCACAAAGCTACTTGCGTTTGGCGTTTGATACTTGCGTTTCAGATAGTTAAAATAGGGCCCTTAAAGTAATACTGGTGGCGACACAGCGCGCACTGATATCGGGCTGGTACACCGGAGGGGAAGAGTACGTGCAGCGGGGCAATGAGGCATTTTATAGGACTACAACAGCTACGGATGATGGATCCTTTTCACTCCTTTTTTCAGAGCCCATAAGTTATTTATAGCTGTCGGGGTGTAAAAAGTGTATATTGGAAAATGTTACCAACCCTACCTTTAAGGTCACCCACAATGAACACCGGGGCTTCGGGCCAGCATGGACCAAGCATCCTCAGCTACTAGCTCCGCTGCTGCTTTGGTATTAGCGATGGGTGGGATGTAAACACAGCCAATGAACACAGTGTGGAAGGCTCAGCATCTCCACATCTGGTGTACAGACTTTAAAGTGGGTTTTGATGTTCATACACCACCCCTACCTCTTCTCTGCCGGATCTCAAGACTCTTACAAGCCACCTACATGGACACTAACAGCAGACATGATAGACTGTGACGTTGCAGCAAAGCACGAAAACATGTATTTTAACCCAAAGTAGGTTGGACTGGTGGGCATGCAAGTGTAGCCTTCTAAAGTTCTTATGTTTCTCATAATCCTTAATCCATGTTCAGCTCTTTGAAGAACCAATGTGACTAGACTTGATTCATGTGACTTATCTGCTGTGAGACTCGACTTACTTGAGACTTCAGTTGGACTTGGTTCAAAAGACAAAAAGGAGAAAAAGACAAAAGACACCCTATTTGTCTAAATCATATTTCGCATTAAATGGAAAATGGACCTGGGTTTATATAGTGCCTTTCTAGTCTTCCGACCAGTCAAAGCGCTTTACACTACATGCCACATTCACCCATTGGTGAGGATCTAATCTAGTCTAAAACTCTAATCTAATCTCTCATTTACACACACATTCGCCCACCGATGATGGCACAGCCTTCGGGCAATTTCTGTTTCAGTATCTTGCCCAAGGATACTTCGACATGCGGACTGGAGGAGCAGGGGATCAATCCACTGATCTTTCGATTAGTGGACGACCCGCTCTGCCTCCTGCTCACTAGTGAGAAATATTTTGCACAAAGGAAAGGACCAATCCAAATTGTCCCCTGAACAGCAGAAAGCTCTTTATTCAGAGTAAAAAAAATTTTTTGCCTTTCTCATTCTTTTGGTTTGAAGCATCACAGAGCTGTTGAGCTGGTGAACATGACATGCTGTGTGTAGTTCACTGATGTCTCACAGAATGCCTTAGTTGTCTAGGTGTTAAGAGTTTGTTTGTCTTCGATTTTTTTTTTTTACATTTTCAACCCACCTGTAGGTCTATCATTACAAACTCATGCTATGCAGCCAACCATTGTTGAAACTCAGATTTTTCTCACAGAGGTGTTTCCAAAAGTATCAAACATGTCAAAATTTGAGGAAATATGTCAAACATGATGGACAAGAATATTTGCGTTTGTTTTAATGATTCAACTGAAAATAATGACATGTTAGAACTGAGATTTTAACTCAGTTTCAGCGTTGTATACAATAGCCTGATTAAAGTACAAATTGCAGATACAGAATTATAGCCTCATCTCTGCAAAGGAGAAAGAAAGAAAATCTCATATTGGGCCATTTTGCAGCACAAAATTTAAGTCCAAGGCTACCATTTGATGTCAATACAGGACGTAGTTTGTCCTTTAAAGGCGACCTTTTATGCATTTCTGTATTTTCTGTCATATATATATATATATCTATATATATATATAGATATATATATATATATCTATATATATATATATCCGATGATCCCTCTGACGCAATGTGCCTCCCACGTGTGTTTCGATCGACAGCTGCTCGGACCAGTAACACTTTCATGCTACGAGACCCTCCTACCGTTTTAGCCAATGAGGAGATGTTTCAATAGACACCCAACATGTATTGGTTTTTCTCATCCAGTGCTGAGTTATCTCTGCTTTTCTGATAAAAAGGGACATAAATGATGCATAGCACTCCCTGAACCATTTATAATTACTTATTTCTATATATTTATGTATATAGTTATTTCAAGTATGTGTGTGATTGATGTGGGTGTGTTTGTGTATTTGAGAAGTTTTGAATTTTGCACTTTTTTAGCGTTTTTCTTTGCACTTTTCAAATGAAAATAAGAAAAACGCACAGACATATCTGTAGATTTTTTTTGTTGAGTCTTTTGGCTTCTGGATTTTTTTGTAGTAAGCTGAGACATGTGGCTATGGCCTTATGTTGTCTGTATCTCACCAGATGTGTTTACAGCAATGTATTTCAATCATTTTACAGATGTATGACTTGGACAGAAATAAAAAAAAACTTGCAATAGGGAGTGGGAATGGCTTTAGAGACGTATCTCTTCTGAGGTGTCCAATATGTCTTATGAGATATGTTGAAGTGGATCTGCTGGTGATTTGGGTTTTTGGAACAGTGGGAAATGTTGTCCCAAACTGTCTCCCAATTAATTGTGTTCCCCTCAGGGCTCAGCTCTCGCTCCCATTTCTTTACAATTGGGAGTTCTCCTATGGATACTTGCATCAGTTTAGCATAAATCTTGTACACTAATCCTCTCATAGGAAAATCAACAAACCATTTAATGACTGGGTGTGCCTAAAGACTGTTTCCCCATGGCACTCCATAACATTTTAGGGCTGATCTTAAGCAAAGATAAAAGTAAAATGATGTCCTGGGGACCTCAAAACTAGCTCTCAGGTCTTCAAAACTCAACATACCTTTCTCATTGAATAACTGGTCTAGTATAAATAGCTCTGTCACTCCACTGGTGACAAGCAAAGGGTTTGTTACCAGACATTAAGTGTGTATTGTGCCATATTGGGGTATTCAAACGCCACTTATTGGTGTAGTGTAGGTGCTCCTCCACCTGTTTAAAGTTGGCCAATATGTTGGTGATAATAGGGCCATAATTTAGCATACACTTTTTTGGACACACACCTGCAAAGGCAAGGTCTTGCAGTCTTGGCGTTTTTACACATGAAAGTCTGAACCAAGGTCCGGACCAAGGTTCATGTTTTTGTTACATTGTATACATTTGATCCGGTAAATTTTGGTTTCACATAGTGATTTTGCTAGCGCACTAAAGAACTTTCCATGACATACCTACAGCGTGTCGTCACCACGTACGTGTGTTGCGTCTCCCTTTGGTTGGTAAGTAGACGGGCGTGCGTCTGACGTTGGCGTCGGTGGCGTTGGTTTTTTGGCGGGTAGTCTTTTCCGTGGTAATGAAAATGAAGGAAGAAATGAATGAGCAAATCCCGATTGCGTTATTATGGTATTACTACCAGCAGCAACAATGTCAGCACCAACTGCAAGCACAGTACTCGCGACAAACGTACGTTCTTGTAGTGCAAAAAGTTTATCTTCGCCGACAGGAAAGGAGGTGAAGAATGCAAGCAATCCTGCGACTTGGCAACTTCGTTTCTGCAGAGACCAGTAAGGTAAGCATTACCATTACAATCACTGATAGGGAAAGAGGGCAGGAAAAGATGATAATGACATAAGATAATAGTTATAATATAACAGTCAATGACTTAACATGGGTAATCCAAAACAGTAAAGAGTTGAAAAATAACGAATATAGGCCTATTGTTGAGTTTAGACCTTAAAGCAATAAATAAAAAAGCCATAGGGACAGGCTATGTCTTTTATCCACCCTTTCCCTTATTGTATGACAATTATCAACAAATTACCAACTAAAATGTAATGAACATGACCGCCCTAAAAACAGGTTGTAAGCCTACACCATGTCATTATAGGCTATTAGACACAAACAGTGAATAAAAAAGGCATTTGTCTGCTTATTTTATTAACACAGCCTTCTTGCATATGTTTTTTATTTAGATGATATTTTTTAATTATTACATAGGGTCTAATAATTTCTGAATATAATGGTGTTTGTGTTTGTTATCTTTAACAGGAATATCTGGGCCCAACCACGATGTCATGCTTGGTGGCAGCATGTATGTGACAACTGGACAGAAAGAGATTGGCTGCTCAATTTTAGAATGAGAATAACCACCTTCCATATTCTCTGTGGCAGTCTTCGTCCAAGGCTGACTCGACAGGATACAACATGCCACCAGGCAGTGCCTGTGGAGCTCTCGAGCTCCGATCTATCTCTCACTTCTTTGGTGTGGGATTGTCGAGTGCTTGTGTGTTCACCCAACAACATGTTGCTGCCATCAACGACACCCTAAAGTCAGAATACCTACACACACCTTCAGATGCAGAATTTGAAGAAATAGTCAAAGGATTCAACGACAGATGGGGGTTCCCACAGTGTGCTGGAGCTGTGGATGGCACTCACAGTGGCATTCGGGCACCACCTCACAACCCAGCTGACTACTACAACCGCAAAGGCTTCTACTCCGTAATCCTGCAAGGTGTTGTGGACAACAGCATGAAGTTTTGTGATGTCAACATTGGCTGGCCTGGGAGGGTTCATGATGCCTGTCTATTCGCAAACTCCTCCCTTTACGAACAAGGGCAGAATGGAACTCATGCCAAGGTGGCGAGAAACCATTCAGGATGTGGATGTACTCCTTATGATACTAAGAGATGCCGCGTATCCATTGCTACCATGGCTAATTAAGGCATATCCGGAAGGTAGAGGGATAACACCAGAGCAAACTGCTTTCAACTACCACTTAAGTCAAACCAGAATGACCGTGGAGAGAGCTTTTGGACGCTTGAAAGGAAGATGGAGGTGCCTATTAAAAACATGCGACGTTGATGTCACTTTAATCAGTGACATTATCTTGGTCTGCTGTATCCTTCACAATTTCTGTGAAAACCACAATGAAGAATACATGGGCAATGAAGACAATCATGCAAGACCGAGACCAGACCCTGAAGACCCTGTCATAGGTGGTGGGGCAAATATTAGGGATGCATTGTGTGCTCATTTTTTAAATCTGTAGGTAAAACAGAGAGATTGCTTTGATTAAAAGTTCAGTAGTTGTTGATCTTGTTGTTTGTTTGTAATTACATGTTAATGTCGTTGAGGAGATGACACACCGTTCAAACATTTGTTATAGAAAAACAATACAATTTATTGACACAGGTCAAATATTTGGTCATTTTGTATAAAACAATGACATGTATTTAAAGAATCAACTTTTTTTTTTTTTTCAAAAACATTAGCACCAAACATGTCAGACTCTGAAAAAACCCAAAAGCCTGACAATAACATATTTCACTTGTTTTTCTAAACTTTGGCACCAAACATGAAAAATGCAAATCTGACAGAAATGAACAATGAGAATATGGCTCATATACTTTCTCCATAACTGTTTTTTCAGCACCTCACTTACAACTTAACATCAAATACAACATAAAACAATTAAAGTGCTGGGTAATAATAAAAAAAATTACAACTGAATTCGCTGGTTGTCGTTGCTTGGCTCACTACTATCATTTTGATACAGGGTGTATGGGGCCTGATCAGATTTGACTATTTACACAACACACACACACCCTGGAATCCCTTTCTCCTTCTATGGCATCACCTCAGGACACTGTTTGCAGCACTATCCCCCCCTACTGTCTTCCCTTGCCATTAACACTACCACCGGTCCATCTCCCCATTCAGACTGTTGTCACAGATAGGGCCTCCTGCCCTCATTACACAATTAATAGGGTTAATAAAAACAATCTTCTTTACGTAAAATGCACTACTGTCCCATTACCAGTGGTTATGTGTAAACTGGCCCTCCTAAATGTGAGGTCCCTCTCAAATAAGACTTTTATTCTAAATGAGTTTATCTCCTCCACCATGCTAGATTTCTTGTTCCTCACTGAAACCTGGTTGGAGTCTGGTGAATATAGCCAGCTCTTAGAAGTATGTCCCCCTGACTATGACTTCTTTAGCTCACCCAGGCTTAGTGGCCGTGGAGGAGGTATTGCTGTTATTTTTAAAAAATGCCACCGGTGCACTCCTGTTGGTTCAAATGCTTATACCAGTTTTGAGGTTTTTATGTTTAAAACAGGTGGTATAAAGCCTGTCCTTTGTGTAACTGTATACCGCCCTCCCAAACAGAATTCTCTATTTTTAACTGAATTTTCTGAATTTTTATCTTCGGTGGTTTTAGGCTATGATAAGATTTTAATCTCTGGGGACTTCAATATTCACGTGGACATTCCTTCCAATGCCAGTGCTGAATTTCTCGGAACTATGGACTCTTTTAACTTTACTCAGCATGTTACCTGCCCTACTCACAACCGTGGTCATACTTTGGATTTAGTCTTTACACTGGGTCTATCCATTGATTCTCTGGATGTGGAGGATTTGGGTGTCTCAGACCATCAGTGTATCAGGTTCTCCACCTTGTTTCAAATCATCGCCAATCATCAAACTCCTGCTCACTACTGCCGATCTATAAATACATCCACTCCAACTTATTTCTCAGATGCCTTCAGAGCCTCCTTTTCACCTAGCGGTTCTAAAACCCCACCCCATCAGCTGAATACAGACCTATTAATCACAGAGTTTCATTCTATCTGTGGAAATATTTTGGACTCCATTGCCCCTCTGACTATCCGGAAACCTAGAGCCAAATCTCAGCCTTGGCTGAATAGCGACACTCGTGCTCTGAGACGACTATGTCGAAAAGCAGAGAGAAAATGGAAAAAGGACAGGCTACATGTTTCTTTTGAGATACTGAAAGGCTGTCTGACTAACTATCAGTTATCGGTCAAAGCAGCAAGGGCCAAATTTTTCGCCAACATCATCTCCAAAAATCACCACAATCCCAAAGCCTTGTTCCATACAATAAATTCAGTTCTCACACCTGTTGACAACACTTGTCTTGTACCATCCACAGCCATTTGTGAGGATTTTCTAACATTTTTCTTAACAAAAATAGATCTTATTCGTTCAAATATCTCACCGCCCATTTATGATCCTGGTCTGATGCTTGCCCCCCCTGCCATCCTAAATAGCTTTCAGCCTGTATCTCTGTCTCTCGTCTATGACACTATTGCTCATACAAGGTCCTCCACCTACCCTCTGGATATTGTTCCCTCACACCTTTTAAAGGATGTATTGGACACTGTAGGTCCCACAATTTCCCTTATTATAAACAGCAGTCTTGCCAATGGAACTGTCCCATCTATTTTTAAACATGCAATAGTTCATCCTCTTATTAAAAAACCGAACCTCGACAAATCAGATTTAAATAATTTCCGTCCCATTTCCAAGCTTCCCTTCCTGTCTAAAGTATTGGAGAAAATTGTTTATGCTCAGCTATTGTCTCATTTAGATAATAACAACATCATGGAAAAATTTCAATCTGGGTTTAGGACTCGGCACAGTACAGAATCTGCCCTTCTTAAAGTTTCAAATGACCTGCTACTGGCTTTAGACTGTGGAAAATGTGCCATCCTAATTCTGTTAGACCTTAGTGCAGCATTTGATACAGTGGATCACAATATTTTATTAAATCGTCTTGAGGACCAGGTTGGCATCCAGGGCACTGCCCTCAAGTGGTTTGCCTCCTATTTAGCCGATAGGACTTTCTCTGTTAACATTGGCAGCCTTTACTCCTCCACAGCCCCTATTACTTGTGGAGTACCTCAGGGTTCCATTTTGGGACCTATTTTATTTGCTCTGTATATGCTCCCTTTGGGCAATATATTCCGCCAACACAATGTCTCTTTCCACTGCTATGCCGATGATACACAAATCTATTTGCCGTTAAATCTGGGGGATTCAAACTCGATTACATCCATTCTTAACTGCCTCCAGGATGTGAAATGCTGGATGGCCAAAAACTACTTACAGCTGAATGACTCTAAAACAGAGGTGATTCTTCTAGCATAGCTAGCCACCTGGGTCCGCTGTCTCTTAACCTTCACGTCCATGCAAGGAATCTCGGTGTCATCTTTGATTCATCACTTCGTTTTGAGAAACAGATCAATTCCGTGGTCAAAAGTTGCTTTTTTCAACTCCGGAATATTGCCAAACTGAAGACCATCCTGTCTTCTGATGACATGAAGACTGTCACCATTGCATTAATCTCCTCCAGGCTTGATTATTGCAACTCACTGTATCTGGGTATTGGCCATTCCTCTTTGTCTCGCCTACAGCTGGTGCAAAATGCTGCAGCGAGACTTCTGACTGGCACAAGGAAAAGAGAAAGCATCACACCAATTCTGGCATCCCTGCATTGGCTACCTATTAAATACAGGATTGATTTTAAGATTCTTTTATTTGTTTTTAAAGCCATTCGTGGTCAGGCTCCTCACTATATTTCAGAACTCCTCAGCCCCTACTCCAAATCCAGGCCTCTTAGATCCGCGAATCAATTATTTTTAACTGTTCCTAGATCGAGGTTAGTGGGTAAGGGAGATCGTGCCTTTTCTGTGGCAGCTCCAAAGCTTTGGAATAGTCTCCCACTTTGTCTCAGATGTTCCCCCTCCATTGACAGTTTTAAAACACATCTCAAGACATATTTGTTCTCAAAGGCCTTTGGTTGATCTTAGAGGTTTGTAGCATCTTGAGATGATATTGTACTGTATTTCATGCATTTCTTGCTTTGTTTTTTTTTTTTAGTTTTTTTTTTTTTTTTATTCATTTTCAATTTGTACAGTACTTTGGTCAACTTTGGTTGTTTTAAATGTGCTATATAAATAAACTTGACTTGACTTGACTTGACTTGATCAAAGGGGTTTGAAGGTTGGGCCTGGGTGTGGATACCGTCGTGCAGCCCAGTCACTGGGAGCTGGAGGAGGTGAATGAGGTTGATGATGTGGATGCATGGGACACCAGGATGCCGCATTATGTGGAGCTTGGCTTTGGTGATTTCCTTGCATGAATGTCTGCATTACATTCATAAACATCCTGTTTGTGGCTGCCTGCTGCTCCATCAGCATCCTGAAGCGCCTCTCCTCTGTCTCCTGCAACTTTAGCATCCACCTTTCCAGAGTGGCATCCTCTTTCTCCTGCCTACGGTCTTCTGCTTGGTTTTAGTTTTATGAAACCTCTTGTACATCTCCATTCCAGTATCTTTGGCCCTCCTCTTTCTCCTACTGCAAGGAGTTGTTTAGCCTGGCCCATATTGGCGATAACAGGGTTTTCTCCTGCAAAATGAAATTGAACATGTTTAGAATTTAGAATTGAGAACAGAATTAGAAATGTATGCATAACATTGATAGCCAATAGCTTACCATTGCCACTAATCTACAATATAATACGAGCTATCATTATGATTAATAGCTTAGCTCATTCGTTGTTTTGAGCGGTTCATATTGTATGCTAGTGTTTAGGCTAGTCAATTTTGTTGAAATAATGACGGCTAAAAATATGTCGATAGTCTATCTACTACTACTCACCACTTTCCGAAGTGTTTTCAGTCCCACTGGATGCAGTTTCATTGAGGATGGGGAAGACTCCACCACCTTCATTGGTGAGTGCCAAGAATAGTATCCATCTCGTCATAGAAAGCAAAAGTGTCCTTTGCATTCGATGACGCACCGCTTTTTCCGATTGCATTGCGTACCTTCATGTACTGTTGCCGCAGTTTCTTCACCTTTAGATGACATTGCTCTACCGTTCGCTCATACCCTCTCTTTCATCCGCTAAGAATTTTTTTTGTAAATGTTGGCATTTTTGTGAGTGTTTTCTAATTGAATTTTAATGTTTTCGTCTGACCAAATTGAAATTAAATATCTAATCTCCTCCTCTCCCCACTTACTTCCACGACTCATTTTTGCTTGTTGTAGTGTGGTTTTCTTCCGTTTTTTTTCTTCTTCTTCTATGGTATGTAGTTGCCTAACTTCCTGTAATTGGTCCGAAAGTCTGAACCATCCAAAAAATGCTTTCACACTATAAACGAACCAGACCACCATTCAGTTTGGTCCGGACCGAGACCACCTCTTTTTACTGGACCAAAATTTGGTGTTAGGGTTAGGGGTGTGTGTGTGTGCGCCACGATCACACACCTACAGTACATCCACAGATACTGTACACAGAATGTCTCAGTGAGTGATGTGTGTATTTTCAAGGATGACATTATGCTATTGTTTGTTTGCTCACCATCTGTCATTTCTCAGCTTTCAGTACCTTCTTTGTTTCTGTTGTGCTTTGTTTGGTCTGACAACAGTGTCCATCAACACCACACTCCAAAATGAAATGATTTTTGACTGCACGCTAGCATGTCCTTTTTCCCCTCTGTGGTGGTACTACACAATCAAAACATATTGACTGAAGCAGGTAGAATGTAAGTGTGACACAGCTTATGTTTCTGTGTGATGAACAGCAAGCATTAGGGGTACACAGTAGCCACATCAGCACCCTGACTGCTTTGTTTTCTTGTTCAGTGAGCCTCTTGCTGATGCAATATACAATGTAAAGCAAATTAGCTCTTGTGGTCCACAGCATTGAAACAAGGGCTGGGATCAAATTCAATTCCATTTCAATTCAATTGAGGCTGCCGTACACGGTGCCACCTGCTCATCAGATAAACATGGTAAAGTGTCTTGCCCAAGGACGCTTTGACATGGGACTGCAGAGCCAGGGATCGAACCTTCCGATTGGCAGGTGACCGCTCTACCACTGAGCCACAGCCACCCGTGTAGCAGTGCAGCAGGACGTAGCAGGGAACTGCAGGGCGTAGCAGGGCAGCAGGACATAGCAGGGCACTGCAGGATGTATCAGGGCAGCAGGATGAAACAGGGCACTGCAGGGCGGAGCAGTATGTAGCAGGGCGTAGCAGGGCACTGTACGGCGTAGCAGGACAAACTGATATCAAACAGGACAAACTTTCTTCAGTCTGATCAGATGAAAGCATGGACTCAACACAACACTAAAGTAGTTTAAAAGTTTTGTCAGAGTAAAGTCACCAAAGTCAGTGAAACAAAATAAAATTGTGTCCAACCATTCTTAGATCTGTTCTGTTTTTGCATTTTCTTCAAAATAATAAGATAGGGTGTCACATGACCTAATGGCGAACTAGTTGGGTGAAGGACGAGCTCCATATAGTGCACTGCTGTATTTATCCTTTTGAAGATACTGACCAGAGATATTTGTGCTCAGCCGGGACGAGAAACATTCTGGAGGCAGAAAATGTCAAAATCAAAAAAGTTAGCTGGTAGAGATATTAAGCAGCATATGCTGCTGAAAAGAGTAAAAATGGCGCCGCTGCTGTGACCATTGCCTGGAGACTGAGGGAGAGGTTGAGATTGAGCATGCAGACAGAACCACCGGCCAGCAGCCCCAGACAGGAGACAGACCACAGACCATTCTGGCAAGATTCTTAAGATCATCGGACCGGGAGCTGGTGTTGCGGGCGGCGAGAGTTAAGGGCAAGTTATAAGATAAGATAGACTTTATTGATCCCACAATGTGGAAATTCACTTGTCACAGCAGCTCAATTCAGCACAACAAAATAACAAAAATACAAATTTAATATAAACAGTCTTGTATAAAGTACTCAAAAGCAATACTTGAGTAAAAGTACAAGTATCTTCCCAGAAAATGACTTTGGTAGAAGTTAAAGTCTCCTTTTAGAATATTACTTGAGTAAAAGTCTTAAAGTATCTGATATTTACAGTACTTAAGTATTCATAGCAAAGTTCTGATATTAAATGTACTTAAGTAGAAGTAAAAGTAAAAGTAAAAAAACTTTGATTATGAACTTTATGGCCAAAGGTGTGTAATGTTATCTTCATCACCACTGTCGTTACCATGGCGGCAGAGCCTGCAGCAGGTGCTTCCATGACACTACCAGTCATTATGCTTCCTCTTCTTCTTTAGTTTTGGCCTATGTTTGTTTTTTTTGCCACTTGGCCACAAACAGGCATCACGTCACCAACTGGAATGGAGCGTACATTATCTTGGCAATTTAGGAGCAATGATTCGCCAAACTTCCTTTTTTTCAGTGTAATAAATTTCTTCCGATTATATTTTGTAGTAACGAGTAACTAAGATGCTTAGGGGAAATGTACTGGAGTAAAAGTATACATTTTATTTAGGAAATGTAGTGGAGTAAAAGTAAAAGTTTCTGGAAATATAAATAACGAAGTAAAGTACAGATACGTGAAAATGCTACTTAAGTACAGTAGTGAAGTATCTGTACTTTGTTACATTACAACACTGAATATAAATAGGATAGAAAAAAACTATTATCCTGTGTATTTTTCCTGTGTTATCCTGGCAGAATAACAACATAATGGACTTCTGGATGCAACTTGATACTATGTTTCGTTAGACCCTCCCATGCTTGAACATATCCACAACTCCATATCTTCAGCATATTTTCTGGTATAAATGTGTGGTCTCTAAACCAAGTTGAGATGACTAAACAAGCTGCAATGACCCTGATGATATCATTATGACATCATCAGGGTTTCAGGGTTATTTCTCATACCTTAGAAAGCTCCTTCTAGTTCTAGCAGACCAGTTACAGTATAGTTGTGTGTGACAGTAATGGTCAGGTATCAGAAAATGTTGTCGGGTCGGTTGCCCTGTGCCAGACCGGCTTTAAGTAGCGTTAAAAAAAATGTTTTTATAACAAAACGCAATGTGGGGCGGCAGGTGTTGATTGTGCGCCGCACCGCCACAATATAGTCTATGTGTGGGAAACACTGCATTAGCACCCGCCAAATGCGGGTAATAACACAGTCATTCTCACTAGCCACTTTGGCAGGTGGCATGCCTTTATATTGTAAAACAGTTGGCAGGAGTAGCCTACTGTGCCGCCGCCCGACACAGGAACACAGCTGTGACCCAGTGTGCAGGGGCAGCCCATGGCCGGAGTACGGTGGCCCGTACAGCACACCAGACCAGCAATCCGCTGCAATTCCTTAAAATATCCCCCAGAGCTCCGTTCAGCACATGCACGCGACATGGCAAGCCAAGACTGTATAAGGTATAGGTTTGTAGAAGAAGTACAGAGAGAGTGCGCAGCAGGACAATTTAGAAGGACATTTGGTCTGTGCGTTCCGCTTCCCGTCACTGAGGGCGCATGCCGGCTGCTTAGTGACACGCGAGCACTCCAAATCACTAATCTTCTCCACCCCTGCACTACCTAGCCTATGCATAAGAACCTACTCTTGACTCTACGTCTGTGTCTTATTCGGTTGCATATTTTCATACAAAAAGGATATCACGTTGAATATTTGATGACTGCAGTGTTATGTAGACTTGATGTAGGTGTTTACAGTGCTCATTTACATTTAAAAAGGGGTAAATCTGGTTCTTCAAGTTAATTGTAGCAAACAATAGTCAACTTTATTCAAATAAAAAGTAATTTTCCACAAAACAGCAGCTAGTGAAGATGCTAAGTGGCTAGTAGCTTTTGGAAAACAACTAGCCACAGTGGCTGGTGAGCAAAAAAGTTAATGTCAAGCCCTGATTGCCAGTCCGAATGCTGCTCATCATCGTCATCAGGCTTCAGGAGAGGAGACAGACTCTGACAGAGACAGAGGCCCAGACTCAGGTTGGGCATTCAGAAAAGGCCTACATGATGCCCTGAAGGCCTGTTACTTGTGAGCATGGGCATAAATCTCATCAGTTGGGGGGGACAATAAACATAACATTTCTGAAGAGCAATTGTTGAAGGGGACACAAATAATACAGCCACAATTATACTTGTAGAGGATATATGTACACAGAGGAAAGCTTTAATACTATCATTAGTGTAGCATGGAGACTGTAGGCTACCATTATCCTTCTTTTCAGTGTTTCTCTTGAATCAGGGAAAAAGTGAACTAAATTGACCCAAATATTCGTCTTTAAAACTATTTATTTATTTTTAAGTTGTTTACAATCAAGCCACAAAAATACCTTAAAACATAATGACTTATTTTGAAAAAGTGTCCCTATATAAAAGAAATACAATGCTTTTGTACACTAATTATTGTATTATATGTATTAAATTAGCTGATCATAATGTAAATTAGTGAGCCACTGGTAAAGCTCATCTGCTAACCCTGACAGCCACACACCTCCAAAAATATTAACTAAGCTCAACACACTTACCTGAGACTCTACACCTGACTGTCCCTGGTCTCCCTGTTCCTCAGTTCTTTCTGTCTCCTTTTCCTGTGACATAGTGACGTTAGTATTTCCATAAGCTCCCATTCTTATAAAGATGTTACCAAATTGTCTTGATATGAGGACTTATTGTACTTACTTGGCGTTGTGGTGTACTGAAAAAAGATCTTATGTCTGTTTTTCTTTTCTCTGTCATTTTCTCTGGGCAACAACAACACAAATCTTTGACGTCAGATGTCTAAATATGAGTTCATAGGTTCATCACGCGGTCATAAATAATTATAAAATGATCTTGCGTCCTCCACATAAATATTAGGTTTTGTCTGGGACAGAGGATACTGTATATATTTAACTGCAGCAAACCCACTGATCAGCCACTTAACATCATATTGAGCAAAACACAACTGTAGATCTTCAATATTAACCCTAATATCAGTTCTCACACAACGTTAGGCTTATCGCCGTGGTAACGTTAGTTGTAGTGGGTGCATTTCTATCCAACATGCTATTAAACAAGCTAGGTAACGTTGCATTATATTACACTAATATAGTGAACTTTTTTGTCATGACTAATTTATTAATTACTCAGCATGATTTCTATTTGAGAAAAGAAAAGCAGCCTACTAACAGTACAGTATACAGTATACATTCTACAACTAACGTTACTGTAGCGACTCCAACTACCAGTATGTTCTCTCATTCTCTCCTGCGGTCGCTGGACTTGTTGAGTGGACCAAACCACTGTGAGGAAAAGGAGGGGGGACTCAAAATGTTTCTAAATACATCATTATGTTATTTACAATACACAGCATGATTTTTAATGATATTTCTAAGGGGGGGGGGGACAACCCTTAGATGGGGGGAGGATCCTGACCGCCCCGACCCCCCTGGGATTTCCGCCTATGCTTGTGAGGACCACAAAATAAATTAGTTAACAGAGGATTGAATTAGTGATGTAGGAGGTACTGTTGTCAGGTGACGTGATAGGTTTCTCACTATAGATCTGTAATCAGCGCACGCCATGCAGACGGTAATTACTGGGATCAGAGTGGTACGCTCATCAAAGCTTGTTTCCTAGACTCCATCCCATCCCTGCACTAATACACAGCTGCCATAATAACCCATCATGACATCAAAATCACTAGGCAGGAAGCAGACTGCTAGCTTTCAGCATGCGGCCCCCTAAAATGACCCAGTTTCAAACTGCAGGATTATGAGTTCTCAGCAAACAGATCAAAGCTAATGTTGAGTTTTTGCAATGAGGCTGTACTTTATAGTTGGGTAGTATTGTCTCCTGTGTCATGGGGCTTTGGATTATTATATGTTTGCCTTGCCCATGGATATGAACACTGGTGTGACAGGGCTGTTACATTAAGATCATCACCTAATGTTATTGTTATCTAACAAAAATTAATTAATTAATTATATGACAAAAATAAATTAACAAACTGTTTCTTCATGGTCTTGGTCATGTGAACTTCCTTTACCATCTTGCATGTACTGTTGTCTTCTGGGATGCATGTTTTAGTCAAGGTAGAGAGGAATGACTCCATGAATCTGCTGTCTTCCCACATACAAGTATTATCATAACATTTCTCATTGTCTTTTACTGATACAGCTTTTCAAGACTTTTGTCATTTTTATTAGACAAAATGGATGAAATTCTGATAATATAAGTATCATTTTAGGGTGTTTGGGAAGCTCAAAAAAGTGTGTATCATTTGAACATTTCTTTTGTAATGATTGCGTGTGGAAAAACACACAAGACAATTTTATGTTTTGCAATACTGCCGGTGGCCGCTTTGCCAAAATCAGACCAGTGCTATTCTTGAAGCTTGGTTTAAATTGGCAAAATACCAGTACTGTAATGAAAAAAAAGCAGAAAATCAGATAACTAGTTAGCTATTGTTGGTAAATCCCCAGACTTGGTCTGTGAATGCATTTTGTCAATTGTCCTCATCGATATCGGGCAATTCTATGTTGAATGGGACAAATACGGGTTTACGTTATTGATCGTTATGGTACATTATAATATTGATCACAGATATGGTACTAGGTACTTTTTGATCATCAATCTGTAAGGATTAGGTTTGTGATTTGGGTTCAGGATTACGATTATAATAGGTCCTTTCAAGTATCATAATTTAAAGATGGATGTAGCTTTATGTGGCTGGAGGTTGAGCTCCTCACTGCTCCACTGGTTCTGATCTTCTGTTTTATTGTGTTTACAGTGCAGATATAATGAGAGAAGACAGAAGTGTTTATTCAAGCGAGGTTTCGCCAACTCTGCCTGCTCCCTCCTGAGTGCACACACACACACATACACACACACACACACACACACACACACACACACAGACACAACACAAACATAAAGCACTGTGTTAATGTGACTTAGGCTACGCACCTGCTGCAGATATTTAGCCAAATGATAGCAAACTGTGACAAAGTAACATGCAAAAGGCAGGTGATAAATAGTGACACATCCACCCGATTATACCATGTTAATGTTAGATGCCATCAGTGTAGAGTCTGTGTTTCATGCATTGGGAGTTATATTGAGTTTAAATGTTTCTATATATTTCCCAAGAAGCATAGCTAGTAAATTGTGAATGCTGAAGGAGACATTGTTTTGGTTTTGTTGGTTTTCTCTCTGTATGATTGTACTGTAGTCTGAGTGTGACACTATGTAACTTTTGAAACAAGAAATACATTATTATTCCTCTCATAAATACAATCCAGTTTTACAGTACATATTCTGTTAGGTCCAGTAATATCTGGTAGCTAATAATAGCAAACTTAAGCTTGATGATTGCTGTGTAACTGACATTACTGAATCAGTTTGCTGACTTTATGGCTCTTTACTAACTTTGTTACTGTCACACTATGTTTTAGCATTTACAGTTATCCTGTAATTGTCACTGGTGGCCACAGTGCCTGCCGTTCAGCAAATCTTAGAAAGAATCGCTTTAACATGCATTCTGACAGAAGGCAATGTGAGTTCTTACCTTGGCTAATATGCACAAATTTCACTGCTGGAGTGATAGAGGATAACATCATTATATTGGAAAAAATATTCAACAGTTGTTAGAGATTAGAGTTAAAGAGAGTTAAATTAAAGCTGTTAGTTGCTGCTGCCGGTTTCACTGCTGATTTGGAGAGGGCATTTGATAAAGTATTTTTTTGTTTTTCTTTGTTTCTACCTTCTTTTTTTAGCACTGTTATGATATCAGTCTATGTCTTGGGCGTGAAGTGGGCGTGGTTAGCTAATGGACAGGGTCAGACTGACACGTCACATGAGGGGCTGTGGTGATCTGATTTAACCCAGCTAATGCAGGTGTATGGGAGAGATTCATTGAGGCGTTATTATGGCTCCCATGTAACTTCTAGGCAAGTCCCGCCCTACGAAGAAGCTCGATTGGTTGGGGTTAGGCATTGACCTTGAGTGGTTAAGGTTAGGATAGCCGATTGGTCAGGGGATAGGACATGAACAAATCGGGTTACGTTACCTTGCGTAAGCATGGATGCCTGGCCAATAGTAGTGTGTGAATGCTATTGAAGGGCGGTTCTTTCCTAGAAGTTGTGTAGGTTTCATAATAATGCTTCATTGAGGGATTCATTCAGAAAATGCAGCAAAAGCCGACAGACAGACACTGGAGAAAGACACTGAAAGAAAGACTGATTAAAGAGACGTTTTCTTATTTTCCCACAACACAACTTTTCTAAATACACATTTTAAAGCTGAGCGATGACAATAGCACTCTCCATACCAATCCCACCAATTGGTTCCAAAATGTCCCAGTTAGATTGCAAATGCCTCAAACATATTCTTTGCAAATCTTTACAATCAATCATTCACCAAAAAAACCAAGCAGGCCTGGCTTATTGCACGATACAAATTTTCTTTAAAACTTGCCATTTTCAGCATGTAGTTTGCTAGCTTGAAGGTTGTTGTTGTTGTTTCCCTTAGCAAAAGGATTTTGAGGTAACAGTAACACTCACACAGAGCAGGAGGTTTGGGGCAAAGCCTGACAGATGTCAGGCTTTATCCTGGAAATAAACTAATGTTGATCCAGACTAGTCATACGATTACACCTGAGGCAGCTCCAATCCTTATATGAAGACAGTGAGATGTTGATGAAAGCTTAGAATAGTTTAAAATATTTTGTTACATTAGATTTAAATTGCTGATACCCATTAACAACTACCCAGAGGGCTCAGTCAGTCCCTGGCTGTGCCGTATGTTCTACATCACTGATAAATGAAGCCAAACTGACATCAACAGCTCTAGTTGACCTGCCAGCTGGTCCACAGTACAGTGCATGTTTCTGCCTTCAGTAGAATTAATGTGGTCAGTCCTGTAGGTTATTTATTATAACCCCAGTCTAATAAATCTTTTCAGAAACAGTCTTTCAGAAGGCAAGGTATATCCTGACTCAGGATGGGCCTTTGGGGGGGCGACTACGCACAACAGTAAGCATGATCGGTTTGCGTACAGTAAAGGCAATGGGTCTGTGTCTATTTGACAGAAATCTATATGCATTTGCCTGTCATTTCTGACAATTTGATAAACAAAATGTCTATTATGCTTGAATAAATAAAACCCTAGTCTATATCCACGACCAGGGCATGGAATGAACACCCGACCACCCGCCAAATGCGGGTGAATTTTGCATTTGGCGGGTAACACTGTCAATCTACCTGCCACATTGGCAGGTAGCCAATGAGAATTGAGTGATTCAGACGCGTAACTATCGGTAAGCAGGGTACGCGGTTGCTTACGGGCCTGGTCCAATCAGGGGCCCGCATCACTGGAAGACATTGTTTGACAGCCGGGGCTCCCTATCGCATTTTCATTACTCACACAATCCCAGCAGTCCCACGTGCAGCCACTGACCAAGCGGGAGTGAGAACGGGTCAAATTCATTTCCTCATTTCTGTTATGAAGACGAGACGTGTGTGTGACTCGAACATCTCACATTTACCAACAAAACGTACAGCGAAAGACAGTGCAAAACATTTCAGACCGTCCTGCCAACCTGTAGACATTTTAACATCAGTGTACGCTGTAACGATTTTTCACTCTAAAGCAGCGGGCGGGGCTGCTGCTGTTTCCCCGCGACTGACACGCACACACACAAACACACACAATCACACACGGTAGATGCAGGAAAAAACACAGATGAGACCTACAGGATGACCTAAATTGAGGACAGCTACGCTCGTTATTGTACATTATTAGTGCAATGATAAGTTAAAGTCCAATAAGTACTTTATTAAACCGTATGAATGTGTGTCCCAGGCCAGGATAGGAAATTAACTAACAATGTAAAAATCAACAAGCCACTGACAGTGACAGATCATATTTGATTAATTCAATATATTATTATTTTGTGTCTTAAATCCACCAGCCGTTTTCATATTATACCAACATTTGCAGCATCCTGAGCCTTTTTGGTAAGGTTCCTAGAAAATCTCAGCCCAGATTAATTTATTAATAGTAATAATTATTATTCTCCCCAAAACAAGTTTCCTTTTTATTTATTTTTTTATTTTTAAGAACTATAACAAAAAAATGGCAACTTTTTTGCAACAACTCGTGTTATGGTGCGCATTCACCAGTGTTTTTTTGTTGTGGTGCGCGTAGGCTACTCCTGATTTTGTCAGTCATCTCATCTCTTACATGCTGTGGCGTAACGAGCCAACACCGGGCCCCTATGCAAGATTATCAAGGCGGGCCCCCCTACTACAGCACGTGATGACGGCGCAATGTCCACGAGTAGGCTACCATCAATAGGACAGGATAGGATCATAGAGACACAGCAATTCCTGTTTTTCACCTTTATGAGGCAAAAAAAAAAAAACTGGCTGGTAAAAAGTCACTGTGGCAGGTGGATTTAAAAATCTACCTGCCACAGTGGCTGGTGGTCAAAAAAGTTAACTTCATGCCCTGTCCACGACATTCCACTTCCGGGATTGCTCCGGTGCCGCAGGAGATTCCGCCGGATGCATGTCTTTTCGCCGATGTCCGTTACATTCCCCTTTCTTTGTGTTGGAATTTTAAACTCCGGTGGATTTATGAGGACTATGGTTAGCTACTCCTCAGATATCTGCAGGGTAAATCCAGACAGCTAGCAAGACTATCTGTCCAATCTGAGTTTTCTCTTGCACGACTAAAACAACTTTTGAACGTACACATGTTCCACCAAAACAAGTTCCTTCCCGAGGTTATTTTGCAGAGGCTCCGTGCGGAATCTAGCGCCGCCCATGACGATTGTGATTGGTTTAAACAAATGCCAATAAACCAGAGCTCGTGTTTAGGTTCAGTGTGTTTTCAACCCTTTGTTGAACAGAGAGCGCCATCTAGTGAGCTCAGAAAATAAAGACAGTGGTTCGCAAAGCTTCATTTGACCATCACTATTGGACTATCAATTTTAAAGACAAAGGGACAGTTCTGACACCATCCCCTGTGACTCCATTCCCCCACCTCAGCAGGGGCCTGGGCCACTGCTCAACTGCCCACCTCAGAGGCCCTCTCCTACCCTACCGCAATGAAGACTCCATCCTCAAGGGACATTAACAGTCAAAGCAGCCAGACCAGATTCTGTCTCTCCTTTCCCCTGAAGCAATGCGCTGATCAGCTGTCTCTGGTGTTCTGAAATCTTCAACCTTCACCATCATCTCTTTCCCTTGAACCACAGAACTTACTGTAATGACTACAGACCTCTGTGGTAATTAAGTAATTTGATTTAATCTCCTTTATACTTTTGCATTCCCTGGTCCATATTTTGCACATTGCATGCTCTTCATTTCAAAAACTATACAGATCTTTTAATTTAGTTAACGGTTGTATTTTTACTTTTTTAAATAGATGTTTCATTTTTTATTGTATTTTTTTCATATGTATGATTCTGTTGTATGTGATAACCTACTTGGCAATAAACCTGATTTCCCAGCTCATTGGTAAGAGGCTTTTTTGTAGTGCCAAGCAATCACCCACAGTCTTTCTCCCAGTGCATCCTTCATCATTAGGCCCAAACAGCCTGTATACACCAACTCTCCTTTATGACTGTCTCTTGCCTATACCTTCATTTGGCTTACTATCCTCTGCTCCCATTTCCTTGTTATTCCTTGAGCTGGTGGTGTCAGCGGGTCAGGATTTGTTTGCAGCTTTATCCAAGAGGGTAGCATACACTGGCCATCTCCACATGGCCATTAGATGCTTTCTCTCTATAATAAGGTTCCAACAGTGGTTGCAGTGGCTTTTAAAAAAAGAGCAGATTTTCTATGCAGATGACATCCAGTTATATGTCTCTTTTAACCCGGAAGAGACTGACAAAGTGTTGGAACTGCTCAAATGTTTGACTTCCATCAAGGATTGGCTGGCAAAATCCGAAATCCTTATGTTGCTCCGGACACTACAGCTTCCAAGGTTACTCAGCTCTTGGGGTCCCTTTCTTCAGCGGTACAGTCCAAACTGAGAAATCTTGGTGTTATATTTGATAATAACATATATTTTGATCAACATATCAAATCACTGACCCGCATGTTTCTTTCAATTAAGAAACATTGCCAAACTTAGAGCTGTTGTTTCGCATTCTGAGCTTGAGATGATTATTCATGGATTTATATCATCCCGGCTTGATTACTGCCATTCCATTTTCACTAGTCTTAGCAAGTCGTCCCGGGACTGTCTACAACCAGTCCAGAACTCTGCTGCAAGGCTGTTGACCAGGTCCAGCAGGATGTCGCACATCACTCCAATTTTATACTCATTACATTGCAACCCAGTCTCACAGCAGTTTGTGAAATGGTCACGTTATTTAATCTATTGATTTGTGTTCACAGGGACGTTTTTCTCTCCCGCGTGTGGCGTTTTGTTTCCCCGTTGTCTTTCTAATCACAACCGTCCCGTCATTGTCGCGCGTCCCCTGCGGCTGTCTCCTGGCGTGTGAGGCGTCCTTTCCCCGTTGTCTTCCTAATCACAACCGTCCCGTTATTGTCGTGCGTCCCTGCGGCCGTCTCCCGGCGTGTGAGGCGCCCTTTCCCCGTTGTGTTTTTCCAAAATCCAACCTCTGAATAGATGGTTCCCATTTCGTGCTGGCCACCACGAAAAAAACAAGATAAATGTGTTGTTGTACACGAATCAATAGATTAAAAATAACGTGACAATTACACTAACTGCCGTGAGACCGTGTTATACATTGGCTTCAGATCAAGTTCAGGATCCAATTTAAAGTTCTTGTTCTGGCTTATAAAGCTTTGCATGGTCTGGCACCTGTTTATATCTCGGACCTGCTCCATCCGTACACTACACTACTAACAGGTCCCTTGGGTATTCTAACCAAGGATTATTGGTGGTCCCACGCACTCGTTTAAAAACTAAAGGTAACCGTTCCTTTGAAGCAGTGGCTCCAAACCTGTGGAACGTCCTTCCTACTGTCTTACGTTCTGCAGTCTCTGTTGAAGCTTTTAAAAAGCAGCTGAAGACACGTTTGTTTAAACTTTAGTTTTTAATCGTTGAAATGATTTTCATTGGTCGTTAAATTATTATTTTTTTCCCTTGTTTATTATCTGTTGGATTGTACTGTATTTTTTACAAATGTTTATCATGTGAAGCACTTTGTGACTTTGTCTGTAAAAGGTGCTATATCAAACGTATTATCTATCTTTCCTCAGCCATAATGGGAAACAATCCAATATTAAGAATGTTTTTTGGCAAAAATGTTTAAATTTATTTATTTTTTACACATCTGTACATTGTATGGCGTATGTTTTTCAGTGTGCATTGCGTGTTTGTTTGTTTTTTCAAAATGACGACAGTTTGCAATATGTACATATTTCTCATCTTGGTTGGATACTTTTGGACCCATGCTTATTATAATATTTAATCTCAACATTTCAGTGCAAAGCATACGGTCAGTAAATCATTTCATTCACCAATAGCACCACTACAACACTAAATGCATGTGTCAGGCCAAATTTGTGCTTAAATTAATTAAATCCTTTTTCAGTTTTTAGTCCACCAATTCCTAATAAGTGTCATGGTTGTGGTTTTCAGTTGTAGTTTTTCCCTGTTTAATTGTATTAATTAATTCCCTGTTTCCTTATTGTTTACTGTCTCATGTGTTTCTGTTCCATCCGTGTGTATGTTTTATGCTTAAGGTTTCTTGTTTTACTGGGTACTATTTGTGTCACGTCTAGTCCTTTGTCAAGTTTCTTTGTTTAGTTGGTTTCATGTTTTCTGTTGGTTTTCCTATTTCCTGTTTTATTTTGAAGTCTGTTTTTTTCTCCCTAGTCTTGTCTGGTTTTACTTCCTGTCTTTTGTTTTCCTGCCCTTGTGATTGTCTGATGTGTTTCACCTGTTCCCCAGCCCTAGTGTCACCTGTCCCTCGTTTCGCTGTCCCAGAAGGATTCTGCCTTCGCCGCCAGCCTCCAGAGGGATATCGCCTTCGCTGCCGGCCTCCAGATGGGTTTCGCCTTCGCAGCCGGCCTTAAGAGGGGATTCGCCTTTGCCGTCGGCCTCCAGAGGGGTTTCGCCTTCGCCGCAGGTCTTCAGAAGGGTTTGGTCTTCGCCGCCAGCTTTCAGAGGGGTTTCGCCTTCGCCACCGGCCTCCAGAGAGTCTTCGACGTCCTGTTCGGCCGCCAGAGGGGTTTTGTCTTCGTCGACGGCCACCTGATTATCCTCGACGGCATGTTCTGCCACCAGAGTGGCTCCATCTTCGCTGCTGTCCGCAGCCTTTCTGTCCCCAAGTCCCACTGTCCCCAGGTCCCGAGTTCCCACAGTCCTCAGTTCCCAAACCCCGTTGACTCTTGGTCTATCCACCTTTTTCCAAGCAATTGCAATGACTCTTTTGGCCAACAACAGACCTATATCTAAAAATAATCGATGCTTCTTTCTTATGTTACAGTTAGTTAGTTTTGGCTCAATACACTGTTTCACTTCTTCCCAGAATTTCTTTATTTGAGAACACTGCCACAAACAACGGAAAATCGTGCCCTTTTCCTTGTCACATTTTATGCAAACATCCGGTATGGCATTATTGAATTTGTTAAGTTTAACTGGAGTCATGTAAGAATGCATTAACCAGTTGTTTTTATTTTTTTTGTATTTTAAACATGTGTTCACTGTTTGTAATTGTGCTTTGGTACACGCCCTCTCCCACTCCTCAATGGAGATATTCTCCTGCAGGTCCTCTCTCCAGGACTCAAGCTTATTTACTGACGTTTCTGAAGATTCACCAATCAGTTCATTATATATTTTGGAAATCAAGCCCCTTCCCTGGCAGTCTCTCACCATCGTTTCTTCGAGTGATGATGGGCTAGGAATGGACAAGGACTGATTTTGTTGAGTTCTAATAAAATCTCTCAGTTATAAATATCTAAAGAACTGTCTGCGAGCTATGTCGTGCTTGACAACAATTTCATCAAAAGACATGAGATGAGTATCGTCAGGACTATAAAGATCTATTTTTTGTAACCCCTGTTCAGCCCAAATTTTAAACACCCCCTCACCTCCTCCTGGGGGGGAAGAGATAATTTCCCCTCATCGGAATAAATAATGAGAGCGAGTCAACTACTTTGAGATATTTCTTAACCTGTTGCCACACACTAATCATATTTTTAATATATAATATATATATAATATGATTCTTGGTGTTATTTTTGAGTTTCTTAAAATTAGCTGAGTACAGGTAAATGGGCAAAGGCAGCTTCAGTGTATCACCTTCCATTTCTCTCCACAGTGGCACATTCTCTTCAGAGTAGAGGAACATCAGTGTTCTCAGTTGTGCCGCCCAGTAGTACCATATTGGGTTTGGGCATTTAAGCCCTCCTCTATCATAAGGCAAGGACAACAATGATAGGCGCAGCCTGGATCGTCTATTGTTCCATAGAAACTTGATGAAAAGTGTCTTCAGCTGAGAAAATAAATTGCTTGGTGATGGCAGAGGTTTTATTATTTTTATAATATTTTTATTTTGAAATAAATACAACAGTTTAGGAAGTACATTCATTTTGAGAGTATTTATTTCCCCCATTAACAACATTGGTAACGAAGCCCATCTATCTAAAGAATTTGAGATCTCTTGCATAACTGGTCTATAGTTAGTTTCTATGATATTGTTAAGCAATGGAACAATTTGAATGCCTAAATAAGAGAAGCAATTGACAACCTTAAATTGTGCAACTACATTAGTTGGATTTTCCCTGTCTACTTCGTTTAATAACATAATGGATGTTTTAGACTTATTAATCTTAATAAGTCTAATCTTAATTCATACCCTGAAATCTTACCGAACTTCCTAATCAGGTCTAGCAGGGCCGGGATGGATTTGTTGGTATTTTTGAGAAAAACAATTATGTCATCTGCATATAAAGCTAAACGGTGTTCCGTCTGTCCTATGGTTATTCCAGAAATGCTATCATGTGACCTCACTGCAATTGTCAAAGTTTCGATTGTAGTGAACAACAATGGAGACAAAGGGTCCCCTTGTCTACACCCTCGATTTATTTTTATAGTTTTCGATATATTACTGTTAGTCAAAATGTGTGCATGTGGTTCCTTATAGAGTAATCTTATCCAATTACAAAAATTCTCCCCAAACCAAAGCGTGCCAGAATCTCAAACAAATAAGACCATTCCACTCTGTCAAACGCTTTTTCAGCATCGAGTGACAATAAAGCAGTATCTGGGGCCCCCTTTTGATGATAAAGAATTTTCAAAATCCTTCTGACATTGTGGAAGGCTTGTCTGCCACGAATAGACCCATTCTGGTCTCCCAATTATCTTAGTTATTATTTCTTCGATTGTTTTTGCTAAAATCTTACAAAGTATTTTCAAATCTGCGTTTAGCAGACCGATAGGTCTCCAGTTTTCACATTTATTATTTGGTTTACCTGCCTTCGGGAGCAGAGTAATTAATGCTCCTCTTAGAGACGATGGCAAGGTACCATTTTGGAAGGACTCTGTAACCATTTCTAAAATTGGAGTCATCAATTTATTTTTAATTTTTTTATAGATTTCATTTGGGAGGCCATCAGGTCCGGGACTTTTTCCTACTTTAATACTATCAATTGCAGCAGATAATCCCTCTATTGTAATATCTTTCTCCAAATTAGTCCTCCTAAAAACACTTGTAGTTCCGAATTGTCATTAATCATTTCCGAACTATAAAGACCCTCATAAAATTTCCTGAAGGTTTCATTTATTTCTGTTGGATCTGCAATGGTTTCTCCTTGATCGCTCCGCAGTGAGGTGATAGCTCTTTCGCTCTGTAGCTGCTTGAGACGCCATGCAAGAACTTTCCCAGGTTTTTCACCCTGATCATAGAACTGCTTAAGTCACAACAGACTGGCCATCGCTTTGTGTGCAGATAATTCGTTGTATTGTGCTCTAAGCCAGTGGTTTTCAACCACTGTGCCGCGGCACACTAGTGTGCCGTGAGAGATCGTCCTGTGTGCCATGAGAAATTATCCGATTTTACTTAATTGGTCCAACATTTTTTTTTTTTTATTGAGTTACTGCAAATAATTTGCCATTGTTGCGCATCTGTGCCTGCAATGTGATGACTGGCAGAGACATTAAATACTATTCTGTATCAGTAGGTGGCAGTATAGCGCAATAATGACCTTGTTGATTTAAGACAATAGAATTACTGCCACAGGGCTCCAGACTGCGGCCAAATGGTCGCATTTTGCGACCAAAATTTGAGTGTGCGACTGAATTTTACATCCAGTCGCACATGTGCGACCAGTAAATTTGCCCCCTTTTTTTACACGTTAAACGTTGAAATTTCGGTACCTGAGAGCACGTAAGCGCAAGCTTATCTGTCCTCTCTGAAAATTGACAGAGAGCGGAGCTCTGACACAAACACACACACTCACACACACGCAGAGCTGCAGACGATGCAAACTACGTGGGCTCTGCAGTTTTGTTGAAGTCACAGTGAGTCACGGAAATGCAGATAAAGTGGTTTCAAGTGCGGTTACAGTTTTTCATAACTTCACGCAGACAGCGTTTGCTGCGATATGATATTAATGGAGAGCCGAAAGCGGTCGCGGTGGTGTTGACGTTACACTTCCTCGGAGATGAGCAGCCAGGCACAACGGTGGTTTCTATGCCCTGGTGACTGACTGACAGGCTGAGGTTGTAAGGCAAGGCAACTTTATTTCTACAGCACCTTTCAGCAACAAGGCAATTCAAAGTGCTTTACATGAAACATTAAAGAGCAATTAAAAGCGGTCATGAAAATAAAACAGGCTAAAAAAGAATATACAAATACAATAATAAACAAAATATATATATTTTTTTTTTACTGTCATGACAGCGATGGTGCTGTCGGTTAACCTATGTTGCATCTTCAAAAGTGACACTGAATTTGAAACAGCACATTGTAATTTCTGCATCTATTATCAAAGTATTTATTAGTAATACAGTGGAAATTAGTAGAATGTGAATATTTGGTTAGCATGTTGATTTACGGTGTGTGCCCCTAAATTTTCTGGTTGTGCCCCTAAAATTTTCAGTTGGGGGCCACTGTGCTCCTAGTGAAAAAAGTTAGTCTGGAGCCTTGCTGCCACCTTTCGCGCGCATCCCGCAGTGACAGGATGTAAACAGTAGGGCCGAGATCATCGATGTAAGCCTGCAAAAGCGATGGATACATTTTTAAAAAGGAAAAATGCAGATTCTGATCTTATTAGGCTACAATGTGTCATTTTGTAACATTTTTGGTTGGTGGTGTGCCGCGGGATTTTTTTAATGTAAAAAATGTGCCGTGGCTCAAAAAAGGTTGAAAAACACTGCTCTAAGCAGCAATAGATTTTGATGAGATTCTGTTGACCTTGTTCGATAATACTCATTTTCTATTTACGTTATTTTCTTCTCTAAGTTTTTTGCCTTTTGAAAAGTAAATTTTGCTTTAGAGCTTGTGATGCTGATTATTTGGCCTCTAATATAAGCCTTAAAAGCCTCCCATCTCATGCTTGCCGAAGTTTCTGTCGTATTAGTTTCAAAACAGAAACTGAGTTGTTCATCCAGAAAAGAGACAAAGCCGGGGTCCGCCAGCCATTTTTGTTTGCAACGCCAAATCTTAGCGTCTTTCACTAGCTTTGAGTCCTGATATACCAATGAGTTGGGAGCATGGTCTGAAATTAGGATAGCATCATAAGAGCATTCCTTGACTTTGTGCCTTAACTCTGCAGATATAAAAAAGAAGTCAATTCTTGAATAGGACTTGTGTACACCGGAGTAACACGAAAACTTTCAATCGTCAGGGTTTTCTTCCCTCCAGATATCTATTAAGTTCAATTCTTTCATGAAGTTATGTATAATTACCCTACTACAAATGTGAGACTCTACGGCTCCAGAGCTCCTATCCTTCGCCGGATCTAATGCACAGTTAAAATCGCCCGCCACCACACATTTACCAGGAAGAGTGGACAAAATAAGGAATAAGTTTTGAAAAAAGTTGGGTTCATCTGTATTTGGTGCATAGATGTTCGCCAAGAAAATTTGCTCTTTTAGTAAATTTCCTTGAATGATAAGGTATCGTCCAAATTTCTTTGGAGTGGTATTGACTCATGCACCAAAGTAGTGACACCTCTAGCTTGAGAGTTAAACGATGCAGAAAAGACCTTGCCTCTCCACCTCGTCCTAATTTTCAGATCCTCATTGTACATCAGGTGTGTTTCCTGAAGAAACAGACTGCATTGATTTTATCCTGTTCATGACTTGTTTGACTTTCTTAAGTTTTCGTAACCCCCTGCAGTTCCATGATGTGATTTTAATTTTTTATCTCACTAGACATTTTGTATAGTTTGTATAGTTATACTCCCCAAACATTTTAAGGTGTTTGTAAAAAGTAAAAAGTGAAACAAACAAAAGACAAACATAAATAATATTACTGACGAACACCATACCCAAACCAACACCCATATCCAGGACACTTAGCCTGAATTTCTTTCCCCTGTAATCTTAAAACTTCCAGATAGCTGTTAACTGTTCCACCCCAAGGGTAAGACAGTATCACTGAGCTAACAAAAAAACAAACAACTAATTATAACACTAACCTCACGCTCCCATGCTACCATAATTAAAACTTAAACATTTTTCTTTCATAAACACCCTCCTTTTACTATGAACTAAATCAAATTTCACTCTCTGAAGTCACTATGTTGTTCTAGGAGAATCTGAACAGAAATGAAGAAGTGAGGTGATATAATCCCAATTAATTTAAGGTTAACAAAGTGACAGTTGCCAAAGTGACAGTTGCCAAAGATACATTCTGCCTCTTAACTCTTGTTTATAAAGAAAAGGGGAATACCTAAAGAGCTCAGTCTTGGAGTGAGTAGAGAATGGAGAGTAACATAGCTTTAACAGTTACTATAAGCTCTGAGTATAAGCCTATTATATATACTGTAATAAACACTATTAAACAAAGGTGTATACTTGCTACCTGCCGCCACGTCTTGGTAAAACCTCACTGTCTGGTTCTTGTATCGTACTTCTCTTTTTGTCTTGGCTACTCTCGTCACCAATTCTTTATCCCTGAAGTTCAAAAACTTCATTATCAGCGTTCGGGGTGAAGGGTTGTTGTGTGCGCCTGGCCCGATTCTGTGAGCCCTCTCCACCGTTAGTTTTGTGCGCCCCAGCGGCAGTTCCAGTGCACCCGGTAGCCAATTCTCCAAAAATCAGAATCAGAATCAGCTTTATTTGCCAGGTATGAGGACATATACGAGGAATTTTGCTTTGGATTATACATTGCTCACAATGTGCTTACTCATACAAAACAAACAACAAAAATAAACAAACTGGTTGAGGCAGTAGTGCAAAATGTGCAGGAGTAAATTATTTTTATGATAAATTATTATTATTTTAATTATGGAGCATAGTGCAAAGGATTCTGTAATAAATAAGTATTATGTTATTATACAAGTATTATATTACAATATGAACAGTATGAACAGCTCTGAAATAGAAAATAAATAATAAGTGGATCCAGTAAACAGGTGCTGATTAGAGACAGTGTTGCTGGGTTATTGCACAGGAATTGAACCTGACACTGTGAGTCAGAAGTCAGCTGTTCATCAGAGTGATGGCTTGTGGAAAGAAACTGTTCCTGAGTCTGTTGGTTTTGGCATACAGTGCTCTGTAGCGCCTACCAGAGAGGAGAAGCTGAAACAGGTTGTGTCCGGGGTGAGATGGGTCTGCAGTGATAGTCTTGCTCGTTGTAGTCTGCTCCTGTCCTTTTTGGTGGCAGATCCAAACCAGACAGTGATGGACGTGCAGAGGACAGACTGGATGATGGCTGTGTAGAAGTGGATCAGCAGCTCCAGAGGCAGGTTGAGCTTCCTAAGCTGGCGCAGGTAGTACATCCTCTGCTGGGCCTTCTTGATGATGGTGTCAGTGTTGGGCTTCAGGAGTTTAACAGATGGGTCTCCTGTGGTGCAGTCATTGGTGTAGAGGGAGAGGAGTGCTAATAGTCCGGGTGCTGGATATGATGTTCCTCAGCCTCACCTGCTGACTCCTGTCAGTCAGGAAGTTTGTGATCCACTGACAGGTGGAGGCTGGCACAGTGAGCTGGGTGAGTTTGGTGCTGAGGATGTCTGGGATGATGGTGTTGAACGCCGAGCTGAAGTCCACAAACAGGATCCTTGCATATGCCCCTGGAGAGTCGAGGTGTTGCAGGATGTAATGCAGTCCCAAGTTGACTGCATCATACACAGACCTGTTAGCCCTGTAGGCAAACTGCAGGGGATCCAGTAAGGGGACTGTGGTGTCCTTCAGGTGGGCCAACACCAGTCTTTCAAAGGACTTCATGACTACAGATGTCAGGGCGACAGGCCTGTAGTCATTTAGTCCAGAGATGGAAGGTTTTTTGGGGACTGGGATGATTGTGGAGCGTTTGAAGCAGGAGGGAACTTCAGATGGCTCCAGTGATCTGTTGAAGATCTGAGTGAAGACACATGGGTCTTCACCCTCCGCTCCCTCTGGTAAATTGACCAGCCTCAAATTGGAGCGCCTTGATCTTGTCTCCAGGTCCAGTAGTTTTCCCTCCAAGTCCTTATTTTTGTTTTCTAGGACTTGTACTTTTGTTTGGAGCGAGGCGACGTTATCTTCAGTTGTCGAAATCCTTGTTTCTGCCTCCGTGACACGCTCTGCACAGTCAGTGATATCTTTCCTGACACTTTCAATAGCGGACAATATGCCATCAAACCTGGTGGAAACTTCAGTTTTCATGTCGTTAATAGCAGTCAGAATGGTAGCCACCATAGGACCGGACTCTCCCGCCGCCGTATCATTGCTTCTACCCGACGATTTATCCTCCGGAGTCGAGCTAGCATTAGCCTCGTCGGAGTCCATGGCTTCGAAGTTAGCTAAGGATTTCTTGCTAGTGCTAGACCTCGTAAAGTCCAACAATTTAGCTTGAAGAGTTTTATTTCGCCCTTGACTGACTTTTTTCTGTGACACAATAGTACAATATTTAAGAAGGATTTAGCCAACAGGGTAGCAAAGCAGGTTAACGCGCGTTCACTCAGCTCGCCGCCATACCGGAAGTCCCCGATGATTTTTTTTAAACATTATTACGGTGCATAACTTACTGGAACAAAACTGAGCAACGTGTTGTTGCTAGTGACAAAACAACTGATTAAATATGTACATTGAAGTGCTTTTATCATGTATGGTCACGTGAGTATCAGAAGTGTAGAGGGTTTCACAGCATGCAAACTTTAAGAAGAGGTTGTACAAAGCATATTTTGTAACTTAATCACTAGTTATTATATTACACCCATCTTAAATGCCATTGTTTATAAGGGCATACAAAATGTATTATTTTAATAAGAATTTGTATTATTTTTATTTCATTTGTAAATTACTAAGAACAAAATTGAAGTAGCCTATTTTATGCATTTTCCTTGATAATCAAACTCATGATACCTTTATAGCGCAATCATAATTGCATTATAGTAATCCCAATATGACTTTTTCTTCAAATCATGCAGCCCTACCACAGTATGTGAAAAAATGAAATGGCAGATGCAGAGTTCAATTTTATAGTGTACTAGTGCAATTGAACGTATCATTTATTTTTTCTGGAATTCATTAGGGACCTAAATTAAAGTTGTAAAAAACTGTGGTTTGCACCACAGGTGCTAAATCACATGAACTACCCATTAACATTTGTTTCCTTTTTACTAAGTTCAGAGATGGTTTAACATCTCTAGGTGTCCTAGATGCTCTCCGGAGATACCCTCTACAAACAAAGTGCCTTTTTGTGAAAGCTGAAAAGGGTTTAACAGCGACTGATGTGGAGAATCTCTTCCAGATCATTTATTCAGAAAGAGGGAGTAATGCATTTCGAGAAGAGTGCCGGATCCTGGTTTTCTGGCAAGACTATCTTCAGGATGCTGAAAGTAAGTTCTGCATTTTGGCAATGTATTTCAATATGAGACAGTTTACTATTATTTGTCTTCTGCCATGGCTTAAATAGTCATGAGCTGGAATGAACCTCTGTCTCCCTTGTTCAGGTGAGGTGAATAAATGGTAGGGGGATGTGTGATGCTCGTACTCCCTTGGCTCTCATCCTTATACCACTGGTTAGCTACTGTATCACTGCTGCTCTGCCAATATTGCTGAGCGGTTTAAGTACATTATTGTTGTCATATGCACAATGATTACAGAAGTCATTGGCAATGAAAGGCAACAGGCTCACTCCAACAATGCTCATGAATTAACTATAAAAATAGAAATCATGAAAGTTAATATATAGGCCTTAAATATAAATGAAGTAATAGAAATGGTGTACAGTATTACCAAAGAAAACACTGAATGTAAACGGAATTATATAACATATATTGTAGATGCAAAGTTTATTACGAATTAATAAAATGCATAATAATACAAATTCAATCAAAATAATGTTCTCGAGTGCCGCTGCGGAGCCTTGAAAAGGTCAACCAAAAGCAAAGCCAATTACAGGGCTCCACACACACTTATTGAAGTCGAGTTACATCCAAGTAACTCCTATGTGTGATCAGTCTCACTCCTTAAACTGATTTAAACAAGCTGAAGTGACTTTGTGAAACCCCAAACCCAGTCATTGCTGCTTATGACTTGGATTTTGGCTAATTGATCTGCTTCCTTCCTTTGATTGCAAAAAAAGCTGCAACAAAAAGTATGCAGTGTTGAATTTGATCCCTCCACAAAGTAATACAATTTATATGTACCATAAACCAAACTAGCAGATGCACACCTACAGTACCAACATATCTTGGCTGTTATGGCTGTTGTGCGCAAATAATGTTGCTAGCACCTATATCTTTTTTTGCTGATAAATGGTGCACTATGCACTATATTCACTAACCCAGGCAACTCTTCCAAATTCCAGTGTCATTTCAACAGTCACCTTTCTTACATCACTTCTGCATTACTCCAGTAGTATAATACTTAATAATTAAATATCAGACATATACATGATTTAATTGTGCTACTCTCTGTTTATGTTTTACAGTTGAAAACGATGTCTCTCTAGAAGATATTCTTGTTTTCTTCACTGGATGTGACAGCATTCCAGCACTGGGTTTCTCTCCAAAGCCCAGCCTTGAATTCATCACCCACTCCCGATTTCCAGTGGCTAATACCAGTTCATGCAGTATACGCTGATTTCAGATCTAAAATGAATTTTGCCATACACAGTTCACCCGGATTTGGAAGAGTGTGAAATGTTAAAAATAATGGAGGGCTTGTAGAGCTTGTTATGATTTTGTGTTTTCTTTATAAGTGCAAGGTTTATTTTTGTTTGTTATCCTATGGAGAAAAATCAAGCATTTGCTGTAATAACAACATGAACAATATACAGTAAAACAATCTAAGTTTTTGAAGACATTTGAAGATATATTTCAAGCCATGGCTTTGCCTTTCAGATTGTATAATGTGAACTTTTTTTAAGTTGATAAAAGTGTGGCACTTTTTTTCTTTTTATTTACAAACACAATTTGGTTATAGTTAAGGTCATGGTAAGGGTTAAAGAAAAGATCATACATGGCAATCTTTCAAATTCAGATTTGGGGTAGCTAGATGTGTCCAAACAACTGTACATAGCTATGGGTCGTAAAAGAACAAATTGCTCCAACAACTCATTAGTTCATTTTGTACACGAGGACAGGATGTTGTTGTTAATTGTTTTATAAGCTGTAAATCCAGCCCCATTGCTATGGCAGAATATGGACTCTAGGTTGTGGTATGGCCTTCTAACAAATACACTGTTTTGTTACTACTTTGTGTGTACTGGCTTACTGTCTTTTTAATATCTATTGTGATGGGATATGTGCATCGCAGACTTTAAATGTAATATTTTTCTATTAGATAGTTAACAAAACTGTATACAAAATTAAGCTTATTTAAGTAATAAAAACACAGGGTTCATCTTCGTCAATATGGTTATAATTATACTTTTTGAAAAATGATACATAATATGCACAGCATGTATTTATATGGTGATAATTGCTATGGGTTTTCATTAGTCACATTATTATTAGTCATCATTTCTTTGAAGCAGTGTTCTATCCCATGATTTCCATCATCAATCATTGGATTAATTTGCATTAAATCAACATCCCAGTGGTGGTAATAAGGGGGTTGCACATGATTCAGTCTTACATGTTGAGGCAGTTGGAGCATTCCCACTGTCCAGAGTTGCATTGGGGACCTGGTCTCCATTGTCCTTAAGCTGTGGTTGTTCCACTGCCTTACAAACTCATCCACAGATCTGTTTACTCTTGGAAGGTAAACATGGTAAAGAGCCCTAATGTGAAGTGGGTCAGTGCTGTCTAAAATTCCAACGTTTTCCCTAAAGAGGAAAAGGTCTTTAAAGTATGTTGACACCACCTGTTTAGTTCTCCTCATTACGATTACGAACACTACGTCCAACCATGAAACTTGCCCTGTTTGCCCCTCAATTTTCAATCATAAACCATGCTATATCAATATTTTCACTCCCAGCATCACTCCTGACATGTGGAAGTCTAAATACATCAATAGCACCCTGAAAAAGTTGCAAGGCAGTTTCTGCTCTGTTGTCTGTGTAACATCGTAGGTAAGTAATGCAGCGGCTATAGCCGTCAACTCCTTCATGAAACACAAATCCCCATGGATTTAACTTGTGGTTTGTGTCAATGTGCCTGGAATAAGAAGAAATGTTATTATTTTTGAAACACTTGGTTGCTCATCAACATTTAAGTTATTTGGCTTTGCTGTCCTACGTTTTGTATATACAGTATAGTTTAAATGGCTTATTATTTATTTGGTCTTCTTAAATCAGTACATCAATCTTTCTTGCTTCATTCACCATCTAGGGAGTAATGACTAATGTCAATCAAATTTACAAAACACATACCACACTTGATTTGGGACAGAGACATTGTAGACACTCCTTTGTATTGCCCTTTGTCCTCTAAGGCTCTTCCCTCGGGATCTACTGTTCTTAATTGCTCTTGCACTCGCCATCTCTGAACTCTTATCCCTCTCCCTCTCAAACTACCAGTGATGGAGGTCTCTCCTGAGCCAGGGGTTTGTCTAAGAACCTTAGTAATAAGACGGTCAAGATCATCATTTGAAATGTTGGTAAAACTCCCATAGTCCACTAAACCAAGATGTGTCCTGTGGTTGTACAGTGTTCGTATGTTTACAGACAGCATTCGAGATATGGCCATCCAGCTAAATCCTAAATCCTGCATGTGAGTAAGCTGAACAGCTGGTATGTTGTACCTTAAAAGAGAAACAAAAGAAAGAAATGTGAATGAATGGCTGATTTTATATTCAATGGTGGACTGTAATCAAGTACATTTACATGAGTACTATAACTGTAAAGGTCCCATGACATGGTGCTCTTTGGATGCTTTTATATAGACCTTAGTGGTCCCCTAATACTGTATCTGAAGTCTCTTTTATATAGGCCTCAGTGGTCCCCTAATACTGTATCTGAAGTCTCTTTTATATAGACCTTAGTGGTCCCCTAATACTGTATCTGAAGTCTCTTTCCTGAAATTCAGCCTTGGTGCAGAATTACAGCCACTAGAGCCAGTCCCACAATGAGCTTTCCTTAGTATGTGCCATTTTTGTGTCTGTAGCGATTGAGGAGGAGAGAGGGGGGGGGGGGGGGGGCAAGGTGGAGAGTGGGGGTGTGGCCTTGACCAACTGCCACTTTGCTCGTTTGAAAGTCATGACGTCGCTCTCTCATGGGTGGGCCAAATTCTCTGGGCAGGCAAAGCAGAGAAAGGGGAGGTAACCTTCCTCCTTATGACATCATAAGGAGGAGATTCCAGATCGGCCCATCTGAGCTTTCATTTTCTCAAAGGCAGAGCAGGATACCCAGGGCTCGGTTTACACCTATTGCCATTTCTAGCCACTGGGGGACCATAGGCAGGCTGGGAGAACGCATATTAATGTTAAAAAAACCTCATAAAGTTAAATTGTCATGCCATGGGACCTTTAATGTTTGTAACATATTTTTGACGTAGTGGAGTAGAGGTATAAAGTCGCCGGAAATGAAAATATTGTAGTGAAATCGAGTACCTCCAGTTTGTTAACTTTGTTACAGTTCTAAATATATGTACTTCCCACCACTGCATAACACCTTGTATTAATAATCTTAGCAATTACTTGATTGTAACATGTACTAAAAAATGAAAATATAATCGAAAGTATATTCCTGGCCTGCAACAACCTCCACCCCCATACATTTGGTCAACGCTGAAGTTGGCTTCCGATTCAAAGTTTCCGATTCGGCAGTTACAGGGAAATTAAATTGAAAGTTTATTTCTAAATACATTTTTACAGATCTGAAAATGTGTTTAAAAAAATCTATAGCCTCTCTGGGATAATTTAGTCCTGATTTGATAAATGGTTTTAGATCTGACCTGGTTCAATGTGGTTTACATGTGAAAAAAACAGTCAAATCTCCCAAGATCAGTGGCTCAGCAATGTAAGTTATAGCCTATGTTTCCCTCAACTGCCAAATCGGTCGCTGTGAATCGGAAGCCAACTTCACCATCATTACAGTTGTTTCCATTTATATCACTTACCTCGGTCTTCCTCCCCGAGATGCAGAATGTGTGCCCATACCATGCGCTTCCATTTGAAGTGTTACTTCTGCCAACATCTCCCAAAGACACTCATACATTCCTTCAAGAATGATGCATAATGTTCTTTCAGCAATATTTTGTTGAACAGGATTGCTCATAAGCACCAAGAATGTCGCAATAATGGAAATATGATCCTCAAGGTGACGCAATATAATTTCCAAACTGTTTGTGTCATTTGGCGTGCCTGCTGGAGGGAGGGGAGGGTGTCTCCTGATTTACCCCAGCATAACAGACACCAGTGAAACTTCCCCTCAGAATCCTCCTACCCACTGAGGAGTCATTCGTGAGCTGTGTTCCTCTGATCTGCACTGACCCCTCCTCCTGGAATGGCAAAGCAGGTTGAAAGGTGACATGGGGACATCATGGTTGACGGAGTGGGAAAAGTTGCATCCTGGGCTGTGCTGGAACTGGCTGACCTGGATCCACCTTCCCTGCAGCGCTTTCGCGGTCAGTTGTCTATGCATATGGAAAATCCTCCTGTGCCAGCCAGCCAGCTCGTCTTTGATATCCTCCTATAATCCCTGATAAAAGGAATTTAGCAGGGCCTCCTGGTTCCAGCCACTCTCTGCTGCAAGAGTAAGAAACTATAGTCGAATCGGCCACTGTCCCTGTCCCAGGCCGTGGAGAAGTTTACCAGCCTCTTGGCCAGTGACTGGATGGTCAAAAACTGTCTGCAGATTAACAGAGAATGTTCATCAAGCAAAGGTGTCACAGACAGACGACTGGCATTGCTGTAACCCACATCAAGGTACGCCAGGTTTCAGTCAGGAAAATAAACCCATAATTTCCCTACAAAATTTAAGGCTTGTTAGCAACAGAGCATGCAGAGTGTGGACTGATAGCTAGTGAGGTGCCAGTTCACTTCCTAGGCACTGCCAATGTGCCCTTGAGCAAGGCACCAAACAACCAACTGCTCGGGCACCTGTCCATGGGCTTACCCCCTCACTCTGACATCTCTACAGTACATTTAGTGCATGTATAGGTCTTAGGCATGTGTGTGTATTTACATGTGTGTGTAATATCAACACGGTCTCATGACAGTTTGTGTAATTGTCACGTTATTTTTAATCTATTGATTTGTGTACAACAACACGTTTATCTCGTTTTTTTCATGGTGACCAGCACGAAATGGGAACCATCTATTCAGAGGTTGGGTTTCGGGAAAACAATAGGGAAAGGACGCCTCACACACTGGGAGACGGCCGCTGGGGACACGCGACAGTAATGGGACAGTTGTGATTAGGAAGACTACGGGGAAAGGATGCCTCACACGCCGGGAGACGGCCGCTGGGGACGCATGACAATAACGGGACGGTTGTGATTAGGAAGACAACGGGGAAAGGATGCCTCACACGCCGGGAGACGGCCGCTGGGGACGCATGACAATAACGGGACGGTTGTGATTAGGAAGACAACGGGGAAAGGACGCCTCACACGCCGGGAGACGGCTGCGGGGGACGCATGACAATAACGGGACGGTTGTGATTAGGAAGACAACGGGGAAAGGACGCCTCACACGCCGGGAGACGGCTGCGGGGGACGCGCGACAATAACGGGATGGTTATGGAACGCCAAAAAGCTCACATTACGTCACTTTCCTACCTGTTTTGAACGGTCAGGACGCCGTTTTTTACGTCGTCTAATGACAAAACGCCGTAAAAAGCGCCGTGGAATGCTCATCTAACGCCGCTTTTTACGTGGCTCAGTACGCGTAACATAACGCGTCAAAAGACACATAGTATATATGATAATGAGCTCCACCCTGTCTTTTCCAAAGCCAATACATTTGGACTGTTATCACCCAATCAGTAAAGAACAACAACAGACCACATTAATCCAACCCAGCACAAATATGAACAAAGCTCGGTGGATTTGGGAGAGGTTTTTTTTTTTGTACAGTCTATTTTTCAATTAGTTTGGCAATCGGTAAACTAAAATTGTAGGCAAATAAACTGTATTGTGTTTTCATTTAATAGGTTATCATTTGTGGAAGGTTTGCTGCAGATATAATTAACTAAAGGCCACTGATATTGTCCTAACTCGCTCTTGGTAAAATAAGTGCACCAACGTCCAATAATTAAAACCACGGATTTTCATCTCGGAAAATGAATGAGCTAGTTTTGATTGATATCGCTGCATTGTAGCTACATATTAAGTAAATAACGTCTGTGTTTCCCCCTACTTTTATTAACATAATAGAACCGATAGAACCATCCAGTTTATTTGAAGAGCCACAATCCAAACATAATGCAATATATCCACTAGGGGGCACTCACCCACTAGAAATACGTTTTTAACAGGCTTTAAAGACTTAAAGTGTATACATCCGTACCAACAATGTATTGATGTAACAAGTTCACCAACATGCTTAGGCCTACTTTCTACATTACAGCTTTCATTCTGCAGGTCTTGGTTTGGATGCAGCAGCACAGACGATTGGACCACTGGAGGCAGAACAGCAAGTGTGTTCCTACATGATGCACCTTGAAACCTGGTCTGGTAGAACTTCTCCACAAAGAGCATATCTGATTATGTTTTCAGCCACCTTCATGACATTGTGGATGGACTTCCTGGCCTGTGAAAAGCTGGGTTTCCATCCACTTTAAACATTTTAAGCACATATTTTAAAATGTTGTCTGTGCTTATTCCCATCTGCTCTCACTCTCCAAATCAAGGATGGAGTTGTGAATAGATGCAGGTTCAAAACTTGCCACCTAAAATGACTCTGGTGCATCTCATAAAATTATAATATAGTGGAAAAGTTTATTTTTTATTTTTATTTTTTTCAAAAAGTGAAACTTTCATATATTCTAAATTCATTACACATAAAAGGCCTTTTTTTGTTTTAGTCTTGATGATTACGGCGTACAGCTCATGGAAATGAAAAATCCGTACCTCAAAATATTAGAATATTATAACAAAGAATGTATAATACAGAAATGTGGACGTGAGAAGAATCAATCATCAGGATTTTAAAAAAAGAAACCTGAAATGATAAAGTTTCTGTGATGAATCTAGAATATATGAAAGTTTCACTTTTTGAATAAAGTTACAGAAATAAACTTTTCCACGATACTATAATTTTATGAAATGCACCTGTATCGCTACACAATGGCTTCATTTAAGAGCTCAAGTAAAGTTGTTGGTTTAAAATTAAAAGTTAACAAAAGAACATATCTTAACCCCAGCTGTCCATAAATGGTACAAGGGATGTTTCCACCAACAAACTGTTATTACTTGGACTTTTAAAAAGACCAATCAGTAGCCTATAAGCTGCTACATTTTAGACTTTTGAAGAGTTGAGACTGGGTGTAGGGTATTGTCAGGCTATAGCATTAAACAATTAAAGGAAGTGAAACAGATATTCTTTGAAATTCATTTAGGTGGTTTTCTGTTCATTAACTCCCACAACTAAAGCAGGTTGTTAGAGAAAGTTTAAAGATATGTAGGCTGGTGAAATCACCTTTCTAAAAAAAAAAAAAAAAAAAAAAGAATACATATATATATATATATATATATATATATATATTAAATAAGGCTTTTTGGAAAATGTATGTGAAATTTAAATCCGGTGTTGCACCGAAATCTGTGACCCGTCGTGATCTGTGTCCCTCCTGTTAAAAGCGTAGCGCCCCCTTCCGTGGTTAAGGTTAGGGACAGGGGTTTGGTTCAGGTTGAGGTAGGGGGACACCGATCTCGATGGGTCACAGATTTCTGTGTAACACCGGAACCTGAACCGCAAAATAAGGGGGCGGTCACTTTTGAGCTCTATTTAAGGATAACGCTACAGTCAGTTTTTAATCAAAAGAAGAGAGAAGAACGACGACTACTACTACTAGCTACTAGGGTTACTGTTACTGTTATTACCATAGACAGTATATAAGGGTTACTACTACTACTGTCCTGCTTTTTTTTTTTTTTTTTTTTTTAAAAGATGGCTAGGATAAACTTTATTTCCCAGTGCAAGTGGACATTAAATGACTGCACTCGTCTTCTGCAGACAGATGATGCTGGGCCTGCTGTGTTGGAATCCACATTAACAAGGTGAGAGTTTGAGTTGTAAAAACCTTTCTGTAATAGTGAAATTGCTAGAGAAATGTAGTTTCGTTTACAATATTGCTAGTGAATGTCAAGTTGAACTAGTGACTGGGTTAGTTTTTGCTAACGTTAGCCATGTCAAAGCACCTGGATATAATTAGTAAGAGGATGACCATGACTTCTGTAGGTTAGGGTTAACTTCAATGTAACGTAACGTCAACCTGGCTCGTAGATTTTGTGTATCCATCTTATTCCCTGTGAATTAACTGGGAAAGTAACGTTAACAGTTAGAGAATTCATTTCAAACGAAGATCTAAAAGATTAATGTTAGCTTGGTTAGTTTTAGCAGTGTGAACAAAACATTTTGGGCTAAAGTTATTAGCTAGCTGTTGTGGCGAACAGTTGTTATTGTAAAACTAACGTTTAGCCAGCTAACGTTCTAATCCTAATCCTAATGCATTGCAGATAAATTTGTCAGAAGGTTAATTCATGAGTGCCTGCTTATATAGGCTAACACGTTGAATCTATGCACTCTAAGCCGCAGGTGAATCAACTGGATCTCAAGGAAAACTATAAAACAACTTGCTGTTGTCTTTCAGAGTTTTTATTTTTGCACATTGTTCAATCGTTCTTGTCGTTAAAGGAGTTAATGATCAGGATTAAAAATCGAACGACGAACTCTCACGTGAAGACTGTTAGTTGTAGTGACTATAAAGTCATCAGGTATTTCAATTGTCAGATCATCTGTCCCATACATGTAATTGTTGACACCCCTTTTTCCTGTCTAGGATACTTGGAGTGCATGTGTAATGAGAGATGCTTGTGAATCTTAATGGGAAACGAAATATTCTCTCCCTTGGTGTACAGCATTGTATAAATCTTGTTCCTGATTGAATCCCGTTTTTAAATTGTCCATGTTTCTGCAGTCCTAAGAATTCCTATCCCAATGCAATTCTCCTTTCCAGTTATGTTAAAAGTTAAACTTAGACTGGCACTCCACTGAATTGTTTCCTGCCAATAATCTTGATGTCAACTGTTAAATCTTTACATTTCCTGGGTTCTAGGTTGGAGACCATGCAGAGGAGCCTTGAATGGGCAAGGGGGAGGCTGATAAATGTTCAAGCAACAGATTGCTTACTTGGAGACCTAGCTGAATATATCCATGAAGTAACGACCTGTAGAGGGCATGAACAACAAGGTAAGTTAAAATTACACTGCATCACAGATTGTGATGGTACATTTGTAGCTAGATTGCTTCATGTCTTCCCTCTCTTGCTTCAGTATTCTCAAATGAAAATGTTAATGGAATTGGTCTTTGTTCATTACAATACAGCTGAATATCAAGATCAGATCCTTCAGACACACACACAGCACACAAACTGCAATTCTAACAAATTCACTTGAATGACATTGTGCATTATTCTGTTGCAGCCAGTTTATCTTACCAGGCTCCACTGGCTTGGACTGGTGCTAGAGGTCCACCTCACTTTTCCATCTCTCCAGAGCAACTGTCGTTCCTAAAGTCATGTGGATTTACAGTGTCACAGACTGCAGATATTCT
Organism: Sander lucioperca; assembly: GCF_008315115.2. NCBI lineage: Eukaryota > Metazoa > Chordata > Actinopteri > Perciformes > Percidae > Sander > Sander lucioperca. The sequence goes on from NC_050182.1 coordinate 38,463,168, forward strand.
GCATGTTTCTCCAGCTACAGTCAAACGACGTTTCAGGTAGGTTGCATTAGGACCTAATATTGCCGCGATATCTTGCTGACTTGACAAGCAGTTGATGGATTACAAATGTGTGGTTTATGTACAACATTAAAAAGGGATTTTTTTTTTTTTTTTAAATGCACAACCTAAGCTATACAGTGATTCTGCAATTTACTTCTCAGGAGGTTCAATTTGACCCGCTCTGCGTCATACTCTGACATGTCAGACTCTGCCCTGGATGAAATGGTTAAAGATCTTGTAGTTGGGAATGACCTACTTGGACCAGAGGCTGTCAGGGCACAACTACGGTCACAGGGAATTTGTGTACAGAGACGCAGAGTGCGAGAGTGTATGTGGCGGGTTGATCCAAGGGCAGCCGCCCTCAGAACAATGTCACAGAGATTGCACCGAAGAGCATACCGCGTGGCTGGACCAAATTCCTTGTGGCACCTTGATGGGAACCACAAACTGATAAGGTAGATGTATGCAAAGTTTAAGTTGTATTGCTTATTTATCTCTCTCTCGTTCGTTCGTTGCTTTATTGGCATGACAAAAATACATCTTTGTTGCCAAAGCATAAGAACAAACGTACATATAAACAACAACAAGGAGTAAATATAATAATAATAATAATAATAATAATAATAATAATAATAATAATAATAATAATAATAATAATAATAATAATACAAGTAAACAGGATAATGATATAAATGCAGATACTAAACAGTGTGTGTGTGTAAATGTATTAGTCTATTATCTTCCCCTAATAAAAAAAAAGAAGCTTATTTCTCCTCTCGATCTATATTATCTACGTGTGAATGTTTTTTTTATATTCTCATATTTATTTAAGGTGGAGGATTGTTGTTCATGGGGGAATCGATGGCTACAGTCGGCTCATCGTCTTCCTCCGTGCTTCGAACAACAACCGCAGCGACACAGTGATGGACCTTTTCATGCATGCAGTGACCAGGTATGGCGTGCCCTCTCGTGTAAGGACAGATTATGGTGGGGAGAATGAATCGGTGTGTCTAATGATGAACGTTCTCAGAGGCTCTGAGCGAGGAAGTGCTCTCCGAGGAAGGAGCACTCATAATCAACGAATTGAGAGGCTCTGGGGTGATGTGTGGCGAGGGTTGACTAATGTCTATTACGACCTCTTCAATTTCCTGGAGAGTGACGGTGTTGTGGACATTGACAATGAGGTGCACCTGTGGGCTCTTCATTATGTCTACTTGCCACAAATCAATAGGGACATCACAGCCTTCGTACAGCAATGGAACAACCATGGGTTGCGGACAGAAAGGCATCAGAGCCCCTTGCAGCTTTTTGTAAGAGGTTGCATGGAACAGCAGGGACGACCAAGCACTGCAATGCAGGACATCTTTGGTGCCAGAACTGCACCAGAGGGAGGTGTTCATGCTGCAGGAGCAATAGGAGGTGATGCTGATCCAGATGGTGCTGGCACTGCAGAAGCCTCTACTTCAGTAAGGGCACCACTGGTAGACTGGTCTGACAGAGTGACTGTACCTCCTAACCAGTACATGTTGGACAGCACAATCATGGAACAGGTTGCAGCACGATTTGATCCACTTAGTGGCCCCAGAGATCGCCTCGGAATAGACATCATGCATGGTGTTTTGTCTTTCCTAGGGTCCCTAACTCTGCAGTGAAGGTGTGTTTTCTTTCAACATTCTAAATCCATATTTTTTTTAAATTTTTTTTTTATACACACTGATCACTAAATTTAACATATTTTGATCAGTTAGAATATTCCCTTGTATTTTATATAAAGAAAATGTCTTTTTGTTAAATAGCCCACAAACTTAAGAGAATTTTGTACACTCCACATTTTCAAATATCTTATGAAATATGCTGAACCTTTATGTGACTCAAATTTGGACGATATTAGAATATGCATTTGGAGAAGATTTTCAAAGATTGTTAATTACTGGATCAAAATTACCATGAATTTTACACATTTTTACGTGTTCCTCATTAAAATTGTAGGTCTATCTAATTGACGTAATATAATAAAGACATTTTTTTTCTTTTCTTTTTTGCTCATCCAGAACCAAAAAAATTAATGTTTTGTAGGAGCACTAAAGGGTTAAAATAATTTTCACTGTTTTCTACTATAACGTTACCTAATTTAAAATGTGCGCTTTAAATATTTCCCCGTGTTTTCACCCCGCCTTTTTTTTTTTTTTTTTTCCTTCCAGAGATTTGTCGTCAGATCCTTGCGCTTTTTTTTATTTATTTTTTTTTTTTAACTGTTTCATTGGGAAGAGGATGGCTGAGAGGAGAAGTCGTTTCAGGTCAAGAATAAATGACCTAAGGGACAGAATGAACGCACAGTTTAATCGGTTATTGAATGAGGATGGTCCGGAGGAGGAAACTGATGTTTTATCAAGGCAAGAGGCACAACCTTTTAATATTTGAATTTATATTTTATTTATATTACGTTATGCCACTATAGTTTTGTATGGCTTAGCATCAGTCTATGATTAAGTTGGCTCCTTTTTTTTTTTTTTTTTTTTGCAGATCTCTAAAAACGTTCTGTTATCCCTCTGCTAACACAGCGAAAACAATGACTACAAAGCAGGTCGCATAGCTAATGCATCATTTGTACAAGGTGAGCAGAAGCTAACCAAAGCTAGCTTTACCAATTGGTAAGAACTAACGTTAGTGTAACGTTAACTAATAACGGCTAATTTATATTGGTAGCGGCCTTTTAATTTTTCAGGGATTATCCCTTATTTTACCGTTCTATCCCGCTGATATGCCTTTTTAAATATTTCAACATAAATTTCCGTATTTTCAACATTTGTATGTTTGCTACGCTACCCTCCGGTAAGCTAATGTAGAACATTAGCTTCAACAGTGACAAGAAGTCAGCGGCACAGTCAATAAAACGAACAACGGCAGCGCAAGGAGGGAGGGAAGGATGGCTGGCGCTGCGTTCTACAGAGTATTTAACTTGCATATACCCCTAAAAATAGACGCGTGCGAACGCTTATTTCCCTTATTTTCAAATCTCATCTTGACAGGTATAGTCAACAGCTGGTTGAAAAATATTGCTGTCCTACATTTTGACTCTCCACTAAACTTTTCGTTCACGCCTTTTTTTTGTTTAACACTTAATAACCACTTACTGCAGGCCAACTTGGACCACCAAGGGGGTCCTTGCCAGTCTCTTCCTTAGGTTTTTGCCTGCTCTAGAGCTGACTCACAGTATGAATCAAAGTAAACCGCTTAATTAAGGACAGGCAAATTGCTTGAAACAGTTTTAAGAAACTAGCTTGGTTATGCATGAATGTTTCAACATTTGATGTTACATTTTAAAATTGGATAAAAATGTTTTCAATGCTAATTACTATTTAAAAGAAACTAAATGAAGTAATGCAATGAATTCCTGATGCAGATTACAGATGTTTCGAAATTCTGAGAGCAGTGGACCCCTACGTCGTCGACAAAGGTGCAGAGCAAGGCGACAAATTACTTTTTAAAGTATCACTTCTGAAGAATTCCATTCAGAGGATCACTTCACGTATGGGTAAGTCTATCCTGTTACATGACATTTTGGTCTCAATTGTTTCTGCTTACCCTTTATGCATGTGTTCTTCACTTTATCTACCCACTGTATGTGTTTAGTTTAATAAGTGATTCCCACATCACTGAACTCCTTTGATATTCCACTTTATTGTCATTGCACATGTCCCTAGGTACAAAGCAATAACATGCAGCTATTACTGAAATCATATTTAGCAGCTTGCAATGAATGGGCTATTGACGAAGGTAATGCTTTTGTTTGATGCTTTGTCAGATGCCACTGAACCTTGCCGGGTTGTTGTACCCCTGGATTTAGAGCAAGATGAATTCCTTCAAGTCCTGAGGGACACTTTTCCTGATTTGCATGCTCAGCAAGGTTTTCAGTTATGTAGAGTCAGTGGCCAAAGAATGGTCATTCCTCTGAACTTGAACACTATGTGCCCCAGTCAAATACATCGGAATAATGCCTTGCGCCGGTCAAACCTGTACATTCGTCCACAGGTAGGCAAATATGTGTGTGAAGATTTTCAGTACCATACTTACGGGTTGGCTGCATTTACATATTTAAGCAGAAAATAATTTCGGATCAGGTGGATCTTACGATGTCACATTTATGTAATTTATGTATCCTTTTAAGAGCAGATTCTTTACATAGTCATCTAAAGCAAGTAAATCTTCTGCCTTAAGTCAAATCAGACAAAATATTTTATGCTATATAGTTGGGCCATTTTAAAAAAAACAAAAAAAACATATCGGGTAATAGTGTAACATGAATTTAGATTAGTTGTATATGCTGTGACACGAGTGGTTAGTACATTAATGTATGCAGTAAGTGTGTCAACCAAACGAGGTTTCGTCGGGCACTTTCACGCAGGCTGCAGGATCGCCATTCCAGGCTCCAGCTGCCACTTCCACGCAGGCTGCAGGACCACCCGTCCCAGGACCGCCAGTCCAGGCTCCAGCTGCCACTTCCACGCAGGCTGCAGGACCGCCATTCCAGGCTCCAGCTGCCACTTCCACGCAGGCTGCAGGACCACCCGTCCCAGGACCGCCAGTCCAGGCTCCAGCTGCCACTTCCACACAGGCTGCAGGACCGCCAGTCCAGGCTCCAGCCGCCACTTTCATGCAGGCTGACCCCAATATTTGAACTGCCTTTCCTAATCATCATATTGTGTCATCTGTGTGACATAGGGAAGACTTCTACATGGACTCCTCTGACTCAGAAGTTGAAATCCTCTCTGTTCTCCAGTCAGGTGCAACAACCCCAATGTATGCAAATATAGGATTTTATATAAATTTGTATACCCTAAATGGCCTGATTATGCATGTGTAGTCATTGTTTTGTTTTCTGTGTTCTCAGGATGTCAAAAAAAACTTTCAAAATGACCATCTTGACCTCAGTTGCAGTATCAGTCATTGCCAGGTGCAAAAACATTCTTCAGAGTGCATGTGTTGCTCTAAGCAGGAGCTATTTTGCCTGGCATAAACTGCCACATATCGAGTTTGTTGGGGAGATGGCAGAGGACTATGGAGGTCCAAGGAGGTGTGTGTGTGTGTGTGTGTGTGTGTGTGTGTGTGTGTGTGTGTGTGTGTGTGTGTGTGTGTGTGTGTTTTCTTTTACAGACTCCTCATGATTGAATTGCAGGAAAAGATGGGCATTTTCCAAGGAAGACCAGGGCGGCTGCTTTTCAGCTATGACCAACGGGCGTTGGCACAAAACAAGTTTTACACTGCGGGAAAGCTGGTGGCCTGGTCCATTATGCACAATGGACCAGGTGTCCGATGCCTGAACCCAGACTTATTTCTACTCATGTGTGGCCAGAAGCCTGAGATGACCTCCTTTTGATCTGGATATTTTCCAGGAAGAGGAGTTTCAGATGAAGCTTGAAAATGTATGTTTTAAAAGGGTAACACATTACTTATTTTTCTAACTTGCGTTACTATCTTGAAACATTGTCTAAACAGGTTTCGTCCACAGTAACCTTAAAATCTATATTGACTACAAATATAACTCATTTATTGGTCTACTCAGGTTGTGAGATGCGGCACCAGTGAGGAGCTAGAGGAGCTCAAATGCACATTGGGGGACTGGATAGCTGACTGTGGTGTGCCAAACATTTACACAGCCTCTGTCAGGGACCTGCCTACAATTCACGGGCAAATAGTTACTCATTACTTATACCACAGGTAAAAAACAAAAAGGGATGGGGTTCTAAGCACACTTGCATAGCTGGATTTTGAACGCAGTGCTTCGAACCAAACACTTTCATGTAATCTCATTATTTTTGATCGTGTAAATTGTAGGAGTTACTGAATATTAACCAGTGAATGTTGTAGTTATGTTGACAGTTTTTGTCCTACTGTTTGAGACTATTTACTACTGAATGTGTTATTGATGTGAAAATAATGACATTAATCAATGTGTTAAGGGTGGCCAGTATGGTCCAACAGTTCATTGCCGGGATGAATTCATGTGGCCAGATGTGGGAGATGGTGGCGATGAACTGGAGAGAGTTCCTGCCACTGTTCACAAACACAACACAGAAACTCTCCAGGAATGACATCAGGAACCTCTTCACAATATCCTGGAGTCCACAGGGCAGCAACCACAGAGAACAGGAGGAGGAGACTGTCTTCCAGTGGGAGTGCTGGCTGATGTCCATTCAAGGTGTCTGATACTAGCTGTTTGTAATAAGTACCATTGAATATTTTTGATGCTATGACTATTGTTTTTCTGCTACCATTGGAAAAATTATGATCTTGATAGATGAATGCCTCTCAAAAATTACTATGTATGGATCCCTCTCACACACACACACACACACACACACACACACACACACACCTTGGACACCCCTGAATACTAAAAGTACATTCTCCAAGTTCTTGCATACAATTATAATTAGTTCCTTTAACAACCATGTGATTGTACTGTGTGTCTCAGCAGAAGAGGAGATGGATATTTCCTTCGAGGAGTTGCTGGTGTTTGTGACAGGGGCTGATTCTGTCCCCCCTCTTGGGTTCCCGCAGAAATGCCAGCTTGACTTCTATAATCAGGAGGATGGGAGCTGCCGCATTCCTTATTCATCAACATGTAGCCTTTGCCTCTTCCTTCCGAGAGGGGTTACAGAAGAAGAGGAGTTCAGAAGACTTATGTTCCTTGCCCTGAAAGGGTCTCTTGGTTTTGGGAAGGTGTGAGGTAGAACAAAGTGTTCATTTCATGAGAAGTAGGCATTGGATTGTTTACACCAATAAAATATCTTGAATGTATGCATTTGAAATTATTTTTTTTTTTAACTAACATGATAAACAAATGGAATTGGAGTGTGTCATGATCTTGGGTGATTTATATTCTATTTATCTACATTTTGTAGCTAAAATAAACACTGTATGCCTACTTAAGTGTGTTAGTGCCACGTAGAGGTTTGATTAGGCTAATGAAAGGAGGAACAACAACTCAGATGTAGTTTATTACTTTAATATCCTTTATGATTAAATCAGAAAGCATCCCCATTTGCATTAAACTTCCTCATAAAATCACCTAATCTTGGTTTAAATTAGACCGAAGCACAATAGCTAAATCTAAAAAGACAGGGTCTGGACTGTTTTCTTAGGAGTGTGGAAAGTAGATGAAAACCTAGCTGTGGTAGGGCTGCGCCTTTCCACAGGCCAGGAAGTCCATCCACAATGTCATGAAGGTGGCTGAAAACCTAATCAGGTATGCTCTTTGTGGAGAAGTTCTACCAGACCAGGTTTCAAGGTGCATCATGTAGGAACACACTTGCTGTTCTGCCTGCAGTGGTCCAATCGTCTGTGCTGCTGCATCCAAACCAAGACCTGCAGAATGAAAGCTGATACACAAGTTGTGCATTTGCTGAAGAGTCAGTTGCACACACCAATATAGGCTACTCCCAGTTGAAAGCCTATAATTTCACTATTTACTTTATTATCATTAGGCCACTTACTTGTACTCTTTGCTACATCTCCTTGTACCTAATAATGTAGGAAGTAGGCCTAAGCATGTTGGTGAACTTGTTACATCAATACATTGTTGGTACGGATGTATACACTTTAAGTCTTTAAAGCCTGTTAAAAACGAATTTCTAGTGGATGAGTGCCCCCTAGTGGATATATTGCATTATGTTTGGATTGTGGCTCTTCAAATAAACTGGATGGTTCTATCGGTTCTATTATGTTAATAAAAGTAGGGGGAAACACAGACGTTATTTACTTAATATGTAGCTACAATGCAGCGATATCAATCAAAACTAGCTCATTCATTTTCCGAGATGAAAATCCGTGGTTTTAATTATTGGACGTTGGTGCACTTATTTTACCAAGAGCGAGTTAGGACAATATCAGTGGCCTTTAGTTAATTATATCTGCAGCAAACCTTCCACAAATGATAACCTATTAAATGAAAACACAATACAGTTTATTTGCCTACAATTTTAGTTTACCGATTGCCAAACTAATTGAAAAATAGACTGTACAAAAAAAAAAAACCTCTCCCAAATCCACCGAGCTTTGTTCATATTTGTGCTGGGTTGGATTAATGTGGTCTGTTGTTGTTCTTTACTGATTGGGTGATAACAGTCCAAATGTATTGGCTTTGGAAAAGACAGGGTGGAGCTCATTATCATATATACTATGTGTCTTTTGACGCGTTATGTTACGCGTACTGAGCCACGTAAAAAGCGGCGTTAGATGAGCATTCCACGGCGCTTTTTACGGCGTTTTGCATGATACGTGTATTGAGCCACGTAAAAAGCGGCGTTAGATGAGCATTCCACGGCGCTTTTTACGGCGTTTTGTCATTAAACGTCCCTGTGAACGTTAATCAATAGATTAAATAACGTGACCATTTCACGAACTGCCGTAAGACTGGGTTGGTAATATTTAGCCCAGGCTTAATAACAACACCCCTATATTTTATTTTAAGACATTCCTATTCCTATTTTGTTAAGTTATTAAAATGTGGTCAAAAGTAGTGGGTAGAAGCTATTAAAGAAAATAGTGGAACATGATTTAACATTTATTTATTTCTTGGTTATCTTTCATGGGCTTGTAAGTGAGGCAATGGGTGAACTTTATGAGTCTGTGAGCTGACCAATCCGCTATCAACAAGGCTACATTAGATCACTAGATTTACGTCTCCTCACGTTCGTTTTGGCGCCTGCTTGGATTGAGATTCTGAATTCAGATGGATTTCCCAGGATTCCTTCTTCATTCTTCATGGTGGTAGGACAATCAGTAACCAAACTCACATGGGCCCCAACGTTTACAATCTCTGAACTCTTGTCATCAAAGACAAGTGAAAACAAAGAACAATTGAGCTCAAAGAACTGAAAATGTTTTTTTTTATTTTATATGCACACTTTTAAAAATTTTGTTTGTTATTTTTCATACCTGTGTTTTTATCTGTATGTATGCCATATTTCTGTGTGTTTTAATGCACTTTCTCTTAACTTTATTCTGGTGTCCAAATCTCTTTGTTGATGTTCAGTTCTCTGGCTCTTAAAAATTTCGTTTTCATCTGAATCTGGTTCAAATTCACGTTGATATCATATAACTAAATAACACTACTTCAAGCATAATACATAAATGTACATTCTTACTACACCGTAATAAGGGTTACAAATAGATAACAACAGAGTGAAAAAATATAATTTCCCCTTGCGGGATCAATAAAATATTCTTAGAATAGTCTTAGTCTTCTTATATGCTAAATCAACTAGTTACATTTTGTGTAACCAGCACCAGACTGTTACACACTATAGCAACCTCTGTGTTCTACTGTCTGTATTGTGATGCCCGACGTACAAATGCACATTATTATGCACAGAAGGTATGGTGACTGCCAAATCTTTGACATGTCCAGAAACCGGACCGTGGAAACACAGGCTGCGATGTTTGCTCATCTCCTAAAACCTGTTGATATCCAAGTCTTTCATAATGTTTAAAAGGAGGTGTAGCTCTCCTTTCCGACCAGAGATGTGGGCTTTTATTTTGGGTATGCATCTCTACCCCAGCCTTGTGAACCGTTGGATAGTTAGTTTGTAAACTGTCGCAAACTGAGGTAAAACCCATGGTTGAGACACATATTACAAATGCGCTGTATACATGTCCAAAGAATGCTTCTAAAACCCAAAAATACTGGCATATCCCACATGTCTTGATATTGATATTGATATATTCGGAAAAAGGCCTTATTTGGAATATTCCAAGAACTATGCTGTTTACATGATCTGTATCAAATTCGGAGTCACACTCACTGTCCAGAAAAAAAAGAGTAGCATCCTCAGTTGTCTCCCTATAGAATGGCCTCTCCATACTTTGATGCATTGAATACAGCAGCACCGACCCATGTCCGTATGGAAATCTGTGTGTTAATTCTGAGCTCTGATGGGTTTGATGTCATCCAGTGTATTAACTGAGTGCTCCTAAAAGCCAAGGAGAAGACCCAATATTGGCATGTCAATAAAGTGCCTCTGTCGTTTTCTGCCTTTGCTCATCCACATCAATACATCTTGCCATTTCATTTTTGGATCTGGCATCACTCTGAAGAAGATCCTGCAATTAAAATGTACAGAGCCTGTGTCGCTGTCAGCACAACTTGTCATTTCTAGTTGAGTGTTGTTTCAATCGAGGGAGTGGAGGAGAATTAATCTTGGATATGGCATATTGCAGCTTTCCTTTGTGCATACATATATGTATGATATTATGATGACAGACAGCATCAAAACATGAGTGAGTCGTGAATGATGTGCAGGTTGGGACTGGACTACAAATAACAAATAAAGTGCATGAACATTTTCTGTATTTCTTATGCTTCAGTAAAAAACTGTTAACACTCAGTACAAACCCCAGTTTGTAAAATTGAACAAGGAGGTGCCTGCTAAAAGGATATGTCTGGTGTTATTCTATATTTTTGTGGCTGAGACAAAGAAGGCAGACATTCTTTGGAGAGTCAGGCCAAAACTTGATCATGTAAGGCAAGGCTGTCTCAGCCTTGCAAAGTCAGAAAAGGTCTGCATTGATGAGCAAATCATCCCATTCACAGGCTGTTTTCCACTCAAAGAATATGTTCCCGGCAAGCCAATCCCTACTGACAGACTAGGAGCCATGCACATGCCTGAGATGATGGATACCAAGCATGCAGAACGTAGCAGAAATAAAAGTTGCAAGACCAAGACTTACATGAAGGTGTACCAACTGCAAGATGTTCCTCTGCATTACCAAAAGTAGAAATTGCTTCCAGGACTATCACCACTAACAAAGAAAATGCTAAGAAAGAAAGAAAGAAAGAAAGACTAGATTGGTTTCAGTTTGACAGAATGAAAACAATAAAAAATCAGTTATACATAAGTTCAATGTTCATTATACAGATAACGCTAAAAGGATTCAAGGGATCAAATCAAAGTATACGGACATAACGTTTTAATAGTAAAGATATCATTGCAACATGCCATTAGAGGATTCAATAATGATAAATGTCTATTGTTTAATCAAACTGTCTGTATTCTTGGTTAATTATCACTCTACAGCCATAATCTGTTTTTATCTCCTAAATTTGTCTCTTCGTACTCAAATGATCCTGTTTTTCACTACAGTTGACATGCTGTAAAATAGAAATCAAATTAATGTCTAAATATGAACATCATTTTTTAAACCCTTAATGGGTAGGAAATCACACAAGATATAAGGTAACACATCTGTTATTTCTCCTCACTATTTAATAAACATTTAGTTAATTTAAGTATCAAGTGGGACTCAGTATCGGCATATACATAATATTAAAGGACTTGGATCAGGATCTGGGCCACAAAACTTGATCAGGACATCCGTAGTAGCTATTTTATATATAGAATACAATACAATACAATACACTTTATTGTCCCAAAGGGGAAATTTGTCTTAGACATAGTGCTACAATCTGTTGCTTTGCAACACAAACATGTCCCAGAGAAACCATTCTAAAATCGACATAAAATGAACATAAAGACAACATAAGATCAACAAAACATCTTAGGACATGAAGGAAGGACACATATGACTGTACAGACAATACAACATCTAAAAAAGTGACTAATAATTAAAATGTGAAGTGCAAAAAAGTGCTGGTGTATTTATTGCACTTTGCTCTGTTGTGCTAAGATTTACTATTAAAGTTCAGCAACTTGACAGAGGTTGGGATAAACTATATCTTAAGTGTTTGTTTTATATCTCATTATTTTAATATAATATTTACTGTGTTACACGACTCACTTATACACGTCTGCTTTGCTGCCGTATTAAGTCCTCCACAAAAAGAGTCATGGTTTACAGTCACGCGAGACAGGTGTCCATGATGCAGATACATCTCTCCATTATCACCTAGAGCAAGCGAGCTTAGAGAACGTTTGTAGCTGGCTAGCACTAGCATGTTCCTGGCTACCTAACATGTTAATGGTTAGCTCGCCAACTATGGTAGTTCATCAACTAGTCCTGCAAGTATACATTACTTCCTGAAGCTTGCAGCTTTTGTGTGGACACATGAATGAATACTGTGCCTGTGTTAGGGCCTAACAGGATAGAATGCCCATATATGTACTTGGGAACAGGTTAATTCAAACCTTGTATCCAGGAATGAAATTGTAAAACCCTCTTAAAACATTAATGGTACTATCTACAGCCTACCGTTAGAGGTTTTCCCAGCACGTTCAACTCATAAGAGACCCTGGGTTAGACCCAGAACACGCTGCAGAGATTATATATCTCATCAGGCTTGGGCAATGCCTCAGGGTTTACCAAGAAGAGCTGGAAAATGTTGCTGGGCTGAAGGACGAATAGCTTGCTTAGCCTGCTGCCCCCGCCACCCGGTCGAAGATAAGAGGATGAAAATGGTTGGTTGGATGGATTGTATCTACTACGTGTCAGATTATTTAGAGAGTATGTTGCAGCCTGCTCCATCCAGTCATAAACACACTGCGTTCATGCAGGCTATGGGATATGCCATTACATTGTAATTACTTTGGTATTACTATTTTGCACAATATATTTTACTGCCTGTCTTTGACATGGATATAACCTTGTGAATGTGTCTTTAACACCCTCATCATCATCGAGGGCCAAGCACTGTCGGCATCCCATAATTCAAAAGTATCTTCGCACCATAATTCAACAGTTTCCATGCTGCTGTAGCCTTGAAGGGAGACAACTTACATCGTCAGGGTCTCAGACAGCACATGGCACACATATCTCTTTATATATGTATTACCATGCATTATCACATATTACAACCACAAATGGCTGCCATTGTTAATCTTTTGACTGACTGATGGGGGAAAGCCGCGTGCATATTTACACCTATAGTTTAGGCTAAGCCTTAAATATGACCAGCCTGATTTATTGCAGTCTTTATGGACATACAAGCCAGAACAAGAGTGATGGATTCAAGCCAAAGGATTCATATATTTACAAGGGTAAGTTTGAATTTTTCAAATCATATGCATGTTCAAAGAGGTCAAAAAGGTCACTGTAATCACTCCGCCTCCATAGAGTGAACCCAGAAATAGGGGTAGTTTAGCTGAAGCCAAGTTCAATTAAAGGAGAACTCCGGGCAATTTTTACGTTAATCTTGATCGCTATAAGTATGTGAGTACTGTCGATAGCAAAAAAAAAAACGAGCCGAATCAGTGCTAGCAATATGGAGCTGCTGCAGCTAATGCTGAGAGCTCCCACTTAGCCAAAACAACAGTTTTGGGGGCATATCATAAAGAGTGCCTTTGTGCCTCTTTAACAGACACAAAATGCAATTAAAATGTCAATATGAACAGGGCCCTTCGGTGATAATCATCAAGCAGCAGTTCTGTGTGTATTTGTAGCATATATATCCATTTTGTGTGCGATCCATCTGACTGGTGAATAGTAGTCTCTGCAGTGGCAAACTGTGTGTTAGTTGCCTTAGCCAGGCTAGCAGGCCAGACCGGCATCCTTCTACTTCCTCCCTGCCTGCCGTGGCCGACAACAATCTACGGGCGCCCGCTGGTCTGGTGGATGTCCTCCAGAGGACGTTTCATGCTTTCGCGGCTAAATTTTTGCAGCGAAAAAAGTTTATTTCCCCCTCAAAAATAGGTAATTGAGCACTGTAGTGGTTATGATCATATCAGTGACTATGTTACTACATGGAAACGGGCCAAATGATGCCTGTTTCTTGTAAAGTAACAGCGTTACAGAAGGCTGGCTGTAGTCTTGCGCTGAAGTCCCGTGGGAATTCAGTTGTAGCAGGAAAAGGTAAACAGCAGTGTGCAGATCGGAGCGTAGTGTGAGAAGAGTGAAGAGCGGAGTTGTTCACAAGGGAAGAAGCTTGGAGTAACGTAACTATGGAGCTAGAGCTAGCCTTAAGTAACGCTATTACTGTACAAGAAACAGGCATCATTTGGCCCGTTTCCATGTAGTTACATAGTCACTGATGAATTATGATGATCATAACCACTACAGTGCTTACAGTGCTATTATAATATAAATAATCTTTTTTCGCCACAAAAATTTCGCTGTGAAAGCATGAACTGTCCTCTGGAGGACATTCACCAGACCAGCAGGCGCCCGTGGCTTTGTTGTCGGCCGCTGCAGGCGGGGAAGGCGGGGAGGAAGTAGAAGGATGCCGGTCGGCCCTGCTACCCTGGCTAAGGCAACTAACACACAGTTCGCCACTGCAGAGACTACTATTCACCAACGCCAGATGGCTCGCACACAAAATGGATATATATGCTACAAATACACACAGAACTGCTGCGTGATGATTATTACTGAAGCCTGGCTGAACACACTCACTCATCCCAGACGGCAGCTAGCAGCTAACAGGGTAAGTGAATTTAAACAATGTCTGAGTTGAAAACGCATCTTGTTGTCATGTAAGGGCCCTGTTCATGTTGCACAGACATTTTAATTGCATTTTGTGTCTGTTAAAGAGGCACAAAGGCACTCTTTATGATATGCCCCCAAAACTGCCGTTTTAGCTACGTGGGAGCTGTCAGCATTAGCTGCAGCAGCTCCATATTGCCAGCACCGATTCGGCTCGTTATTTTTTTGCTATCGACAGTACTCACATACTTATAGCAATCAAGATTAACGTAAAAATTGCCCGGAGTTCTCCTTTAAGAGGATATCTTCTTCCTAACCGTCACATGTAACCTACATGCCAGTGTTTTGTCCCAGCAACAGCTTTTAGGAGAAAACACAAAGAGAACATTTCTCTCTAAACACCAACATGGCAAAGTGGGCAACTGCCCCAGGACCACAGAGCCCGACCCCTTCTTATGTGCTTTATTTTATGTATTATTGATTAAACTAAGATCTAATGTTCATGTATGGGTTTGCTAAGGGGATATTAGTTCTCTCAGCAGAATCTTTGGAGGAGAGAAAAAAAAATAATAATTTTATTAACAAGATTATTAACAGATTGTTAACAATATACCTAAGTAAAATAAATAAATAGCCAAAGCTATAACACTTATGTTTTCTTTGTAACAAAATACTGTTGAAAAACAAAGAACTAAACTCCATTGTGGAGATGATTCGAGCATGTTAAAAATTCTTCTTCAATCAAGTTCTCTTACATTTACAAAGTAAATTAAAGCTGCAAGCAGGGTTGGACGGGCCCTCGCTCCTCTGCGCACGTCGGGGTTACTGGCGGACGCCGCTCCTTGTGACCGTGCATTTGCGCGGCATTCAGACACTACAAATCGTCACCAATGAAAAGGGAACTCCCTGCTGAGTTCAATGATACCTCACACAAGACTCTACCTTAAACGGTTCAAAAGCCATACGAGGGGGGCGTGGCCTAAGTACCTGGGCGTGGTTAAAGTATAGGGGGCGGCTCAGTATCACATGTAGACAACACATAAGTTTCATGTAAATCGGATGATATTTGTCATATAAGGCGGATTTCCTGTTGCCAGCAGGGGGCGCTATGACCAAAAGTCAATTTTGGCATGTAGGTGTCCTCAGGCCTGGACTCTGGTCAAACGTGAGAAATTTCAGGCAGATATGACAATGTACACTAAAGTTACAACAACTTCTTCGTTCATCTATAAATGGTGAAAATGGCCGCCACGCCATGCCCACACCGTTTGACGAAAAGTTTTTCTTTTAACAACTTTTCATCTTTAAGGTGTTGAGAAGATACAGACCAAGTTTGAAGTCCATCGGATGAAATCTCTAGGAGGAGTTTGTTAGCACTTTTTGTTAGCACTTTGACTTTTAGGTCTACTTCCTGTTGCCACTAGGGGTGGCTATGACTTTGAGCCAATATCGGCCTGTAGGTGTCGTCAGGGTTGGATTGTTATGAATCCTGAAAAGTTTCGAGCCAATTGGAAAATGAACACTCAAGTTACACCCACTTCCTGTTTCGATGGCGAAACGCACAAAATGGCCGCCCCGCCACGGCCATGCCCTATGACGAAAAGTTTTTCTTTTAATAACTTTTCATCTTTAACTTCTTAAGATGGCACAGACCGAATTTGAAGTTGATCGGATGAAATCTCTAGAGGAGTTCGTTAAAGTACGACATGTGGAAATGGCCAAAATTGCACTCATTTCGAACTTTCAATTCAAAATGGCGGACTAATTTTTTAGGGGGCGCTAGCGAGCCATTTTTGTGTGCCTATTCCCGAAACCCTTAAAATACGTACATTTTCACCAGAATTGATGCGACCGGCAATTATGGTGTTTTTGAGTATGTTAAGCCCCTCAAAAGGCAATTTGTTTACCGGAAGAAAGAAGAATTCCTAGAATAGGGCCTTTGCCGCTTCGGCGCTCGGGCCCTAATTAAATGGTTACTGTTTCATAGTACTGTGCAGGGTCCGAAATTAACACTCGCCAGTCGCCAAATGTGGGGGCGGGCCGACACACAAACACATAAACACTGGCGCACACACGAGCCACCAGCCACTGCGTTCTGTAGCTAGCTGATAGCTGGTGTTTAACTCAGGCTAATTAATTAGCTAGTAAGGTGTGATTTTGGCAGCCAACCTTCCAAAAGAAAGCACAGGAAACGGAGTCTCATTTCACCTGTCCGGAAGGCTCTGACACACTTTCCACACTCCGTGTCTGCGGACAGCTGTAGGCTTGTACCAGTGTTGATGTTTTGTGCATTGTCGGACACGTCACAGCCACTTTCCTGAAACCGCTTGCAGGACTGACACTAGTCCACAGCGGCCTGCGGCGTGTATGTCTGAGCCGGTCTCCATCGCCTCCACCTGCAGGTTGTCAGCTGTGTGTCTGCCTGATATACTCTCGGATGGCCGATTTAACTCACCGGTCCTCATCAATATAGTTTCATGTATCATATAGCTCTCCACAAGCAGAAAAAAGAGGAGCTTAAAATGCAACTTGCGATGTGATCTTGTGATCTGGACGGGAAGGATAACTCTGGAAGTTGTAATTGTGTCGCGATTCTGCCTTCTCACAGCGTGCGACACAGGTTCATGGATCTGAGTGTCGCGCTTTTGATTTCATATCGCATATCGTTACAGCCCTAGTGCAGTCATATCACCTTTGTGCATGCACCAAGCATTAGGGTCATCCGCCAGAAGCTGGCAGAAATTTAATTTCAATGTAGTTTTAAGCCACATTTTTATGATACACTTTTTGTTTGTTTTGGAAAGGAGGAGGCACACTGAGGGAATCTTAGCCAGGAGAAACTAATGAGGACATTGCTGCATCTTTTGTGAGAGGGGTTTGATTTCATCAATACATAACTGGCTTGCATCTGGCTCTGAAGAAACATCAATAGTTAGACTTGACACATGGAGGGCGGACTTAAAAGAGAACATTTCAGAAAATGATTGGAGGAAAACTGAGTGACGCATCTCAGAAAAAAACAACAAACTAATTAAAAGCTACTCCAATATAATTGGCTGATGCAGACATACACAACTCCTGTTAAATTGAATAAATACAACAGTAATATACCTGACATTTGTTTTAAAGGGTAAGTACCGTTTTTTTCAACCTGGACCTGTCCGGACATGTTTTTGTGTCTAGCTACAAGTTAATGGGGCAATTGTCCAGCTTGTATTTACCTTCACAAAAGTGCTCATTTTGCCACTGACAGGCGCAGATTAATATTCTAAGTGTCTGAAAACATTATGGAAAGGATCCCTTCATAGATAGACCATTAAAACCTCGTTGAGACCTTTCTGTTTAACCAGAAACAGCTCTGAAGTCGCTAGCGCTAAACCCACCAGACTCCATTTAAAAAAGCAGTTTAAAGTCAGAATTATGAAAATAAAGTCAGAAATCTTGCTTTATTCTCAAAATTTTTACTTTAAAAAAAAAAAAAAATAAATAAATAAAACTTAAAAGTTTTAGACTTAAAGTAAGAATTCTGAGAAAAAAGTCAGAATTCAGACTTTTTTTTTCAAAAAAAAAAAGTTAGAATTCTGTAGTGCAGTGATGCTAAGATTGGAGTGATATGACAGGACCTCCTAGACTTAGTTAATAATCTGGCTGCTGAGTTCTGGATAAATTGCAATTGTGTGATTGAGTGGGAGTTTAAAACTAATGATTTTTTCTGTGTCATTGATAGTGAATATGTGTCTAATCTTGGAAATATTTCTTAATTGATAAAACCAAGCTTGGGTAATATTTTGCGTATGCTGCACAAATGATAAGTGGCTATCAAAGGTCACCCCAAGGTTCTTTGCCACGGGCTTAACGTTGGCATCTGTACTTTGTGATGCTCTGGACCAAAGATCAAGACCTCTGTTTTATTGCTATTAAATTGTAGGAAGTTAGCTGCCATCCAGTCCTTGACATTGGATAAACAGGAATGCAGTATGGTTAACTTATTCTGTTCATGTGATTTAAATGAAAGATATAACTGAGTATCATCAGCGTAACAATAAAAGGAAATATTGTGTTGCTGTATGATATGTCCATGGGGTAACATGTACTGTGAAAATGAAATTGTTCCCAGAATAGATCCTTGGGGCAGTCCACAGGTGATGTTAGTTATTGATGATTTTAAGTCCTGGATGGAGACAAAGTATTTCTTGTTTTGCAGATACGAGGAAAACCATTCCAGAGCAACTCCAGTGATTCCTGCCCATTTTGTCAGTCTTTCAATAAGTGTCGAACCCCAGGAAGAATAGTTGCAGCTCTGGTGTATAATAGGGATCCTAATAAGTCGTCAACTTTATTGTCAACTCACAAAATGTGCCAGACATACAGAGCAATTGAAAATACGTTTCCCTGTGACCCACGGTGCAATAAGGACACGTACAACAAGTATAACAGATGAGTAATATATACAAATAAAGATAAAAAAAGCTAATTAATATATAAAATAAAAAAGATAATATTGACAAATGAGATAAAAAAAGACAAGAAATATGTTGTGGGATATGTAATATCTGGTTGTAGGCTGTCTACGTGGGTATGGCAACGAGCCATTCACATTTGACTCCCGTTCCTATGTCACATCCAGGCTCATTAGAATATACCGCCCCCCCATCTGAGTATCTTTACCTACAGCTTGAGAACTACCTTTGGAAAGTTGCGCCATATTGTTCTCACAAGCCAATCAGAGCAGACTGGGCTTTTCGGAAGGGACAGGTGCTAAAATGGGATTTCAGACTGAGGGTGAATACAGGAATATTCAGACAGACAGTATGAGAAAAATATGTATGAATGTGTTTTTTGAACCCAAAACACAAGTATAAACATGAAAATGACCATGATATGTCTCCTTTTATCTCAGCGAGCAAATATGTACACCTTTGCTTCAGATAGCTTTGTTTATTTGGACGAAACACGCCAACCAGTGATCAATTAATGATGGCTTTTTCAATTTCTGACTAAAATCCTCAAGCCCTTAAAGCCTGCATCGAGACTATTTCCAAATATTCGGTCTGCTTGCTCAAACATATTTATCCCACATTGAAACACAAACCATTCCCTTCAGATTTCACTGATCCATGTTATTAGCCTCCACTTGTACTGACAGGCCATTAATCTCAAATGCTTCTTTCCTTTTTCAATGTGTTTTTTTTTTCCTCCTTTGTCCAAACTGTAGTGCTCTATCAGCACCGAAATTAGCAGTCTGGCCAGGCCAGCCCTGTCTGGACCTTGGTATAAAATTGAGTGTCACTGTTGAATTTATCATCTTTAAACTTCTTATCTGCTGCTTAGGACATGTCTTTCAGGAGAAAATTCTGTCTGCCACAAAGGTGATGTTTATTCTAGAAAATGTAATAAACAAGAAAAAATTTATAAAAAATTTAAAAGGAGGGAGCTTCAACTTTCAAAATTTGTAGGGGGCACTATATATAATTTTGGTGACTTAAGCCCCTCAAAAATGTGATTCATTGCACGTAATAATCCTTCCGTTTCAATATGGTCCTCGCACCCATCGGTGCTTGGAGCTTAATTATAAATTATGTGTAATGAATTCTCAATGTGTAAGTCACTGGTTCAGGACCCGAATGGACTGAGGGAAGAAACTCATCCTCCCTGTTTTGGCCTTCAGACAGCGGTAGCGTTTACCTGACCCCAGCAGAGAGAGTCATTGTTGGCGTGATTGATAATGATCCTCTGTAGGGCTGAGTTGACATCCGATGGTGTGTTCAGCTGACCGCATCACCCTCTGCAGGGCCAGGTAATCCCTCTCGGTGCTGTTCCCAAACCAGGCAGTGATGCTACCTTTTTAGGATGCTCTCTATGATGCAGGTGTAGAAAATCTTAAGCACCTTGGGAGGTGAGCCTTCAATCCCTAATGCCAGGATATTTACCCAACAGACTCATTGCAGATAAACGTTCTGAGTCGTGCCCGATTATGAGGGTGTGACATAATCAAAGATAAACGATCGAACGTCTGCGAAAAGTCAGCATGTTAGAATTTAATCTTTTTCCATCTAGTGTGACATGTTCTACAACGTGTTCCTTGATAAGAGAGTGCTCCCCCCCCCGAGAGAGTGCTCTCTGGCGCACATATGTAAACATGGCGAAAAGAAGGAGAGACGCTACTGCGGCTGTCCGGTGGAGCAACGAGACAGAGGAAAGACGCCCATATAGGCTTTTTATCACGGCAGTAATCACCCCGTTTTTCAGCATGCACGCTAGTGGGCTAGCCACTTTCAAAACAGACCATAATGGCCGCTCGTTTATTTTACGAAGATAGTTCACTGAAATGTGTTTCTGAAAACATTTTACGCAAGAAATAGGCTATGCAGTTGCTGAATCTGTAGTTATTTCAGATCAACAACAGTCAGTTTAAAAACGTGTGAGTTTTTGAGAGGCTGCCGCTCATCCAAAGCGTTGACCTATGAACTTGCATCGACCTATGTGTGATCTTGATGACAGCATGCAGTAATTGTTCTGGGGGCTGGTCGGTGTCATACTTGTAGTGTTGCCACACTTCTGTCCAAGACACAGCAAGAATGTATGGCATTATGTCTGTCTAGTCTGACATAGTGACTATTGTTAAAGGCAAAACAATTGTGTGGTGTGATCCGGGCATAAGGCGTCCGGGGTGGTAAAGACGCTGTCAAGCTCTCTTTACCAAGGTGTCGACATGAGAGGACCATGATAAGATCTCTGTGATTTAGACACAGAGGTATCTGAAGCTGTCCTCCCTTTCCATTGATCCTGAGGCAATGATAGTTCCTCTTCTACTTCTTCCCAAAGTCCACTATAAGCTCCTTAGTTTTGCTGACATTCACAGTGAGGTTGTTCCCCTGGCACCAGTTCCCCAGGTGAGTTTTTTCCTCTAAGTAGGCCTTCTTCGTTATCAGAGATCAGGCCCACTACAGTCTTGTCATAAGCAATTGTGTGTGTGTGTGTGTGTGTGTGTGTGTGTGTGTGTGTGTGTGTATATATATATATATATATGAGAGCCGGATTGAGTGTCTTTACTTAGCCCACAATTTCTCTGCACCTCCCTTGCGTTTTGTCTTTGTTGCAGATGATGTTAAATGAAGACACTGAGCCCAAAAGGGGGAAGGGTCAGACAACAACAAATAAGAAAGACAGTTGTGTTGGTGTTACGGCCTCCATTTAAAGAAACAAACCAAGGCTCAAAAGGGATTGGAGGATGCAACATATAAAAAAGGATGCAAGGACACAAGGTTAACAATTACCCAACAAGCTTCATTAAATAATGCAAAAATATTCCCAAAAGTAGCAAACAGAGACAAACAAAAAGGGACTGGAGACCCAGGCCAAAAAGAAAAAAAGATGGGAAGACGCTGGATCAACCTCACAATGGGCCATCGCTCCCTGCGTCTCCCCCTATATTACCTAAAAAGGGTAAATTAATCCTAGAACAAACAAAAGAGACAAATAACTGAACTACCAGTAATCTCCAGCCCAAACTAACACAATAAACTAAAATCACAAAACTCCAGCACCTAAGTGTGCATGGAGGTTGGGAAACACAAACCTGCTTGTGGAGAAAAAAGGTGAGGAGGAAACTCCTCACTAGTGTGCTGCTGGTGTGCTCTCCATGTGCCTCTGTCCCTTCACTCTCTGCCTTCTTATCACCTCCCCCACTCTACCTGAGTACTGATTACGCTCAGGTGTGCAACAGACAGGGAGGAGGGCAGAACGAGGGACAGAGAGAGAGAGAGAGAGAGAGAGAGAGAGAGAGAGAGAGAGAGAGAGAGAGAGAGAGAGAGAGAGGGAGGGAGGGAGGGAGAAAAAAAGACACACACACCAGAGGCACATTAACAGTCTGGCCAAAATGAACGTTGGCCCACCGGAAAAGTGCCAGATGGCTAGTCCACCTCTGCAGACAGGGATGTTTCTGTCACTCTGGGTAACTCTACTTCCTCGATGGCTCAGTTGAGTTGTTGTGTCCCTCAAGGCTCCTTTCTTAGTACCCTTCTGTTTTCTATAAACGTGCTGCGTCTTGGCTAGGTTATTAAAAATCATGATGTGTTTAACCATTTTTAAGACACTATATGCCATTAAAACCCACAGATCATAGCAGCCTAGCAGCCTAGATCTTAGCAAATCTCACAACCTGCCTCTCTGATATTAAGATCTGGGATTATTCTGTTCGGCCCCTCAAATTCCATCAGCTCTTTTGGGGCTAATCTTGGTGATCTGTCAAGAAATAATAAGCAGGCTGCAAGGAATCAAGGGGTCATATTTGATGCTAACCTCAGTTTGAAAGGTTCCACCTCAAGATAATCTCTAAAATAAAATCATTTTATCAATTGCCGATCTACCAAAAGTTGAACATGCTTGATTATTGCAATGCACTTAACTCGGGTATCAGCCATGGCTCTGTACACTGTCTCCAGTTTGTACAAAATGCTGCTACTCGACTCGTTATTGGGACTAAGAGGCATGATCACATCACCCTTGTGCTTGCCTCCCTACACTGGTTCCCTTTTAGATTTCAAATGGATTTCAAAAGAGTGGAACAAAATAGTGCTTAAAAATAAAACAGAAACAAAGTTTACCTCATCACAGTTAGGGAACAAATGTGGTCAAGGGTAAAAGAAGCCAACGCCGACTGTCGGTGGTAAACAGAAAACAAACAGCAGTCTCCTATGTTAAAGTCCACTGTTTTGTTGACCTATCCATCCACCCTGACCTTGTCAATTTATGGACTTTGTCGCTCTATAATAAAATCACCTGACTAACTCTTTGCCCTCAACAGATAAGAGTGATAAATTAATGACTCTCACCATGAGTTGTAAAGTCCTGTCTCTTAGTATTTTGAACCTTAACACAGTGTTTTGGCATCTGATAACCTGTTCCAGCTCATGGATGTATTACTCAATCTGGATGCCCTGCATTGCAATTCATACAACACACCAATACAGCCACTTGGGTTCTTTAACAGTTACATTTCCAGTGCCTGCAAACCCATGTTCCTTTTACATATTCTGCTTGTGAAATATATGTTTGAAATAGCAGGTGTATACTATAAACACACAGCACACAAATCACGGCTGCCCATGCAGGTGGTTATGCGGGAAAGCAGTTAAACATGAATAAAGTCCCAGCTGATGACAGATAAAGTGTCTCCAGACTATGACAGATTGCCTCCTGGAGAATTACCTATATCCAGCACTGAAATTCCATTTCATCACTCCGATAAGAGACAAGTGATAGCAGATAGCGATCTGTGTCAACACAAACTAAATTAAAATTGTAGAGACTTAAGAGTTGATAGTATCTCAAAACATAATGCAATTTATTCTGCTAACATTACATGTTTAACTTCAGAGGCCATGGCCAGGTAGGAAAAATAATGGCTGTTGATTGATGGTTGTTTGAAAAAAAATAAGACAATGACCTCTGTTAGCTGATGTCACAGACATGAACTATGGGATTTACTGTTTATCTCAAAGCTATAATTTGTCCAAAAAAATGCATTCACAGGTGTATGAATGCCAGAGAAATGTACTGTACATAACTGATAATTGTATTATAATAATAATAATAATAATGACCAAGGTAAGACTAATTGTTTAAATCTAAGTATTCATTTTAAATTTAATCATACTAAACGTTCCAGACCATTTTTGTGAAACTGTAATTTTTTTTTAAGGTAAATATTTTTGAATTTTTTCATTTTAAACATTCAGAACAGACAAAACACAGTTGAACAAGAACAATCACCCACTCCCATCCCCCACCCTCCGCGGTCTTGAGGAAAAGAAAAGACAAGAAAAAAAATAAATAAAAAAAAATAAACAAAAACAGAAATCACACCTTGTCTAGTCGCTCTCCTCTACTTCTTGTGATGCTGAGGTCATTAGGACTGATACTTGTGCTGCTGCGCCTTTCCACAGGTCTATAGTTGATGATTTGGCTTTGTTAATCCTTGCTGTAGAGAGCTCAAGCACAACTATGTCTAGATAATACACCAACCACTGTTTTATACAAAGCGAGTGTGGGGGGAGCCAGCGTTGAGCTATCATTTTCTTGGTCGCGGTTGAGCCTGATCTGCTGGTGATTTGGGTTCTTGGAACAGTGGGAAATGTCCCAAACTGTCTCCCAATTAATTACGTTCCCCTCCAAGCTCAACTCTCGCTCCCATTTCTTTACTATTGGGAGTTCTCCTATGGATACTTGCATCAGTTTAGCATAAATCCTGGACAATAATCCTCTTGCAGGAAAATCAATAAGCCATTTAATGATTGGGTGTGTCTCAAGACTGTTCCCCCATGGTACTCCATAACATTTTAGTTACTTAAGCCAAGATGAAGGATGAAGGAAGAAGGATGTCCTAGGGATCTCAAAGCTAGCTCTCAGGTCTTCAAAACTCAACATACCTTCCCCATTGAATAGCTGGTCTAGCGTATAAATACCTCTGTCACTCCACTGGTTACAAACAAACGGTTTGTTACCAGACATTAAGTGTATGTTGTGCCAAATTGGGGTGTTCAAATGCCACTTATTGGTGTAACATAGTTGCTCCTCCACCTGTTTAAAGTTGGTCAGTGTGTTGGTGATAATAGGGCCATAGGCTAGCATACACTTTTTTGGACACACACCTGCAAAGGCAAGGTCTTGCAGTCTTAGACTTCCAGTGAGGTTTTGCTCTATTTCTCTCCATGGAACTGTAGATGAGGGGTCTATCCACACTCTGAGGGCCCGTAGCTGAAACGCTCTGTGGTACACTTTAAGGTTGGGGAGGGCCAGGCCTGAAACTGTAATTTAAAGGAGGTAATCCCAAAGATGTCCAGTAGTATGCATACAAAAACCAAACAAAGACCGGCATAGACAAAATCAGTGCATAAGTACATGTATACATAAAAGTAGAATCAAATTGGGTCCAGATATTGCAAAAGGGGGCCCCAGGATTTTTTCCATTTATGCTGATGTTTTGAATACTTAGTCCGCAATTTCTCCATGTGAATCACTAATACAAGTTCATGTAGCCAGTTTCTAATTTGATGTTTTCCAGTCCTTAAGAATTAGTTTTTTTGCCAGAACCATGCCCATCAATAAAGCTGTTTTAATGTGTAGAGGGAGGATTAAAAAGTCCTTTGAGCATCCTAAAAGGGCCAATTCTCTGTCAGGAGAGATAGTCTTATGATAAACCCTGGAAAAAAAGACAAAGATTCTTGACCAGAAAGGATAAATTAATGGGCAGCTGTGGAGCGTGCACTTGGTGGCTGTGCAGATGTGTTGGGTAAAAAAATAATTGCTGAACACAATTTATTTTCGTTTTTCTTTCTTATTATCTTTTAGCTTTTCTTTATACATTTGGGGCGCGGCCTACGGACTGACGGTGCCCCTAGCATTTGCCTATACTGCCTATGCCACGGGCCGGCCCTGGTTTGAGGAGTGCCTGTTTGAGCGTTTTAAAATCTGCCCCACCTGCTCAAGAGTCTGCAAGGTACACACAGATGTTAGAGGAACAATCCAACCACTTCTGGGCAAGTCTCCAGCAGGGAATCTGCGACTTTCTTTGATGGACGTCTGGTAGTCTTGCTTTCGTGGCTTTGTTGTCTTTGTTTATACATTATTTTGATAATTTAAAGGGGAAAGTTCTGGGTCCGACCTCCCTTTGTGGGTTGGCCCAAGCTTCTTCCCTTCTTTTGTTCTTTTTGGCCAGACCTCCAGACTTCCATAGTTTTGGTTAAATATCTGGTAGTTAAAGGTGCAATATGTAATACTGACAGCTATTGTTTAAAATAGTTACAACGGTACCGACAGTACCCAACGGTACCCGACAAGCCGGGCAGGGTTCGGACAGATATTAAGAAATGACGTTCAGGTTCGGGTCGGGCTCGCTCACATCAGCGCAATAAGACATTTGTTGTAAAATGGTGCTGCGGCTCCTTTAAGAGAGCTCAGTGTGTGTGTGTGTGGAAAGTGGGCAGAAGAGAAATAGAGAAAGAGGAAGCAGACATGTAGATGCTACCGGAGCAGAGTTGGTGGAATAAGTTTAAGTTTTGTACACAGTGTGTGCGGTGTCCGAAATAAACCCCAGACTGAAAGCCAAGTTCATTCATTTGCTCACCAGAAACGGGATTTTAACCCTGACGTTATTCATTTTATAACTTCGGCCCTGGAGGTAACGAGTCTCCCCTGGTTTTCTGACAAAGGTCGGAAAGGTTAACACATTGAACATTTTAACAGCTTATTAACGTGAGCTTGTTGCCCCGTGTGCGCTGATGCGCTCATCTGTTGACATTTCCGAATGCCCTACAGTTGCTTAATAAAAGCGGGCTTTCCACACAAACAAACTTACATGTGTCATTAGTATGAGGAAAAAAATGAGATTTTAACTGTGTCGGGCTCGGACATAAATATCTTAATGCCTGTCAGGCTCGGGTCGGGTTCGGTTACTGCTCTGTCGGACGCGGACCAGGCTCGGACAGAAAAATGCGGCCTGATCCACACTCTATTCCCACAGCCCTATGTTCCCACATTTCTAAGATTTTTTTTCACAGAAAATTAGGCCCTATGTTCCCACAGCCCTATGTTCCCACATTTCTAAGATTTTTCTTAAAATTAGGCCCTATGTTAGGATTAGGGTTAGGGTTACATTCCATCTGTAGTTCATTGCTACTGGATAATAGGTTGGGTGTAATTGGTTACCAAATTGGGAGAAAGGGGGATATAATCTGACAGAAATTTATGAAAAAGTAAATGTGGGAACATAGGGCCTAATTTTGAAAAACATCTTAGAAATGTGGGAACATAGGGCTTAATTTTCAGTGAAAAACAAATTATTAATTCCAAAGTGAGAGCTCCTCCTTTCTTTTCGTTCTTTTTTATTACAAAATGCAGATCGTCCATGATCGTAGTAAGCGTAACATCACAGTTTTTTTTCTCCATGATTTCTGGTCTGTTTCTTCTTTGTCTGCTCCATGTCAAGAAGCCAAATAAAAAGTGCAAAAATAGAATAAAAACTATCCATGCTCAATGCACCCAGGGCGCCCGCATGACTATACTACCTAAATGTGCAAAGGAGAATATACACATTATGTATTACATTTATGTTGTTTGTTTGTTTTTAATTATTTTAGGCCTTTATTACATAGGACAGCTGAAGACAAGGAAGGGAAGAGAGAGGAGGAAACGACATGCAGCAAAGGGCTGCAGAACCCACTGCGGCTACTGACAATATTGTTTAAATTTTTTTTGTTCATTTGGCCTGAATTTGTTGGATTTTTCCCAAGGCTGCTCTGCCCGTCTGACCATTCTGAGTAATCAATACCTGTTTAGAGCCGGCATTTTAGGGCTGCTCTCCACCTGCCTCTTTACTTTTATGAAAGTCTCTGGCTTTTGATTTCTATCTGTACACCTTCACACAGAGTTATTGATTACTGTCGCATTCTCTAGCCAGACCTCGAGATTGCTTCTCTCCGTTCAACACTTTCTTGGAGTTCCGTGGAGTTGCCGCTGTGTGTCCCCGAAGCCTCTCTGGCTCTCCTGCAATTTGATTTGCTGTGGGCATGCCGGAGGATGAATAGATAATGGGATGCTTCTGATTGACTCGACCATGCTGAGGCCAAGTAGTCGTAATGTTACAACAAACTCAAATGCAAGCTAAGTAGGAGAAGGGTAAAGAGTTGCAGTGGCTACGCTTGCATGCCTGAGCATGTGTGTGTGTGTGTATGTATGTGAGTGGTAAATCCTCCAATTTGGATGACAGAGAGGCAGGGCTGCTTTGCTCTAAATGAGCTCCCAAGAGTGAAGAGTCCTCCAGTTTTTATCCCTCCCAGTAGGTATGCAACGCTGAGGAGCTGCCAAACACACGCACGCACACACACACACACACACACACGCACCTTGGGCACACCTACCACATGCTCTAGCAAACCAACAGGGTACGGTATGTGGCAAAAAGAATGTGGACACATGAACACTACACCCATATGTGATAGTTGAACATGCCATTCCAAACATGCAATTATTATTATTAATGCATTTACATGACAGTACAGTAAATAAATAAGTGAAATCTTGGTTCCCAACCTGGGGGTCAGGACCCCCCAAACAAAGGGGTGCTAGGAAACCAGAGATAATCGATTTTTGATGAATAAAGGTATATTTATTTTTCAGACTTACAAATATTTGCTTTTCCAATATCTGGATAATTTTCAGTGAGTGAGTGAGTAAGTGAATCAGTCTATGAGGGACATTCACCCCTCTAGGCCAGTCCCCTACATCAGTGGCTCTCAACCAAGGGGGTTCCGAGATAATTTATGGGGGTCGCGAGATGGTTGGGAAGAAAAAATAAGAAATAACATGTTTTAGACTGGGGAATGGTTTTTACATCAATGTGTGAAATTTGGTACATTTCATGTGTTATAGTCAGAGCTTCATTTGTAATCCAGGAGGTCCTGGAACACAGAAAGGGTGCTGTTTCGGCGGGTCAGGGGGCGAGAAAAAGTCACAAACACATACAAAATCCATAGAGCCTGAAGCACATTGGACAAGGCTAGGTGCTATCTGCTAAAAGTAAACTGTCATTAAAGCAAAGCATTTATTTAAGAGCATTCACAATAATCACTCAAAATCAGCAGGGGAAGGCACGTAGAAACAGCTGTTTATACCGGTTTGCAGCTCTTTCTCTCGTCGTCGAGGGGGGTGGGAGGGTCGTGAACACCAACCTCATTCCGGGGGGTTGCGACTCGAAAAGGTTAAGAACCACTGCACTACACTACAGGGTTCAGCAGGGTCTACCAACACACAAACTGTGAAATAAGATAACCCCGTCAGTTTTTTTGTGCGCTGCCTATATAAAAGAAAACATGGAATTCAACAAGCCATTCATATTTGGCTCCCCTTCCTATGTCATATACAGGCTCATTACAATATACCGCCCCCCTATCTGAGTATCTCCACCCACAGCTTGAGAACTGCCTTTGCAGAGGTGTGCCATATTTTTCACGCAAGCCAATCAGAGCAGACTGGGTTTTTATTGGGAGAGTGGCCTTAAGAGACAGCGCAAAGAAAAGTTTATAAATACTAAAAGCAGCCTCTCTCATCATTAAAAGTAATGTGTTAATGAAAATACTCATACTACGATGCAATACAAAATTGAAAAACAATTTAGCCTACGGGGACAGGTAGGGGGGGAGTGAAGTGTCCATGCGGGTCTCTAAATTGGAGAAAATAATTCATTCAGGTGGCTGGGAGGGTGGATGGATGATTTTAAGCCTACAGCTGATTCAGATGGAGAGACTATTCATGCATCACTAATAATGTGTTTGTGTATATATATATATACATACATATATATGGGTATGTATAGTACTTTTCATACAAACGTGTGTGTGTGTGTGTGTGTGTGTGTGTGTGTGTGTGTATGTGTGTGTGTTACAAGAAATAAAAATGTGAATTAAATCAAAAGTACATATAGAAGTTGTCATGAACAATGTTATGATCATCTCACAGAGAACATAAAATCCAGTGTATGACAAGACAATTGACAGATGATGCAGCTGTTCCACACATCATATTTAATTGACGTTGCTTAGAAATGACAGCTCAGAGGAAAGGAGTCTCATTTTGTTAAATGCCTGTTGCCTCGACTCCTCTCTTCATAGACTCCTTCACTCGTCTCCTGTGGGCAGGACTTTTCCTTTCACCGTTTTTTGTGAAATGAATGGATCTAAGAGATGATGAAGAGGAGGACTGAGTAGGGCCTGACAGAAACCTCACATTTTAACATCCTTTTATAATTTATATATGTACAAGCAATGATTTTATGTCTGACATTGATGTCTTTGGTTGTATGTGCATGTACACATTTATGTAAAAGAAAAATTCTAATAAATACAGTATATTGTTAAACAAAAGAAGTACCGTGTAGATTTCAGTTTGTCCATGAATAAATGCTGCGGCTCCTCAAGACCAACATTTTAGGCTGTGGTTCACAATTGTCATTGGTTGCAACCTAGGCCTGGTCTGTTGAACAGAGTAACATTGATTACACACTTTAGATGAGTAATCCAGAACAACAAGTTGTTGAAAAAAGCATAATTACATTGTTGAAATCATGACATTAAAGCAGTTCTCAATTATTTGTCTCAAACATATCTATGATATGCTACTTCAGTACACTTTAACAACAAATATTATTGAGACAACTACAGATGAACATTTAATATCCAGGAATTTATATTATAGACACCACCTCTGGCTATCCCTCTAACAATTTGGGCACAATTAAGCACATTGACCATACATGGTCTTGTTGTTATGTGCAAAAGGCTGCGAGTGGATGCCACCGGGGGATCTCTGTGGGATCATTAACATTCCAGGTAGACCACAGACCAGCCAGTTACTTCTTAAATGAGGTTGACAGAAGGTCTTTAAATTCTGTACAACCCTTGCTCAAACAAACCAATTGTTTACAAGAGTGCTAATTAATTCATCAATCTTAATCAGCAGAGATTTACAGCAGTGGAAAAATAATCAGTGGACCTGCTGTATGTGTACCTGGACGTAATTTGTGCGGATCAGCAGTCGTTGCACGCATTCACACCCAAACACAGCCAAAATAGACAGGCAGAAAGACACTCACAGGTTAATTATGTTAAAGTAAAGCCACAAAAACACCCACTGCTGAGGTCAGAGGGGACACTGTGATGGAAATACATGGAAGAACAAACACAGTGACAGGATAATAGCACTAAAAACATGTAATGAATGCTATCACTACAGACACACACTCACACACACACACACACAAACACTAACAAGCCAACACAGTTGTTTGCCAATTGTTATTCTACCGATGGTCGCGTTGTGTAAATTCATTCGCTCAAATCAGAGCCAGAGGAGAGTGCTAGAGGACTGCCTCATAAGTAGCTGAGTGGAGCGATGAAAGTAGTGATTTGCTGAGCTGAAAGAAGAAAGCTACATACACACTAATAACAAAGTAAATTGTACCCCTGCCCCTGACAGTAAAGGGCGAAGGTCTAGAGGAGACACAAGATTGAAGCAGGACTAATTTCACTAGCCATGGCACCACCTCAATTTCACAAATGTGAATTCTGAATTGCAGTTGAATCAACTGTTTGCCTTTAATCTGAATTTTGAAATGATTGGCACTTTTCCTTCTGTCAGCTGAATTATATGCCACCTGCATTAGCAGTGTTGCAAAACACACACACACACACACACACACACACACACACAAAAGAAAATGTTTAATTTATTGATTAGAATTTGGATGGATGTTGTTGTACTTTAGTGTTGATGTAAAGCATGTGTGACTGTTTTTTTCCATAAACAGAATCACGCAGCCATGCGGGCTATGGTTTTCCCTGATGCATGAGGCCATCGGGAGACAGCCCTCTGTTGAGCCCCCAGCCCTGATGGACTCATGTGTTGGGTAAACGAGTTAGCTCTTGGTTGATGTCGCCTCCAGTGGTGGTGGCTCATCATCTGCTGGAGCTGGAGCCGCTACTTGTAGCCAGGCATGTGAGGAGGAAGAGGATGCTGCACAGCCTGGCCCAATTGGTGGCTTCACCACATAGGTGGATGATGCCATCCACCTCTACCCCCCCAAAAAAGAGATAGTGTGCCACCAGTGGGGCACAGTTGGACTTGAGGGATAAGGCAGCAAAGGAGGAGCAGAGGTTCCAGACCATGCAGGCCAACTCTCAACGGCTTTTGGATTTATTCTAATAATTAGTTTACAAACAATTTTTCTATTTATTTTATGTTATGAAACCGATTTAAGTTATGTCAGGAAGTACTTGATTTTTAGTTAAAGTTGTGGACCACCTTTGTTATATCTGTCTGTCATGATCCAATGAAATTGTGTAAACCAGTCTTGAATCAGTGTTCTTCAAATCCTGGGTCTGTCACGTATTGTAATTAACATTATCTTTCAGAGTAAGGTTCCAAGGACAGGAGTGTTGCACAACTCAAACATTTCTCATTTATATATTTTTATATTTCCACACCATAGTTGCAAAAGCATAGACTGTCAAAACATGAGTGCAAAGCAAATGAATAAATACACAACATATAAAAACACAACAACAGGTAAGGAGATGTTGGGACAAAAATGGAATAATGAATGACAACTTGTGTAGAGCACAACATCACATCCACTGATTTTCTTTATAACATAATGCAACAACACAAACAAAAAGGAACTTAGAAATTGCATAACTATAACAAAAAGGGCTTTAAGGCACACGGCCATGTCCCAGGCCTTCATATCCCCAAGTCTACAGATAATCATGTTCTTGCAGATTCACAGGGTGCAAACGGTCTCGCTGGCCATGTCACCTTGTTCCCCCCTCACTGGACGTGGTGGAACCACACCAATGCTCCTGACATCCTCTTTGGGCTCCAGGATGTCCCCCGCTGTGAGGCAGTTGTTGTGAAGCACTGCACAGGTGGTGATAACTGAGGGGACAAAGGTGTGGTGGACCTCCAGAGCCTTAAGAACAGCAATCCAAAGGCCTGCTCTATAATTGAAACATTATGCTGGTTGAAGCAGCTCTACACCCTCCCTTCCAGTGGTTCTCTATATGGAGTGATGATGGCCACAGCTCATTCAATGCAGGGGTAGTCACCATCACCGACTCCTGGGGGTGTCTTTTGCGGATATGGCAGCCATTAATGGCACCCAAACACCTGGAGAACACTGGGGTGTTGGCCAGCCGTGCAAATGCTTGGCCTACCTCATCCAGTGCTCCAGTGGTGGGCAGTTTGGTGACTGGCAAAGGGCTACACTCTTATCCACTCCACTGTACACCAGTCTGCAGACTGTAGACCTGGGATCATGAAAGGCGCAGCACACAACACTGTAGCACTGCAGCATTGGTGTAGCAGGGATCAGTGAGGAGTAGGGAGACATTTAAAAGGACCGCCTTGATGTGAGAATGGCTGTGATTGGTTTGTGACTGATAGAAAAGATAATTCAATTTGTGGGCGTATGACTTATGACTTAATTTTAGTTAGGAACACTCTCATAGATTTAACCATTTATTGCAACACATGGAAATACAGTTATGCGTGGGTCTGAAGGATCTGCTCTAATAATGCTCCCTGGATCAGCCAAGCAGCATGCTAAGCTGAAACAGGGAGCGCAATGCTGAAACCCCCAAAACAACGGTACCCAACACCAAGAATAAGGCCCATGTTGAACAATCTATAAAAATCTATGTGTAGCAGCAAGCTTGCTGCAGGCCTCAAGGATGCAAGCATACAGTATATCCTGTGAGAGGCCATCCTATAATTACTGTATGTGAGATATCTATGTGTAGCAGCACACTTGCTGCAGACCTTAGCTGTCGCTTCTCGTGAGGAAAGCAAGCATGCAATCCATGTAAGACCATACAACCTAAATCAGCAATAAAAACCCAGCCAACCACTTCCAAATGCAACATTTTCTTTAATTGTGCAGTGAGGTACTTGAGGCTGTCCTTAGATGTTAACGCTCATAGCCTTTTGAGCTGAGATTATCTCACTAATGCCCGGATG
Source organism: Sander lucioperca (assembly GCF_008315115.2). Taxonomy (NCBI): domain Eukaryota; kingdom Metazoa; phylum Chordata; class Actinopteri; order Perciformes; family Percidae; genus Sander; species Sander lucioperca. The sequence goes on from NC_050182.1 coordinate 38,497,152, forward strand.
AACGTAACGTTCATAGGCTGCTGAAGACCAGCGATTGGCCCATTGCTTTTAGAGTGGATGCTGGATGCTGGGACCAAGGAAGCTGCAGCGGTAGCTGCACCAATGCGGAAGGAGTGGGATGTGTAGAGCTAAGGAGGGAGTCCAAATCTTTTGCAAAGGAGACGAAGGCGGGCTATGAACCATGACCTTAACATGACTTTTCCTTTGTCAGTCAGGAATAGGGGTCGTCTTGCCTTGTATGAGGACTCCATAGCAGGTTCTGAGATGATGCAGATGAGGGATACTTTAGGAAGAAAACATAAGCCAGCCAGAAAACCTTGCACCAAACCAGTCATTAAATAATTGACAAAACAGTGATTTGAATGCTTCTTCAAAGCTTTGCCAAGCTCTCAAATGTTATTTTGCAGCGACACTGTGGCTCTGTCCGGAGCTTAGCGCCACCCAAGATGATTGTGATTGGTTTAAAGAAATGCAAATAAACCAGAGCACGTTTTTCTTCCATCCCAGAATGCTGTGTGGACTAGCCAGACCCTCCTCCGCAGCGCTGTGGAGAAAAGGTCTGGCAATGTGAGACTAACATATCACTGGTGGTATGCAGGCTCCCTCTAGTGGTACGCGGGGAATGACCTTTTTTTACAATATTAAATACAGTTAATTTAAAAATGTATAATAACTATCAAAGTACTATGACAAATGAAATGAAAATACTGTTATCATAAGATCAATGTAATGGAGTTTAAAATAAGTTCAGCCTTTCCTGTAATTTTTTTTTTGCTCAATATGAGCCTGCTACGTAGTTGTGGCACGCATGCCAAGCTGGAGCAGAGGAAGCTAAAAGTATGAGTTTAAAAACAATCGTGCAATCGTGGCTCCAAACAGGAATTATTCGGAAGAAAAGTGTGGATCAGGAGCAGAATATTGTTAGCAGCCCTGTAGAAACTGTAATGGAAGACAGTGAACACAGCAGCATCAGTGAAGCCTTCACAGCTTCGAACAAAAGCAGCAAACGGCAAAAAATGGTAAGAAAATATGACTCAGATTACGTCAGATTTGGATTCAGTTGGAGCGGGACGGAGGAAGAGGAAGCCTGAAACCAACGCATCTCAAACGGCATCTCACAAACAAACATGCAACGCTGCAAGTCAAACCAGTAGATTTCTTTTTAAGAAAGCGGCTGCCTTCTTAAAGCAGCCATATTATGCTCATTTTCAGGTTCATAATTGTATTTTAAGGTTGTACCAGAATAGGTTTACATGGTTTAATTTTCAAAAAACACCATATTTGTGTTGTACTGCAGTGCTCTCTCTCACTGCTGCAGATCCTCTTTTCAACTGGTCTCTGTTTTAGCTACAGAGTGAGACCTCTTTTCTTCTTCTTCTTCTGTACTATCTTTGATTGCACTGCACATGCCCAGTAGCTCAGATGTAGATCATGTCAGCTAGCTAGCTCCATAGACAGTAAAAGAAAGGCTGTTTCTACAACTTTGCTCAGTTACAAGGCAGGATTAGCTGGGAGACTTCTAAATGTAAGTAGTTCTTTTGTAGATTATGGTGAACTTATGTGTGTTGTAGCAGTGCTTTGCTATTGAGAACGAGGTAGCATGCTAATGGTTGCGGTTAGCCTGCTCGTTTCGGCTTGTGACATCACAAGCCGTGCTGATTTTGAACAGCTCACCCAGAGACTGAAGGAAGGACACATTCAGAAACTGTATCTCACTCTAAACAGCATGGGTGGATTTTTTTCAAAGTTTGTATGTGTGTGGAAGCACCAGAGACACAACATAACACCCCAAATCCCAGAAAAAGTGATTTTTTCATAATATGGGCACTTTAAAAAGAAAGAAGTTGCTTTATTTCAACCAAAACTAGAGTTCAATCAGGAGAGACTTCGTTGCAGATATGCAAACATTTATTACTAACAATTAACCAAACAAGTACACACAATTATTTGGAGATTAGACTCCATTGTAAAAGGGGATCTATACAATTAATGTTTAGGAAAACCAAGCACATCCCCCAATGGAATCTAGACACTGGTGGTGGTGGTGAGAAAATCCGAGATATAAAATGGGCCGTCAGCCGGGAGAAGACCGATACACCGTCGACAATGCCTGGAGGTAGAAGGGGAGGAGGCGGGTCGCACTCTCGTCTGAAAATACAACTGACAGAAACGGGAGAGAGAAGATATTTAAAACAAGGTAGTCATGCTGTGATTGGATAGAACATACGTGCCTGATTCTAATTGGCATACAGAACCGAAACACCCACTGCCCAGCTGATCAGTTAAAGAGAATAGAGACAACGTATTAGAAGTCTACCTGACAGAATTTACGCTGAGCTACATTTCAATCAGGAGAGACTTCGTTGCAGATATGCAAACATTTATTACTAACAATTAACCAAACAAGTACACACAATTATTTGGAGATTAGACTCCATTGTAAAAGGGGATCTATACAATTAATGTTTAGGAAAACCAAACACATCCCCCAAAACTTGAAAAGAATTTAAGTAATTAAATGACAAGAATATAGCCTACATACCTTACAGCCGCCACAATCTGTATGGTAATAGAAACATGAATGTGTTAAATAATCAGTGAATAATCAGTGTAACAAAGACATTGAGCATTGACATTGAACAAATCCCAAAAGACATAAGAATACGATGTTGCAAAAGAAAACCTCGGCAATACAGGCCGAACAAACAAAACTCGGCGATTCAGGCCGGAATAAACAAAACTCGGCGATTCAGGCCGGAACAAACAAAACTCGGCAATACAGGCCGGAACAAACAAAACTCGGCAATTCAGGCCGGAACAAACAAAACTCGGCAATTCAGGCCGGAACAAACAAAACTCGGCAATTCAGGCCGGAACAAACAAAACTCGCATACAGGCCGAACAAACAAAACTCGGCATTCAGCCGAACAAACAAAACTCGGCAATACAGGCCGGAACAAACAAAACTCGGCGATTCAGGCCGGAACAAAACAAAATCTCGGCAATTCAGGCCGGAACAAAACAAAACTCGGCAATTCAGGCCGGAACAAACAAAACTCGGCAATTCAGGCCGGAACAAACAAAACTCGGCGATTCAGGCCGGAACAAAACAAAATCTCGGCAATTCAGGCCGGAACAAACAAAATATCAGCAATTCAGCTGAACATGCACTCTGCAATCCAGGCAGGAACAACCACAGACCTCTGCAGTTACAACGGCACCTGTAATTACAAAACAACCACATATCAGCAATTCAGGCTGGAACAAACAAAACTTCTGCAGATCTAAAACAAAAATACATATCAGCAATTCAGCTGAACACGAAATCTCAGCAATCCAGGCAGGAACAACCACAGACCTCTGCAGTTACAAAGGCACCTGTAATTATAAGGGCAATACACATCAGCAATTCAGGCTGAACATAACACAAAACATTGGGAATTCAGGCAGGAACAAACACAGAACGTGTAGTTATGATAGATGCAAAAATAAAATCTAAATTGATGAAAACAGTTATAACAATACATCAGTACCATTGAGAACACCACCCATCCAATACACCACCACCAGTTATATGCAATCTTACCACAATCAAGGTTTAAGAGATCTCTGGTTATTGATGATGTCTTCTACATCAGAGCAAATATATGAAGAGTACACAGGAAGCCCACAGTCCAAGTTGTTGTAGAGAAGTACTGTAGACCCCTCGACTAGCAGCAGTAGTAGCATCCCCTATTCCAAATGAATGACTCGTAAAACGCTTTGGTGAAATGTTAGCTTTGATAATGACTAGTACCAAATGCTGTTTAAACCAACATTTTGACATAGGGAAATCTCCAGGAAAACAAATAAGGGTGACAGGCTACTACTCTGTAAGATAGATACTCAATCATATCTTTAAATGGCAAAACTGTGTGTCAGTGCGGGCAACAATGATTGAACTAGCGCATCCACATTAAGAAGGCTGAACACAAACCCAAACCTCGGCAATTCAGGCCAGAACACACAGAACCTCTGCAGACTTTATACTTTAATACTTAAAGTACATTAGAACCGGGTACTGTTACTGAAGGGTTAACATAGTACTTTTACTAAAATAAATATATGCCTGGTTATTTTACTGAGATGCAGTACTACAACCACCACTGTTAACAGATCAATACACCACAACCAGTTATATGCACGCTTACCTGGATTATGCCAAAAAGATCACTGGGTTGCAAAGACGTTACGAATGTAAGGGGAATAAACAGAGGAAGACCATATGCCGGGTTGTTGCAGGGACATACATGAAATGCCTAGATTTCCCACATTAGTAGCTGCCCCTATTCTGAATGAATGACCCGACTAAACTGAGTAAAGAAAACTAAATGATGGCTAAACCGAAATACACCCGGAAAACCTCTAGTATGAGCATAAGCAATGAGTAGTTAATCTTAGATAAAAACAATGAAAAGAAGCAGTGTCTGAGACTTAGAAGGTTAGTGTTGTAAGGAGTACAACTAATGAGGTCAAATGTCATGAGTTAGCTGCGTACAAGATCAGTGATAACGTCACTTAATGCACTGCATAAATGAAGAGTTACAATAGAGAATTTACCCATCCTGCGAGAAAAACAGGTTAAACATGCTGCAATAAGAGGCTATTTAAACGTGCATAATATGAAGTATAGCTGGCCGTGCTGCAACGATATCGTGTAAAACATGCTCATAATGAGACATAGATATGAGGAGATCTATAGGATGTAGCTATATAAGAATCCCATTGCAAAGGTGAATTATGTTTAAACATATTGCAGAGATGAACTGTACAACTAGCTGCTAAAATTCAATCAGTAACATAAGACAATAACGACTGCCTTTTGCCCAGTAAGATGGACTACCACCACCATACTTAGGATAGGGATTCCCCCAAAACTTAGCTCAGCAAAAGAAAACAAGTGCCACACATGTATTATTAATACAGCGCCTTAATAATACCCAGATACCAACTGACCTAGCGTGGTTAAGACAGAGAAGCCAACCGCACGATGACGATTATGCGAAACAAATGATTACCAACCACAACAAAAATGTATTGTTCTTGACATGCCCAAAATATTTCATAAGTGATAGAAAGTGTCTGGGTAATACACAAAATACTTACCTTCAGAGGGCATCGCAGAATCTAGGTACAAAGTAACAAAGTCAGACATAAGATACCACAAGAAGGATCCATGAAATAGGAGGATGCGATGACCATAATGCTGACACGCGATCCATATGCACCATGCTGAGTTTGCGTGCCCATGAATAAGACAACGTACTTTAATGATGCAAGACTAACCACCGACCAGCCATAACCGAAAGTGAATACACGTAGTGATTAGAAACCTGGGCTGCCACCGGTTCCAACACATCTACCGGGAATCAGTCAGAATCTGATTTGCAGGACTCACACCAATCTATTACCAACACAGGAAGCTTAGTGGAAATGAACAACACATCTTGTAAATAGATAAAATAAAACGTAAACACCAAGAGGCCCCACAGATATGAGATGAAAATAAAAGTAGGCTAAATAGCTGATGCGAGCAATGCAGCTTGTTAGATAGTTTGTACAATATAAATATTATGCTGAGAACACTTGCTTTGAAAGACCATATATGAAACATAATGAGTGTGAGCTACCCACCATGAGTGAGCATAACGCACAAAACGTTAGTAAGCAGGCAACAACGGCAATGAGTATATTTATGTACAAATGCAGAATATAAGTGCCTTATGCATTTTGCTGACGTCAGCATGACTACTGACAATTATCACGACAGCTCCGAAGACAAACCTTAACGTGTCATTCCCTAACGAGAAAGAATTTACACCTGCCCAAGTATTAACCAGTACTTAAGCCCAGAAACATCACGAATATGGGACCACACACTTACGTACCTCCATGTACTACCCATTATATGCTACCAAGTACTCACCCCCCGTAGCATCCAGTGACTGCCATATGACGTCACTTGACACCAATAACTTACATCCGAAGCGTTAAAGACGTAATTCGTACATTTAACTAAAGAAACACAACAATGTATAAATGCTCCATAGCTTGTATGTCACGGTGTGCACCATAACAGACGTTTATAGTTAAAAACAAAAAAGCTACCGTTACTTGCAAGATAATAACTAATGTTAACTAGCATTCCAGTTAGCAACAATTACCCCTTGCCTACATTATTCCTAGCACATAACTCAATCTCACTCTGCAAGATTGACACGATGGAGTTTACTCATGCACAACCATCAGAAGATTACAACTTCGGACAGGCTCTTCATACCACAACTACGTAGGTAAACTCAGTTTGCAGCTGCGCAGTAGCGCTCAGCCCTAACATACTTCAGTGTCACCATCCAGCTAATGCATCCATGTCCAGAGCAACACCTGTTGAAAAACTGAATCCACCGTAAATGCGCATGTAAACGCGCACGTACTTTACTTTAGAACGTCAGCTGCAATGACAGCACACTAACAAAATGTCGGAAAACTAAAAAGCAGCCAGCCTAGAGAGCCCATAGAGAAAAGACGTGCCAGTCTAAGTACACAATTAACCTTGCTGCATGTATAGAAGTAAAACAACGTCCCCGGCTGTCTCTATCATAGAATTACGGTAAATAGGCCCCAGAGATGCAGAGGAATCTGCGGTAGAAGCCAGAGTTTAGACAGAGCCCGGAACTCCAGGCCACAGCAACATGATCCGCATTACTGGTGGGCGGCAAACATGAATGAACAAAATATGCCTGATGAGATAACTTAACTACGAAGGGTTGGATTATTCATCTGAGTTGACATGCCGGTTCCTCTGCCGTAATGAACCTGACCAAAACACGTACAACGCCACGGCTGAGAGTCGCGGCTGGAGGCCAGCTGCAGTTCAGAGCTACAAACAAGGCAAAATCTCCGGGACTGCAGTCGTGTGAAAGTACTTCTGGAGTGATTTCTGCCTGCCAGGATGCTACTGTTTGCACCCGCGTGCATGCGCCATGCTACGGAAAACAGCTTGCAGGACAAGTGCGAGAGAGAAATCCTCTAGGATAGACATCATTTGCTACCACACGAGACACGCCGGAAAAGGTGAATTGAAATGTGCTCTTAACCTGAAATGACACACAACCACGAACCAGACGCAACATAGAAAACCACTAATGCCATAAGCCAACAACTACTAGTCGCACTCGCACTCTCGTCTGAAAATACAACTGACAGAAACGGGAGAGAGAAGATATTTAAAACAAGGTAGTCATGCTGTGATTGGATAGAACATACGTACCTGATTCTAATTGGCATACAGAACCGAAACACCCACTGCCCAGCTGATCAGTTAAAGAGAATAGAGACAACGTATTAGAAGTCTACCTGACAGAATTTACGCTGAGCTACATTTGTGATGGTTAGAAAAGTGGAAAGACAACCCGAAGCGGCTTTTCATAGTTTTATTTAGTTTCTGTCGACTTTGAATAAAGTGTATTTTACGATGCTAAAATTACTGTTTATTTACATGGATTCTGGTGCCCTTAGCGAACGTAATTTCGCGGATGTTTTTATGTTTAAAAAAAGGATCTTACTCTTGAACAGAAAGGTCGACCTCCTTAGAAATCCTTTCCATAATGTTGTCAGACACTTAGAATATTAATCTGAGCCTGTCAGTGGCAAAACAAGCACTTTTGTGAAGGTAAATACAAGCTGGACAATTGCCCCATTAACTTACATTGTAGCTTGTTTCGCCACTGCCAACTGCAGCAATCTTGCTTAACACTGGACCAATGTCAAAGATTGTTGTCACTTAGACACAAAAACATAGAAAAATAGGTTGAAAAAAAACGGTAGTTACACTATAATAATAAAAAAAAGGTTTGGCCTTTCCACCATGTCCTGTCCCCTTTTGGCACTCAAGCTTTTGTCCTGTTGTTGACTTGTTGTTTTGTATGAGTATTTGTGTGGCTATTTGTGAGGGAGAGAGGAGGGATAGCAGCTATTCAAGGTGAAAATGTCTACCCAGCATGAGGGGAGTTCAGCACTCTCCAGCAGACTCTATTCAACTGCAAAGTTCAGATGAGCTGCAATAAAAAAAAACTCTGCAGTGGCTCATCAGGTGCAGCCGTACAGGCAAGAAGCAGTGCTGAGAGGAGACTATTGTATGAACAAAAACATTATTTTGAAACATTCATGACTCTTGCACCAATAGGAGTGTTTTTGCCTTTGTTTTGGCCAAAGCACCTGCAGGGAGATGCCCTATTTTGACATCAGCTTCACAGTAGGGTGCAGTCAAGAGGTCAGAGGTCACTATACCTGCAGCACAGAGCAGACGAGAGAAAAAAAACAAGGGAAGATGGGAAATGATGAAGAAAATAGTGTATATCCTTGGTCATGTAAGATACAGCGGGTCATGCTTTACAGAAAAATGTTTAATGGTCCACTCACTGAACCTCTTTGCGAAATGTCAAAAAGTTTCTCTTTTCTTTCCCTTCAGGAGGATTTGATCAATACACCTCTGCCTCCTGTTAGCTTTTGTTAGGGCTGCCTGTGGGAGTCAGAAGCAGAGTGAAATAATTATTTCTAAATCTCAAGAAAGATGGTCTGTTCAGAATAATAAACCACCGTATGGATCTGGCTAGAGTAAAGAGTTTGCCGTTCAAAGTATTTTCAAACAAAACGAGACTAGCTTGCCCCCCCCTCCTCTTCATCCCGTCCCCCTCCCTTCCGTGCTTCCGCGCACTAACCCACCAACCCCCACTCCCAAATCCTTCTTGTCGGTTATTGGCTGGAACGCTGGAACACTGTTTGTGTATCTTTCGTGGTGCAGGTTGGCACAGTTTGTTTTTGTTGCCGTTTGTGGAGCCTGGGCTGTCTACAGAGACTGTGTTTTTTTACAGTGTGTTCAGGGGACAGGCAGCTAGCGGATAGTGAGGAGATGTTTGCTGTATGTGACAAAAAAAAATGCGTGACATCGCTTAGAGCACCTTTAAGTATGCCCTGTCTTCTCACTTTAAGATGGACTGCTATTGTTTATCAAACTTTTTATACCTATTGTTTTTCCCCTTTTGAAGTTAGTGATCCACTTTACACTCTACTGTTTATCTATTACTGGCCATTTTGGCCACCTAGTGTTTGTAATGTTTTGTATGTGGTTTGTTTTTTGTTTTGCTTATTTGCCTGTTGTATGTACGTTGTCATATTGATAATTGTATTTCTATTTTTTTATTTTTTCACTCCTCTATTGTTATGTAGTGATTATGCTATATGTTGGGACCCCTTCGAAAAATCCCTGATACGTCTCAAGGGGTTTATCCTAATAAACCAATTTGAATGCAGCTGTCTCTCCATTGTAGGACTAGCAAAGCAAAAGCGGTGTGTTGTCTGCTGGCTTTTCCTCCTCTCTTTGTTTACTTCCGGGAGTTGCATTGGAATTTTCCCGCATGTTATATTGTGACATTCAAAGACGCATCTGGCCAATGATGTGAATGTTGTCACGTGACATGTGTTGCTGCATTTTGGTTCCTTTCAGCAACTCATCCACTGATTCGGACCAGAGCAAACAGTGTGGTGTGAAACATACTTTACTTTAAAATACTTTAATTACCCTTTAAATTCTTTTCTTTAAAGTTTGTACAGTCATCCACTGTCTTCTGTATTTTACATTCAGAATTATAAATCAAGTGGAGGAGATGGTGTAAGGAGTAAGGAGATGGCTGTTGTCTATCGGATACACTAAAACGCTCAGATGTAAATTAGTCACTATGCATAATTACCAAATCCGACTTAAAACTATTGCCTTTGTCTGTTTTTCCTGCCAGCCGTCAACTACAATTTTCAGGCCAATCATAGAGACACGATATGTATTGCCCCACCCCCACCCACCTGTCTCACTATCCTTGACATGAAGGAGGCATATGTGATAGGTAGAGGCAGTCATAGCTGTGTGTTTGATGCTGTTTTTGAGGAAGTCTCTGGGTAGGAGAGATGTGATTGTTGAGGAGAGATGTGATGTGAGGGGATGTGTCGACTGTGCTTTTCCCAGAGCCTATGAGAGAGCAGAAGCTGTCACAGTGGGAGTTAAGGCCAATACATCCATATATAATCTTTACTGGGATCTGCTTCATTGTGCTCCAGTGCCAACCACATACACCATTTAACAATCCCAAAGCATAGAGCATAGTGCTTGTTTTTATTGTCCTGGTGGATATAGCCAAGCATATATTATACCATTAGAGTCTTCAGTATGGGCTTGTTAGACACTGACCCTTTTAAAGCAGTGTAAACAAACCTGGTATAATTAAGCACACTGTTCCTTGTTGTGACATATGTAGGTATCATCTGTATGCAAATAGATACAAAATGGGAGCATAATGTGGTTGTCCTATTTTTGCTCTCTCTCTGCTGAGAGTCTATAGTGCTTCCACAACCTTGTTCAGCAACTTGTTCACCTGCTCCCAAGATTATTTTTAAGCTGTTTCTATTTTATTTAGCTTTGAGCAGTAGAGCGACGCTGATAAAGTACCATCCAGGCTGAGTCAGAAATCACAGCTCACAAATCACAGTTACATGGTACAGTAAGGTTAATTCTCTATTTAGAAGTTTTAAAGAAAACTTGAAGATGACTTTTGTTCAACTCCCAGCATTTGTTCTTCAAGCTTGGATAGGTGCTCCATCAAAAACAATTGACAATGTTGACTGATGCCGTTGAGGGATCATGTCCTTGTTGCCGCACTGGCGGTTCCTAGTTGTTGGCTGTAGTGCGTGATGATGTTAGAAGTAGAATATATGCAGTGCAGTATGTTAAAGGCTAACTACCATTTTTTTTCAACCTGGAAAAGCGGTTTTAAAAGTCTACCTCTGAAGGGATCCTTTCCATAATGTTGTCAGACACTTAGAATATTAATCTGAGCCTGTCAGTGGCAAAACAAGCACTTTTGTGAAGGTAAATACAAGCGAGACAATTGCCCTATTAACTTACATTGTAGCTTGTTTTGCCACTGCAAACTCTAATGTCAAAGATTGTTGTTCCCATCACTCACTTAGACACAAAAACATAGGGAAATAGGGCTAAGGTTGAAAAAAACGGTAGTTACCCTTTAAGACAACTTTGTACATTTCTCATAAAGAGGCAGCGAGCACTCAGAATGCAGCAGAGTTGCTGCTTTCAAAGGCAGCAGTAACTACAATTGTCCAGCTTGTATTTACCTTCACAAAAGTGCTCGTTTTGCGATTTACAGGCTCAGATTTATATTCTAAGTGTCTGACAACATTATGGAAAGGATTTCTAAGGAGGTCGACCTTTCTCAAACCACTCAAAACAGTGCCAAAAAAAAACTTTAAAAAAAAATGGGACAAATACTGCATTATTACATTATTACAGCTGGAACGGATTTAAGACATGAGGCAATATTCTGGTCTTTATAACATGGTCTGGGTGAAAAAAACAATTCTGATTGGCTGCAGGGTGTCCATTAGAAAGTTAAATAGGGGGCACTTGTGTAGCTCAGTTGGTAGAGCGCGCGGGTTCAACTCCGACCTGCGGCCCTTTGCTACATGTCGTGTCTTCAGCTGTCCTATAAAAATAAAGGCCTAAAAATGCCCACCAAAGAAAAAAAAAGAAAGAAAGTGATATAGGACACCGACTAATAAGTTCTGGTGAAACTGACTATTTACTGTTCTAAATGAATGCGCTATATTAAATGAAAAAGAAAATCTGAATCTGTTATTATTATTTCCAACATTGACTGTAGTCCTACAGGATGGCGCTAACACATAAGCTGCAAGAAGTATGTTACACTGCCCCTCTGAACTTACTTTGTTTCACAGCTATCATCTCCCGTTCGCTGTTCAACTGTGTAATAATGGCAACTCTGCTACACTTACATTCAGTTACAGTAATCTAATTATCCTAAATTCAGGCACACAGTACTTTTTCTACATTTTACATTTCCATTTTTGTGAAATGATTGTGTGTTTTTTGTTTTTTTGTGTGTTAACTTTTTTACAGTATGCCAATTCATTTTGTGAATTTTTTGATTTTGTGTTTTCATTTCACAAATTTTTTTTTTTGGTTTTACAACAGAATGTGGAGGACATACTGTAAATATAACTGCTGTTTAAGACCACAGACAATACACGTTTGGCATGTTAATGTTTTGCAGGATTCACACTGCCATTTGAATTGCCTTGTTGACTTTTTGGCTGCTTTGAAATGTCTAAAACCAGAGGACAGCAGTACAGCAGTATGAAGATCCTGCTGAATAGTTCACTGAGTCCATTATCCTTGATACAAAAGCAAACCATTTACTCAGTCCTGAGCTGTGTATTCAGCACAATGTGCTGTGTGTGTGCTTGAGCCATTGAGCTCTGCCAGTGCAGTTTAATTTTGAACCAGGTTAGGTGTATTCATTATTGAACCTGATATTTCATTTGTGACTACATTAATGCACAATGGAAGAAAAAGAAATAAAATAAAATAAATAAGAGTGATTTTTTTGTTCCCACTGAATCAAACACTAACAACACATGTAGCATGCTGATTGGACAGAATTAACTGCATATTCAGGAATCTGTTTCTGTCAGTTTATCTGCAGGCTAGAAACTAATAATGAGCTTATCTTACCCCAGGCAACCAAATGTGACACCTCATTCCACGGCCAAAGAGCTGGGCAGGCGTGACAGGGAGTGCATGTGTGTGTGTGTGTGTGTGTGTGTGTGTGTGAGAGAGAGAGATAGATAGGGATTGGTTGGAGAGTTACAGGGAGGCTGTTCTCTATCTAAAGCTAACCTTGACTCTGTCCTCTACTCTCACCACTCTGCCTGCTTTCAAAAGAACCAACCTTTTTCTCTCCTTCACAGTATGCTAATATTCACACATCCACTTTGGCAACAAACAAAAAAAAGTGCAATCTCTTTTTCCCCCTGCCTGTATACTTGATCATTCCGGGATGGCTGTGAAGCATCAAGAGGCATATATTCATTATCTGTCATCATATTCATTTCTATGCTAATGAGAAACCCCTTCCCGATGAAAATCTGTTTTCAGTCCCTCAAACAGAAGTAAGTGGCAATCACGTATTGTTTGTTTTTGAGGTTTGTCTTTAAATGAGAGAAGACATTTCCAACACTGTGCCGTGCCCAGGCTATATTCCATAAATCATATTGTACTCCAAGCACTACAATGCAAATACTAACCAGTTTCATCTGCAGCACCCAGTGCAGCTCGAGCCTCTCTGTCCTGTGACGTTACATTGATTAAACAATATTTGAGCCGAGAGGGGGAGAAAATGCTGGTTTGATAACCATTGATTGATGGGGAGAGCAAAAGCAATATCATTCTAAAAATGTTGTTTCTTTTTTTGAAAGTTTTTGAAAATGAATAATGAGCCTGCTGGGGAGGAAAAGGCTCCCCTACCCCCCAGTCCATTAGATGTGTTGTCTGCTGAGAGGAATCATTCGCAGTTTGGAGCAACATGTTTTGTTCATGGTGGACTGATTTGAATTTTGACAGCAGTAGCACAAGCAGAAATTAACATAGAAAACAAGTTTGGTGATATCTTCGCTAATCCAAAACTCAGAGAGCTGGGGTCAGTCAACCGAGTGAGTGAGATACACTGATATACACAAGACAATTGAAAAATAATAATTATAATAAACCGTTTAACTTGCATGTATCAAAAATAATTAAAAAGAAATTTCCAAAAGTTATACAAAAATAACATTTCCTCATTGATAATTACTCAATATGCAATACTAATATAAAATATATATAATATACAAACACTTTGCAATGTAAATGTTGTTACCGGACAGTTTAAAGGTCAATAGTTTGACCATATTACAGGTGTAATGTCATACATGATCGAAGAATTTATATATGGGTGTTGAGTTTGAAAAACATGGGCATTTATTAGGCAGGGAGGGTTTAATGAAAGGCAGTGTGCAGTTGCATTATGGGACGTGTATGATCCAATGGATTTGGTGCTTGACCCATCCTAAAAGTCAGGATATCTCGATTTATACTGTTGACCATTCTTGCTTTTTAATCTGTCACTTGCAAGTCCTCCAACTTTATTGACATGCTCAATACTAAATCACTGGAGTAACAGCACCAGAATATACTTAAGTGTAAAGGGCTTTTCACACGGGGAGCGAGTGTCATGCCTCGTAATTCTTTTCAAGGAGAGGCGAGCAGGCAGGTAGGGAGGCGCGGGCAGTTTGACAGGCGACGTGACAAGCGGCCACAATCCTGTGAAACTGTCGCGTTTGTGCTCGTCGCACGCACACGCCCGCCCGCTGCAAGAGTTGAATTGTGTTGAACTTCTCCCCAAAGCGCAAATCAATGAACGAGAGACTGATTCTTGCTTGTTTGTGAGTTCCCTAAACTATAAAAAATGTTTTCTAAACAGTTATCAGAACATGGACAGCGGGGCTTTTGCTTGTCAGAGCATCGGCACAAGACTGGATTTATCAGGTATCGTCCGTAATGATGACTATGCTAATTTAGCTAACTTTAGCTATCAACAACAACAGTCCGTGGTTAGGAAAGACTCGGATTACCACCATTTGTTATAAATCGACCAGTGATTAGGGATATGTGAAACCACAGTCAGCTAATCTCATTCAGTCGTACGGCAGGGATACAGTAGTGCACAGAATCCCCATGGTTACCATACATTGATCGCCTGGTCTTTAATCCGGGAGTGTTGTCCTTCACATGAGGAGCGTAGTGTGAAAAGCCCTTAAGACTGCCCCCTGAAAGTTGAATATTCAAATCATCAGTCGGTGACCTCTTGTTTTTTTATTATCATCATTAATCATTCCACTACGTCAAGTCGTCCCATCCACTCACAGTGAAAATGTCAGCGACAGGTACAGGCCTTTCCTATTACACATCCATGGTGTGGGCAGCTGCGGATCCGGACTTAGTGTAAGTCTGAGTGAGACGGAGGCAGCTGCCTGGTTCAGATTACGGAGCTGCTGTGTTTGTATTTTGTTACCCTTGCATTCAGTAGCTAGCATGCATTAGCTGGGCTAACAACTGTAGTCAAGGGTCAAGTTGGCATGTCCCATGCCGAACCCTGTAGGCCTACCTGAAAAAAGAAAAGAAACGAATAGTCAAATATTCGTATTGAACAGCCAAATCCGATTCAACTGACAAAATTCTGAGTCAGGTGCAGCCCTAGTTAAATGGTTAGTAGTCTAGTGTCCTTTTATGGACAGTTGAAGTCCTGACATCACTTCCTGGCTAGTCTAGCTTTGCCAGACCCTCCTCCAAAGCGCGCTGAACGTTTTCTGGTTTAATGGCAATTTCTTTAAACAAATCAGAATCGTCATGGGCGGTGCTAAGCACCGCACAGAGCCGCTGAAAATAGTCGCGTGAGAGAAAGCTCAGATTGGACAGATAGTCTAGCTAGCTGTCTGGATTTACCCTGCAGAGATCTGAGGAGCAGTTAACCGTAGTCCTCATAAATCCACCGAATTTAAAATACATATTAATGCATCAGTAATAATAATCCGACAATATATTATATAATAGTATATCACTCACAGGGAAATTTTTTCTGAATTACGAGTACTTTTAGTTTTTACTTAAATTACATTTTCAATGCAGAACTTTTTTCTTCTTCTTCTTGTTGTCTTGCCGTTTCTTTTAGGGTAACTTCGTTTTTTTTTCAACCTGGACCCTATTTTCCTATGTTTTTGTATGCAAGTGACTGATGGGAACAACAATCTTTGAAATTGGTCCAGTATTGAGCGAGAACGCTGTGACCAGCAGCCGCAGACCGAGCTGCAATGTAATCCTATAGGGCAAATGTGCATTGTCAATTGGTCCACTAGAGTCTGGTGGCTTTAGCCGTAGCAATTTTGCGGATGTTTTAATATTTAAAAAAGGATCTTACTCTTTAACAGAAAGGTCGACCTCCTTAGAAATCCTATCCACGATGTTGTCAGACACTTGGAACAATAATTTTAGCGTGTCAATGGAAAAACAAGTAATTTTGTGGACGGAAATTGAAGGTGCACAATTGCCCAGTAACTTACATTGTAGCTTCTTTCGCTGACTGCCGACTGCAGCGATCTTGCTTAATACTGAACCAATGTCTAGAAGTTACGTAAAAAAGTAAAAACGAAGTTACCCCTTATGGAAAGGATCTAGATACCTTATGCAACACTGGTCTGCTGGATGTGATACAGATATTGACTGTTGGCATGCCACAAAAGAAGGTGATCAAATCTGTCAGAGATTGTTTTCTCAATATAGTTTCACTCCTCTAATTGGCCAACAAATTATTTATACAGCTTTAATTAAACAACATTGCATTTTTGTTATTTAAAGACAAATTTACAAAATACGATACGGAATACTGTTGAGCAAGGTTGACGTATGTTATAGAGCAGGATGTTTTTGTAGTTTAACATTATTAAAAATGTCAATAGGATTTTAAATTTAGGATTTCTGACTTGTGGAACATATTTTCCAGTTTCATTTTGGCTCTGTTAAAAGAGTCAATCAATCTGTGATTGACAGCCGAAGCCTGAAGAGTCACATGTGAAGACACGCGTAAGCAGTAACGTCATTATACCTGGGGCCATGTGGCTTTATATATTGTTTCTTGAATAGATATTCAGCCTTGCTGGCATTTGGCTGAAGACACTTTCACAGTGCCGCCAGAGGCTCACTCACTCCATGTAATTATTTCTATACCACTTGGCCCCAAATTTAAAGAATGAATATAGGCCTATATTTCCTTTGAATGCTGTCGTTTAAGAGGCTTTTTATGTGAGTAATAAAGCAGGGGCCGCCACCCTCTGTCACTAAGGAGCGAATCATTTCCTAGGGAGGGGAAAACATCTGTTCCCAATTGAGGAGCCTGCCTGATGAGAAATAGTGGCTTTTCACATGATAATCCAGGATAAAAAGGTTGAAATCGGGTCCACAGTGTAGAGGAACTGGATAATGATGCTTCAGACATGTAAAGAGAAGGAGAAGTAAGGGCTCTGCATGCTCAGTAGAACACTCCTTCCCTCTAGCTATTCAGCCTCATCTGAGTCATCAGTCTGGACCAAATGTGTGGAACCGTTTTACACAAATTGCTTCAATTACCTGTGTGGCAATAACAATAATGCTAGCAGATGATTATGTGCATATATAGACTTACATACTGACACCAATTCTCCCAGACCACACACGCACACAGGCATGTCTGATGTTCAAGGTACCAGGTTTCGTACTCGAATAAAGGCTTGGGGAAAGCATAATGATAAGTTAGGAGTCAAAAAAAGAAGGAAAGAAAAAACATCTACATATTTTGTGACAAAAGTAACATATTAGGATTCTGTGTTAACACTTCAGTTCTATCACAAGATCAGTGTTTTCTGATTTATTGCCATTTCATATGACAGCTTTTTTTTTTTGAGGGAACAAACTGGAACTATTGGCTGTAAGAATACATTGCACACACACCCACACACACACTTACTTTACCGGAGACTGGTTTTGGCCTTTCTCATTTCTTTGAGAAATCTATATATTCACACACTGATGAGACTGCACACACAGATCCAAAGAAACACTGTTGACTTTCTGCTGTATATATACCACACACAGTATCATAAACACACACACACAAACATAAAGTGTTGATGGTGCACAACCCCAGGTGTGTGATCACTTCGGGCTCTGGCAGTCAAAGCTTTTAGAGGTTTGCCTGACAGCTAGTTTTACCGTTTGATGAAGCGTTTCTCAACCATTTTGTGATTGCCCAGTGTGTGATTGCCTGCCTCTGTCTTTCCAAGGTGGTACTAGAGTGTGAATTATGTACCTCCACTCTTCCATTCCTGGTTCAACTCGCAGCTTTAAACTGAGGTATCACCCCAAAGCCCAAGCGCTCCAAGCTGGGACACTCTAATAACCGCCCTCATAAATGGACAGTAAATCTGAGGCAGTATAAAACACAACCTTATGAGAGGCAATCATTTGGAAGCGCTCACTGCCTTGTGGCCTCAACGTCCCGTCTTTCTCTTTTTTCTATGTCTCCGCTCCTGTCTGTCTCCCTCTTTATCCCTACTTCTTTGTTTTCTCTCCTCCTTTCGCTCTGTCTCACTTCCCCGCTGCTCGGTTTCCCACCTAAATTACTGCAGGCACTGCTGCAGAATCTGAACTACACCTACAGGCTTGACTGGAAAGGTCAACAAGCTGCTTAAAATGAAGAATAGCGCAGGAGCAGGGTAATCTACTCTCTCCATCTTCTCTTTCTTCTCCTCTTCCCCTCTACTCTTCGGCTGCCGGCGTTTTATTTTATTTTTTTATGTCCTCCCAGGTGCCGTGGTTTTTCTGCAGCATGCGCAGAGCTGTGTGTTGATATCTTCGTTGGTTTATCAGTCTATTTGTCTTTTATCTCTGTTTTTCTATTTGTATCTCTTTCTACACCTTCCCCCCCACCTTTTCTTTTTCTCTCTTGGCTCTGTGTGTCTTTTACCTCCATCTGTTTCTATTCTCTCTCTCTCTCTCTCTCTCTAGATATATAGGTGTTCTTACTACCTGAGACAAACTGAATGTATGGACTCCATGAATCCACCTCACAACAGCCGTTCTTCTTTTCGACTCCTTTGTTCTCTTATTCCCTCCCTTTGTTTTTTTCCTTTGCTTTGGCTTCCCCCTCCTGTGCTTCCACTCACACTCCGGCTCAGACTGGATGTGGTTCTGAATATCAAACAGGTTATCTGCTCCTGTCTTTAGCCTCTCTGAGAAAATAATGGAAGCAAAAGTTACAAATGACACTGATTTGCTATTCGCTTTCCCAGGTGGCATTCCGTTTCCCGCTCCTCGTCGCCAGATACAGCAGATTTGTATGCATAAGCTTCAAGGTAGAGATCCATTACAGCGACAAAAGTACACATGATAGTTGATTTCAAAACCATGGGCATTATTCAGCTTCTGTAACAACCACTCTTTTTTGGGTTGATTGTGGAACCTGGCAGCGCTGCGGAGTAGGTCTGGCCCCTCTATGCATACACTCCTCTTAACTTTTGGTCTGGCAGTAGCTCAGTCTGTAGAGAGTTGGTTCAAGTCCCCGTACGGACCAAAGTACGGAGTGTGGATTGGTAGCTGGAGAGATGCCAATTCACCTCCTGGGCACTGCCGAGGTGTTCTTGAGCAAGGCACCGTACCCCCCTCAACTGCTCAGGGCGCTGGTCCAGCACTGGCCACTCACTCTGACATCTCTCCATTTGTGCATGAATAGGTCCTGAGCATGTGTGTGTGTGTGTGTATTTCAGGCCTGTGTGTAGTGATTTATAACAGAGTGTACATTGTAATTTCCCTACTGGGGATCAATAAAAAGTATAAATTAAATTAAATTAACCAATCACAGTCGTCTTGGGCGGTGCTAAACTCCAGTCACAGCGACTGTGGCTCTGCCAGATGGACTTGGGAAGGAACATGTTTTGGTGGAACATTTGCACCCATCAAAAGAAAACGCCACATACAATATTAAATGAAGTTAACTGTTCACATAATACAGAAACGTGAGCTATTTAAATTATACATGGTTAAACATAATTTGCTCTTACCAGTGTATCACCATGTGTATTTTGTCATTAGCAAATACCTGCCAATTGGTCCGAAAACGTCCAAGTTAGATAGTAAATCCCGTAAAAATATATTTTGTAAATCTTTACAATTATTCCCCAAAAGAACCAAGCAGAGCGGCCTTGTTGCACGATCCAAATTTTCTTCAAAACATGCTATTTTCAGCTAATAGCTTGCTAGCTCGAAGTTTGTTGATGTTTCCCGAAACCAACAGAGTTTTGTGCAGCGAGGGACATACGGTGGAAGATCCGGCTGCGTCGTTACATTTTAGATACTCCTTTCACTGCAAAATATATATCCAAAGCACCCTTTTTTTGGGAACTTTTATCAGTGTGGTCAGAGCTCTGGTCAATCTTATGTTGCCATACAGTAAGAACCACCTCTATCCCAGCTTCCACCTGCGGGCTCTGACTCTACCGTTCCCTATGGGAGAAGTTATTATTGCTACTCTCCACTTCCTGCTGTGCTGAGCTTAGTGCTTATTTATGGGGAGTGATGAGGTCAGAGCCCAGATGCCAAATATGTGTTTTACATATTCTACATTTACATAATCTATTCCTTGTGGCTTGGGTGACTGAACTTTAATTAGGAATATGAACCATGTGAGCACAATATAAAAATAATGAAGGGTTTCAAACTGGATTTTGACACAGGCTCCATCTGGAAAAAAGAGCTGAAAATGTACAGTATGTGATAATGCAGGACCAAGTTAATATTGTAGCCTACCTTTGTGGTAGAAATTCCAAAACAAATCTACAGTTAATCAAATTTTCAAAAACCAATAAAACCACTGAATGTGGATGTTGGCTGATAAGTGATAACTGGCTCACAGTCTGCGTTTCCAAACGTATTGGATAGGGTTAAGGTCAGGGCTTTGTGCAGTCCAGTCAAGTTCTTCCAAACCAAACTGGGAAAAACATTTCTTTATGGTGCTGCTGTTGTGCAAGGGGACATTTTCATATTGAAACAGGAAAGGAACAAACTAAACTGTTGCCAGGAAGTTGGAGCACACTATGGTCCAAAACTATGGTATCTACTGAAAAAAGTTATGAGTTATGAAAATAAATATTTTAGTTGGATATTTTGGCATTGTCACCACACAGCTAGCATACGGTAATGTCTTCCATGAGTTCACCTGGAACTCACAAACAGCGTTATGATGTACAGTCCGCTGTAACAAGCGCCAATGTTAGCTAATGTCAGCTATCGTAGCTGGCATCAGACTCTATGTGAAAAAAACAACGGCAGAGAGATACAGACTTACTGGCGGTTTGGGGTTCTAGGTGAACTCGGGAAAGCTGTTGCTGTAGATCTATGGTAAAGCCAGAGGCTTACTGCTGTCAAGCAGTCAAAGTGTGCACGGAGAGGAGGTGGCCGCGAGGCTATTCACAGACAGGTTCGAGAGAGAGGGACAAGGAGCGAGCGCAGCTCTACAGTGAAATAAGATTTTACCCATTTAAAAATCTGTTTGTGGCATGCAACGTTGAAATTGTGGCAGGCCACCACAAGTAAATCAATGTACAGGAACCACTGACATTGAACTTTGCTGCCTGTCTCTGCTGTAAATGTCCTCATCAACAACTGATTTTCAACTAAAGTACGTCTTCAGGTCGTTTTGATTATGCTAACCAACTCTCTTATGCACTCTCTCTGTGTCATACTAACTCTGTATCAATACTTATGTTTGTGTTGGGAGGTTTAAAAGAGAGACCACCACCAAACCAAAACTTACATTATTTGTGAACATGCATGTGAACACACAAACAGACCAATTAGCGGGGAGAGGGAGAATTATGCAATTATACCTCCCCACCCCACCGCAACCCCACCCCACCCAATGTGCCAGTCTGCAATGACACCGTCAATTTAAAACCAGTAGATTTTACCAAAAAGGTTAAAATATGGGCTAAAATATGGTACTTTACGTACATTACGATTTCCCTAATTTGGAAAAAAGTGTCTTAGCCCAAACCACAAATACATAATGGTATGTGTCCATATACTTTTGATAATAGTGTGTATGTGTCTTGCAGGAGCAGCTCACAGAAATGCAAGTTATATCTAAAGAGATGTGACATTTTAAAAACTGTTAATACCAACAAATGAGTCAAAAGAACACTCTTATGTTTAGTTCTCAAGACCCTGGCATTCACTTTCTGATGACCTGCAGGCGATTTGAACAGAACTACGTTGCCCCCTAGTGTTTAGAATGTGCACTGGAGTGCATGGGTGTGTGCACAGGCACACAACGAAAACTGTGCGTGGCTGTGTGCATTTGTGAGAAAGAGAGGAGTTGAGGAGTGAATACAGTACAGCCGAACAGTGTTGAATGGTCTGTCACTTTGCACAGCTGAAACCGAGCTGGGTTGTGAGAATGGGAAGGAGGGACTCAAAAAAAATGACATGCTTCAGAAAGGTTCAGAAAGTAAAAAAGCACATTTACATTTACATTTAAAATAGTTCTTCAGAGAATTCATAAAATTAGATTTCTGAATGTATTAAGATTCTAATGTGTGCAGCAGCAGAGCCATGTGACATTTTAGTTCCTTAACTTTTTGAATCTAGATGTATGAAATAGCTGACGTAGCTGGTGTAGAGTAACAAATTGTTTCCTCCATGTTCCCCAGCAGTCAAGATGTATTTTGTTGGTATAGGAGCATATGGCCGAGTTATTCAACCATACATGCTCACTTCCGGCTGTGAGTGCACTCTTCTTATACATCCTCACATGTCGCCACACAGACATAATTTCTCAACTTCTAAAAGCAGACTGTTGTGGAAACTTTTGTTATTTGATTTAACTCGGATGTTATCTGAGACAGGTGATCCATCACAGTGGAAAACTCACAGCTTTTATTTTTCTGTGGATCATACATTATCTAAGCTGGTGGTGCAGTAGCAATAAAGTCAGCTTGTTCTGTTCAAGAAGACTTGGGAGTCAGTTTCATTTCATACATAAGCTTTGTTGTTAGAACTCAAAAATATCAAAAGCAGACAATAAGCAAACATGAATATTATAAAAAGGAAAATGTAATTTTAATAATTTCTTGCATTTAAATGTTTGCTTTTCAGTATATCAACCGCAATACCACGGTGATATGATGCCTACCGCGGTGTTACGCTCATTACTGTCGTCATTGCACTTTTTTTAGGGTTCAAAACCCGAAAGGGTTCAACCCTATTGTTTTTGCTCAGATTTATTATTCCGTCATCCTCTGCAGCTCAAATTGCCGTGAGCTGGAATAAGCTAGAAACACCAATTGTTGCCCAATGACTGGAAATGATGTGCATTTCGGTTCCCAAGAAACATGAGCCCAATCGGCCACATGGTGGCGCTATAATTAATGATCAAAAAACAAATGCCAAAAACACCACAAGTTTGCCGCAAAACCTGGTGCCAATTTTCATTAAAATCTGAAAAAGGGGGGCAAAATGGCGAGACTTATTATATTGCTGCATCAGCTGTTTTGTTGAAAGAGGTGTGTGATTGATCTCATCCCTTTTTCAATACAGAATGAAGCCAACTGAAGTGACTTTCTCAGCTTTGTTAATACCGAAACCCGGTCAATGCTGCTTGCGCTTTGACTTTTTTGATCCCAGGTCCTACAGTCCAATGTCGAAGTGTATGAATGTGAGTGCAAGGTACCTGAATAAGTAAAAGCGCTTTTAGTTGTTGTTAAGACTAGAAAAGTGCTATATAAATGCAGTCCATTTACATCCTTCTGTTGGCCAAGAAAGGGTTTGAACCCGCAAATCGCTGCTTGCGGCTATATTTTATTTAATTGTTTAGCTGGATGACATAACTCAACAAAATGGCCATGAATCTAATGCAAAAGCCAAATCTTGTGTCGCCTATTTCGGCACATTTTGGCTTTGAGCTAGACAACAAGGAGCAGCCGGTGAATTCGGATGAGGCAATATGCTGCATTTGTGGCAAAAAAGTATCCATCTCGCGAGGAAATACCACTAAACTAAGGTCACATCTTAGAACCAACCATCCTGCAGTGTTTGCCGGACTTGGGAGCAGCAGCACACCTGCCTCAGGAAGAGGCATGCCTACAACCTCGTTGACAAGCCAGCATTCAAAGTCATGGTAAAGGCTAAAGGCTTTTGATAAACAGTATGTAATCCCGACCTAAAGTACTTTTCTTAAAGGGGTGGTTCAGAATTTTGGACATAGGACCGCATTTCCAAGTTAGCCAGTGTGTTATTTATCAGTGGAGACCATTTTCCACACTTTTCATCCTTCCAGTTGCAGAGTTTGCTGGTGCTAGGCTTGCGCAAGTCAACAGTAACTGCTAGCCTGCCACTAAAAACAATCTTACCCTTTGCCAGGGGTCTTTTCTGGTGGGGGATTTGGTTACAGTCTCGTCTTCAAGGAAAGCTTGGATAGCGATGCGCTGCTTGTGAAGTCGCTCCATCATTATAGAGGTGGAATTACAACACGTGTGACAGTCGGTCTGGAGCCTGTTCTCTTTAACTTTGAGCTGCGATTGCCACTTCCTCAGTGCACAAGTTGCCACTGCAGAGGCCACTGCAATGGCTCACCTCTTTCCTAGCCGCATCAATAGCTTTCGCTATTTCAGGTAATTCCAGCCTTGCCTTTATTGCCAGCTGTAATGTATGCCCAGTACCAGGCGCGCGGGAACCTATTTTTGACCAGGGTTGCTAAATAACAAAATAATGGATGTCTGACGATTTCTCCCCCCAGGAAATATTTCGGATTTTGACAGCTAAATACGTCATTTTAGTGCAGTGTATGGGAGAGAGTGAGAAGTTTTAGAAAAGTCCTGGGCAGCTACAAATTCCACTGTTCCACAATTATATGACAGCACTCACCACTCCGACTCCACTGCGCGCACCCTAACATCACAGAAGCGCTCTTGACATCAATAGTCTGTTTCGTCAAAACCACACCAGAAATGTTTGGCTTGAAAATATATGCTAATAATCAGGCTGCAATGACCTCGCCAACAATTTCCTAACTTGTGCCTTCTCCACAGCAAATGTGTCCTAACCACGTATCTTTAAAGCAACTTATTCTTTTTGCAGAATAACCAGTTTCAGGAGACACTGAACCAGCGTATAAACCGTAGTTCTTTTCCACACATGAACAGGAAGTAAGCTGAACATATTCCCATATTTCAGGATAATTACCAACTGTGCCCAGATGGCACTCTAACACAACAAATGAAACAAGAAACGGCTTATCATTCATTCTCATCTCAGCTGAAAAGGCCGTTGAAAAGTTTCTGTCCCGAACTTCCTTCCAGGATTACTGAAGTTGCTTGGCTGACAGGGCTTTTCAAATCCTTCTGTAAAGTTATCGTTAGATGCTATGATGGTGCTGCTAACGTTAGCCGAGTTGCTTGTTAATGTTATTTCAGACTCAGGCTTTTCAGCAGCCCCAACAGAGTTTGCCTCGGTGGTGGACGAGTAAACTCGTAACATCTACAGATGAATTTTAGCCGCATTACTATGCCGGAAGAAAAAATCTTGTATCTTTTTCTGCGACATATTCTTCTCTACAACTAACGTTCCAGTCAACTGGCCTCAGCCTGGCCTGCTTGCTTCTCAGTGAGTCACGTCACTTGACTCACTTTCACTTTGACCTCTATAGCAGTTAATTTTTAGTAGGCTATATTCAAACCTATCCATAACCCTTTTTTGCTATTTGCCTCATTATTTGATATACAAAAATATAAATAATGTCAGACAGCGAATTAGTAATTATTTAAAAAAATAAAAAATATATTAATTAAAATCCAGCTCCTGCCAACAGGGGGTGCTGCAGCACCCTCAGCACCCCCGTTCCCGCGCCCTTGCCCAGTGCAGCCCAAGTCGTAGAAGAAATCTTCACACAAACTCAGCCCCAACTCTCTAATTGTGTCAGTCAGTCTTATATTGGGCAATGTTGGCAGTGGTTTGCCGCTTTGGCATAAGCAGGTGTAGCTTCAAATGATTGTGCATGGTGGTGGTACTGCCATGGCATTTTAAGGTAGCCTTGCATATATTGCAGCTTACAGCTGTATCTCCTCTGCTGAAGTATTTCCACACTTCTGACAATTTTGGTAGAGATTTGGTAGCAATGTCTCTTTGTGCCACTCCATCCAAGAGATGTCTGCTACTTTACCCCCTTGCACTGCAGTGTCTTAAGTCACACAGAACAACTATGACTTGTTTACCCACACTGTCCCCTGCTGCATTTATGATTTAAAATGGATATCTGATGCATTGTCATTACCTTATTACTGCACCAAGTTAAAACCACAAAAGAACGAATATTTAACACGTCGATTAGTAGTTTTGAGGTTTGAACAGTCAACTATTCTGTGAAACCCCTACTTCCTTTAGTCCACAATCAACTATTTAGTTTTGCTGATGTTGACATGGAGGTTGTTGTCCTGGCACCTGATATCAGAGCTCTGACCTCCTCCTGTCTCATTGTCGCCTGTGATCAGCCTGATAATAGTCATGTCGTCTGCAAACTTAATGCGGTGTTTGAGCTGTGGGTGGCCACGCAGTTGTGCATTAAGTACAGGAGAGGGCTGAGCAGGCAGTCCTTAGCTGAGCAGGGAGTCCTCAGAGGCGCCAGTATTGAGAGTCAGGATGGAGAATGTGGTGGTGCCTATCCATACTGCTTGGGGTCTGCCCATCAGGAGTTCACAGATCCAGTCACAGAAGGCAGTGTCAAGCCCTAGGTCTCTGAGCTTGATGACAACCTTGGAGGCCACAACTGTATTGAATGCTAAACTATAGTCTATGAACATTCTTACATATGTGTTTATCTGGTCCAGGTGGGAGAGGGCCAGGGAGATGGCATCAATTGTTGTCAGACATAACAGTTGGACATGAAGACGGATGAACTTCTCTCCAGTTTAGCTGACAGAAAAGCTGTCATAACACTCATAGCTGGAGCTCCAACCTTAGATCTCCTGTTTCTTGTTAAGCAGCACTCTGTAGATATTTCACACCACGCTCCCTCCATTCTTCCCTCTTCCTCTCTGTGTAGAGCAGAAAGATAGAAGAGGAGGAGGACAGGATTGGGGGGTGCCATCTTCTTCAATCAGCTGTGCAATCAGACGCCTACTCAAATCCTGACAGTGACAAATATGGCTTTTAATGTCCCGTTGCTCCATGTTAATTACATTTCTCTACAATTGAGACGAGCGTCACACAGATCGACTGTTGGCATAACAGTTAACACCAAAAGGTACCTATGGTGTGCAGCTTACAAAGGTCAGTTCACTGTACTGCAAGTCTGTGGAGGAACATTGAGGACGAAGGTGAAAACTAACTGCCCAGTCACCCAGACAGAGAGGTAAGTCACCCAGCGGCACAGCTCAGAGTTCAGCAGAAGCTCTGGCAGACATTTGGCTGAGGACTTTTCTGGTGTTCTCATTTATAGACAGGCATTTCCGTTATTGAACTGCCGGTGTTATTGTGTTTCAGATTTAGATGAAAGATTTAACATATAACAAAATTCTCCAAACTTTTGATAGGAGTTTCAAAGCTAAGACAAAACATGATTGTTGCCAGCTGCTATCAGTAAAACTGGGAGATAAATCTAGTCTGCTCAGCTCATAGAATACATAAAACATAAAATATTTTATCAACTGCAGTAGCACACGTATACATGCTGAATTGTCCTTGTAGTTTGGTGTATGTTGACCACAAAAAAGGCTTTTAGGATTTGTATATCTGAAACTGCAGTACACACATGGATAATATACAAACTAACAACAGACATTTAGGTTAGTTACAGTACATGAGGTTACTACAATGAACACAGTTGAGCCTTTTGGCCATAACAGAACTGAATTAGTAATCTTCCTCTAATTGATGATACCTGTTTGCTGCAGTACCTGTACTTTATTTACATGATTACTTTATGTGTTTTGGGCCATCTGGTGCCCAATTGGTTAAGATGCATAACATTCAACTGTAACTTTGTTGGTTTATATCCATCAATTCCAACTCCAAGTCTAATAAAGGCAAAAATGCCAAAAGATCTATTTGGGCGGTTTTGTTTCTGTTGTGATTATAATATATGGGGTGTGGCACTTGGACATTGGCTATGACACTTACACCCTTGGATCCATTTGAAAAATGTACACCTATTTTTGGTTGAATGTATATTTATTTGCCTCATGTCTTTGACAGTGTTGCCTCTGATGAAACATAAGTCTGCACTATTGAAGGCTGCAAATCAATTAGTGTGCTCCAGTCCTTTATTCTACTCTTAAGTCTTCAGAAAATGGCTTTGAGATGCTGCAAATGTCCTTGCCATTCACCATCCTTTACAGTTTGCATCATATGCTTCATTGTGACATAGGTGGGCTGAAAGCGTGTTTGGTCTTAGAGGCCAATATGTAGTGAATACATAACATGTTTAAAGAGGAACACTGAGACAGAAATGTCATCCAAGCAGTCTCATGTTGAATTTTTAGTCATAAGCTGTATGATGCAGGTATTGCTGGTACAGGTATTTACCATGTCGCTCCTCCGGCCCTGGATCAGACAGGCAGGTGGCCTGCCCCCCCTCTCCTCAAGCCTGAGGCTAGCTCTGAGGCATTCATGCTGCCTTAACCCTGCTGTTTGCCACTGGGATGGAGGACTCTCAAACTGGGTCAGCAGATCCATCAATATTACACGAAGTGGAGCCTATTAGAAAATGAATTCTTTATATCATCAAAAAAAGGAGTTTTACCTTTCCGACTGCCGTAGGGGGTTAGGCTTTTCACATACGGACTTTTTCAGTTTCTGATAGCTAAACCAGCATGATAGACTGTCTTGTCCATATAATACCACATACACAGAGACTAGCACAGTATGGAATGAGCCATGCAGTGATTCTCACACTTAGATTTGACAGACAGGATTCTGAATGCCAATATAATTTAAATATTTTTTGAGCTTGACAATATGTCACATCAAGTATTTTATGTTTTTAAAACATACATTAAAGCAAAATTGATTCATACTGTACTTTTAACTTGAGTAACATGGATATACAATACCCAGGAAAACAGTCCAATTAAAGGACAAGATTGTTGTCCCATTAGCCCCTACATAAGACATAAGTCTTTAAAAATGGCAAAAATATATTTTCCCTAAAGTAACGTTTTCCTAACTTTACTAAAGACTCTGGAAGGCTGGTCAGCTAGCAGGCTGACGTGGAGACTGGGTGGTGGCAGACTGGAGGTTGACTGGACGGGCTCTGGATCAACATGCCATGGTGGCAACATGCCCCAAAGTAAAACAGGACCTGCTTTCACGAAGCCTGGGAGTCTGGCGAGCGCCCCCCCCCCTCGCCAGTATTCAGATAAATCTGAATATTATAATGAAATGGACACTTAATACAATACATTATTAACAGAAACAATGTACACAAATCTAAACTATTTTAATGTTGCTGTGGGACAAAGTGAGACTAGCCTCCAATCAAATGCCATGTATGTAGATATTATGTTTATATAGTGGATCGATACAAATAACACAACACCTCAACAGGCCACAACTGGGCAACATTAAATTATGCTTGTTAAGCACTATACCAAAAATAAATAACAAATATATACACTCTTTGTAGTGCAAATAACGTAAGTGGCCTGATGTTTATACTTGTGCACTGGTGTGTGCGTCGAGCTGGCATGTGTGTGTGTGTGTGTGTGTGTGTGTGTGTGGGGAGTAGGTGATAGAGCGAGGGAGAAGTGAGAGAGTGACGGCGATTAGCTTTCGAGTGAGTAGCGACTCTAGAGTCATATAGTAAGAGAAACAAAGTGTCTCCCCTGTGTTTTCTGACCACGGTGGAAAATCTGAAGTAGGAACAGTTAACCCTCTCCTTGATTTCATAACGCCATACCTGTCTCTCTCTCGCTGACTGACTCGCTTGTGTTGTTCTTGTGTGTCTGACTATGCATGTTTTCGAACACCCGCCTAGCTCTACCTCTGATTGGCTTACCATGACATTTTACTCAACCTCAGCCAATCGTCAGCATTTATGCGCTTGCGTCGTGCACTGCCCACTAACCAAGGAAGAACAGTAAAAAAAAAAGTATTTGCCTCTCGGCTCAGACTGAGAACGCCGTTAATCCCATCACTAGTCGGTACATTCTGTCAGGAAAGCGAGGCTCGGGCCCAAAAATGCAGTGTAGAGGATTTATTGAACAAAAAAAACGTACAAATGAAGGTGTCCTGAGGCAGGCAGGCAGTCAAAACCAAAACAAACCAAAAATCAAAAACCACTAGAAAACCAGAAGACATGAAAAGGGGAAGGAAGTAAAACAAGACATGACAAGGGAGAAACAGACTACAAAATAAAACAGGAAACTGAAGCATAAACATACACAAGGATGAAAACAAGGTAACACGCAATAGAGAACACAAGAGACAGTAAACAACAAAGAACCGGGGAATACATTAACACAATAAACAGGAAAAACTATAACAGACAACCATAACCATAACAAAACCCCTCTCTTGCAAATGGGCTGTCAGCTCCACTGGGGAAATGTCTGCATATTTTACAGAAAAGCATGTCTTTATTTACACTGTATTCCAACAAAGAAACATGTCCATACCACTTTGAAGAGAAGCTCCTCTAACATACATATTAAAAAACTTTATTTAGCCATTGTTGTGGTGGTACTGTTTCGCTAGCTGGCTGAAGGCGGCCCAGAGAGTCTGGCCAAAATCAAAGGTATGTGGTCTGACCTGGAGCTGCTGCCCAACACCCCCACCGGCGAAGTAAGTCTCCCAGTGTCGGGGAGTACAACAATCTATTTTCCCCCCGGTGCTGAAAATAAAAAAATGTGGAATATATTGTGATATCGTGGTTTTAGTTTAAGTTTTAGTTAATGTTAGCTTGCTTGTGGGTAGTCTATATCCTTGACGTTCCACTTCGATGCAAGTATTTTCCATTTCCTTCCGCTTTCTTTGTGTTGGAATTTTAACACAACTATTAACTATTTAACTATTGAAGGCTGCAAATCTGTGCCTGGCTGTGCCTTTAATTAATTAATTTCTCTACTGTGGAGTAATATTATTTCTGCTATTTAATTGGGGCAACTTGTAACTGTACAAACACTGTATTTCTGGTCTATTTTCTTTTCCTTTTTATTGTGTTTTTAAATGTGGCTCATTTCTTTGCCTTATGTAACTTTGAATTATTAACATTTAGGTGTATCAAGTACTTTCTCAGAAATATATTGAGTTTCAAAAATATTTGTTTAGAATCAATTGTGGCTGAGGCTTGTGTGTTGATAAGGTTTACTTAACAGATCATCAAACAGCATCATATAGGTGGACAGTACTGACAGCACTAGCGGAGCTAGCTAACTAGGGGAGCAGCTCTGTATGTCTAGCGATCTTCTTGGCTCCATTTCAGTAGGCCTACTATGGACAGCACACACAGACACACGCACCCCCTAATTACTAATTTCCCCATTATATAAATAAGTATAAGTATATAAACAACAATCTGATTATGCTGTGGGGGTCGCAACTCAAAAAGATTGAGAACAACTGCACTAGTTGAAGACCAATATATTTATTTCCTCTTAATACTTTATGGTATGCACCAAACACCAAGCAGATTCCTTGTAATTGAAAACCTACTTGGCAATAAACCTTATTATCATGCTGATACACTGCAAGAGAAATATACCAATCTACCACTAATACATCCTGGTCCAGAGCGGTGACAATTGGGGTAAGTTACCTATTCATTGACTGCATGCTCCATTGTCTAGGCTGATGATGATGACAACCTTGCCCAGCTCATAAACAGATTTCAGTTCAGTTGTTAAGAAGGAAGCAGCAGCTCCTATAGACTCACTAGCAATCTTTCTTCTTGACTCCCATAGTGACATGTTACAGTCTTTGACACTAGTCTTTGCTTGTTATACTGATCCACCGTCTAATTTAACACTCTGTGAAGGCCCTGAGACTTGACCTAAGCTCTGCTGCTGACCTCAGACCAGCTCTCTGCACTACTGACAGTGGGATGAAATGGAACCAACCAGTCAGCATTTGGCAATACATGCAAGTGAGCTAGTTAGAGAAGAAAGCCAGCAAAAAATAACCCTAGTGTAGAAGTAAAATATCATCATACCAAACACTGGCGTAATCATACAGCTTTGTCCTTTGCTTTTTTTGGCTTCAGCTCAAGATTGGTTTTTCTACAGAGCTGTAATGACAGATGGGAGCTTCTCGAAACTTCAGTGGTTTTGGAGTTTTTGTTCCAAAAAAGTATGGGTTAAAGAGTTATATTGGAGAGGCAGAACTCTCAGCACAGCCAAGTATTGATCAGCAAACCCTTACACCCCCTGCCGATACACTCTGCTCATTTTACACTGCGGGCAAATAAAAACTTGAGGTGTTGCACTTTCAAATGTAATTTCTCCAACACTGGAAAACAGTAAAGAAAATAACTTTCATCTAATTAGTTAGACCTTAATTTTATCAGTCCCACCATAATACTGGTGATCTGCCCATTTTTTGAATGAAGTGCCAATACATGGCAATCATCCCATTGCTTTTGTGCAAAATAAGTGCATCTTCAAAGAAATGACTACTGCTATTGAAAGTATTTGCTGCTGTAAATAATGGCATTTCCTTAACCCTTATGAGGCTAAAAAGGTTAGTGACCTGGTTTGACTTGAACAAAGGGTGAGTTTAAGTGAGTGAGTTGTTTCACTATTTGTACAAAAATGATTGGAGTGGGTAGGGGGGCTGAACCCTAAGGCAGATCCCTCCCCAGTGTTATTCATAATTTATTCTGTCACTTGATCTTTGGGATCATTGTTTACTGGATTTCATCAATATCTCGCAAACAAAACAAACAAATGTTGCTGAGTATGTAACCTCTTTGGATAATGTGAATATGATTTATAGAATTGATCTGACTTGCTCTTGAACTATAATAACCATAACCTGTAAAGCGGGAACCACAACATCTGTGCTGGTTAAATTGTGAATGCTGTGTTAAACAGGTCAACTGCTCGTCCTTGGTGATGTTCTGGCAGGATGTGGAAAGGAGGGCAGGTGCAGTGGAGGACAAGACTTAGGGCTGCACGATTATGGCCAAAATGATAATCACGATTATTTTGATCAATATATTGATCACTATTAATTATCACGATTATTTGTTGATTTTAACCAAAACAAATTTTATTGTCACATAGGCTAATTATAACTGCTTTCACATCCATATTGTGCTACATTCCTTCTTTGTTGAAGGATACTATGAAGGAGTATGCCATTTCAGCTGTTGTGCGACCGCTTTCCAAACATGCGCGTTTGTGAAAAGATATAGGCAACGCAATTTTCTGTTCACGTTAACGGCGCATGTTAAAATCCGGTGCCAATAGGGCACCGGTGCCTGGTATCTACTGGACAAAATAGCAACGCGGATTACGGTGCCACTTAAATGTCTGCATTGCGCTCTGATGCTCCAAAACAGACATTAGAGGCAACAGAAACATCACTGCATGTCACGCTAGTAAACACTAATAACACGTTACACAGCAAGTAACGTTAGCCTACCACTGCTGTTGACAATGTGGAAGGAAATAAAGGCCGTCTGGTTTGGACTACAGGGCCTCTGTGTTTTTATTTTTATCATCTGCATAAGTAATTCATAACCCTTGGCTACACGAGTGACGCAAAAGACACTTTGAAATCTGATTTGAGTGGCCAAAGCAGACCGGACTGAGACACATCTGTAGAAACCTCCAAATGTGGTTTTAATCTGATTTGCAAAAGTCACATTTCATGTTTGTTTTTTGCTGTATAGACTTTCTAAAATCTATCTGGATACAATCTGGATATGCCAAATATGGATTTGGGCTGGCAGTCTGAAAAAGGCCCATGGGGCAGATACATTTGCTGACGGAAAGGAAACAAATGTTTAGATCACAGTCAGTGATATTTTAGTTGACCCGCATAATAAATCATAAATAGGGACTGAGTGATACTGCTAACCGTATGATGACTTTTTCTTGATAACCTTGCAACCTCTTAGCTGCCATTAGGGTTGAAATCTAAGGCTACCAAGAGAAGCCTGTAGAAAAAAGATTATGAAGTTCACAAGTCGTACATGTGAATAAGCCCAGAAGTAGAGACAACATATTACAATATTTGTAAAACACATTTTTCTTGTACTGTGTAGAGTAGAGCAACGCTGCCCCTCTGTAGCTAAAAAGTGCCATAAACCACTAACAGGACAGAATATTCATATACAATAAATACTTGCATCCCCGTTTATTACCTACACCAAGTTAAAACTAATGCAGTCCGACACAACGGCATGCAATAAATTCTATCTTCATGGTGTTTATAATGTTTTTTGTTCAAGGTGTTTTTGAAATGTAATGAATTATTCAACTTGAATTATTTAGTGAATAATATTGAGAGGTGTTTCTCATGTTTTGTACACCTCATTTTAATCAATGAGGTTTGGGTTGTGGTGTTAGACTGCATTAGTTTAGCTGTACTCATTATTTCACCATATCGTATTTACCTGCTGTACATACCAAGGAAGGAGAACCCAGAGTGCTTTTGTGTAAAGTGGAGGATGAGGGAGTGAGAAGGTCTGATGCTGTTAGGACAATTCCCCAACATCTTGTCCAGTGCTGTTCTACTAGCTTCATTCTCCGGTTTAATTTCCAGACTTGATCCTGCATATTGCATACACACGTTTTGTTCTGATCTTAATACAACTGTATGCATTTATTACGTACACTGATAAGGCATGATTGTGTGATTACTACTAACAGTCATGCTATAAAATCTACCTTTACAAAGCGTACAATGTTCAACTTTAGTTGACATTTGGTCTGAGATGTGTTATATGGTATATAAGTATATGTTAATCATTGAGGTCATAGTTAGTGTAGTCTGGCAATGCCAGACCTTCCTCCACAGCGCTGCAAAGGAGGGTCTGGCTACTCCACACAACATTCCGGTATGGGAGAAAAACGTGCTCTGGTTTATTGGCATTTCTTTAAACCAATCACAGTTGTCTTGGGCGGCATTAAACGCCAGACGGCGCAATGGTGCCTCTGCAAAATAGCCTCGGGAAGGAACTTGTTTTGGTGAAACGTGTACGTTCAAAGGTTGTTTTAGTCGTGCAACAGAAAACTCAGATTGGACAGATAGTCTAGCTAGCTGTCTGGATTTACCTTGCAGAGATCTGAGGAGCAGTTAACCATAGTCCACAACACAAAGAAAGAGGAAGGTCACGGACATCCGGCCAAAACTAGGGACACCCGGCGGCACCTGAACAATACCGGAAATGAAACGTGGTCGATATAGACAATAGCTAGTGTTGGAGTTGTATCAGACTGCATCATACTGGAAGGAGTTTCTATTTCTTTGCCCTACTACTTCATGTAAGCGGAGTGGATGTGTTTGCTACAGAACATGTACAGCTAATGCTAGATATAGGAGTACACAATTCTTTCTCTGGGTCTACAGACACTGCAGCACTGGCTGTAGTTGCATCTGTTTCTACATTCTTCATGCAGTATCTCCCAAAACCTCATAATACACCAACATCACATAAAAACAAATTATAACTGTATAAGCTGTGCAAATGTCATTAAGCTTGGTAACTGCACTTCAGGGTTCTATGCCTTTTCAAATTGTACGTTTTACAAAATAGGATGCTAATGCTAGCCAATATTAGCTGTTATTTCTTATTAGCTGGTGGGTTTCACAAGAAGAACATGCTAGTGATTTGAATACACAAATAAAGCTTTTTGGAGTGTTTTGAGATTAGAATACAACAAGAAATAAACATTTTGTTTTTGTGATTCATATTTCATAATCGTAATGTCTAACAACAGGATAAGCTGGCACTTAAACATACAATATGTAACTTTCTGCCACTAGTGGTCTCTCAACCAAAACAATGGATTGTAAAGACGGACTTTTGATGACATTGGAAGTTGCGTGGAATTATGGGAGTTGTAGTTTTTATTGTTAAACACCTTCACTGGTTAGAATGCATCTGTTCACGGACAAGTTTACTCATTCAAGTTTATTCATGTTACGTTTAGTAACGTTTATTCATGTAATTCTAATAAAATAGCTGCATTTTCCCCAACATAATTACGTTTTCCTTGATTCGATCTGTATTGGTAGCTGACCAGTTAGCTAGTAAGCCATCAAGCTAACATTAGCCAGCAGCTAAACCACAGTGACTATCACAATATATTTCACATGTCAATGTCACCTTTTGGATGGTTTCAACACCGGGGCGGACATGGTTTGTTGTAATGCTAGCTAGCTACTCAAGGAGGCTGAGAGATGGGTGTGGATGGGTATTGCTGGGGGAATCTCTGGTATGGCGAGGACGTTCGATGGTTCGTTGTGTAGCAGCAGAACATCTCCAAGCTGCCCGGAACAATCTCCCCCTTCACTTTTCTTTAAAGGTCCCATGGCATGATTTCACTTTATGAGGTTTTTTAACACTAATATGCGTTCCCCAGCCTGCCTATGGTCCCCCAGTGGCTAGAAATGGCGATAGGTGTAAACCATAGACTGTAATATATACAGTCTATGGTGTAAACCGAGCCCTGGGTATCCTGCTCTGCCTTTGAGAAAATGAAAGCTCAGATGGGCCGATCTGGAATCTCCTCCTTATGAGGTCAAGGTTACCTCCCATTTTTCTGCTTTGCTGGAATTAAGTTCTGGCTGGGTGGATTGCTGAATGAAAGTGGCTGGCTGATAGTTGACTGGGGGCTAACGGTAACTAGCTAGCTAGCTATATGTCCCGGGGCTGTTGTCAGCTGTCATCCCGATTCGAGTCTTTCTGCGACGGGGGGGTGAGGCAGATAGACCGGGGTATGCTAGCTGGCTAAATTAGCATTAGATTAATCATCTATCTATACAGCTAACGTTAACGTTAACGTTACTAGTGAACTTATTCGTGGGTTAGCCCAGTGATGTTAACCATGGTCGAAACAATCATACTAAAAATAACTTTATGAGCATGTTGAACGATGTTGTAACCCTATCTTACCCGCCAAGCATTAGCATTAACGTTAGCTACTTGTCAACCAGCACATTGTAGTAACGTTAAGCTGGATCGATATTGAAATCAATCAATAAATAAGGTCTCTGTTGCATTACTGTGATAAAAAGTGTGTATGTAATTAATCACAAAATGATGCTGTGTGGCAACAAAGCAGTGATACGGTTACAAGTATTTTTTTCTGTGACATTTATGATTTACAATTACTCCTGAATGTATCATCTTTGTGCCAGTGTTTTGATGGAAGTTACGAGTAACTAGACGGTGAAAGGTTATATGACGCCACTGACGGGCCGCTAAAGGAAACGTCCCGTGTCTGAAAATAAAATAACAGATTTCTCTGGGTTTGACATTTGGTGGAAACATTTGGGATAGTGTAAGAACACAACTCATAAAAATATATAACATAGGTATGGTCGTTTTTAGACATTTTAATGCAGAAATGTTACATATTGTACCTTTAAGTAAAAGTATTAGCATCAAAATATACTTAAAGTACCAAAATTAAACAAACTGTGACAAACACGACAAAATGGTTTGTTGCTTTTACCTAACATTCCAGCAAATATTAATTTATGAACAAAGAGCTACTTTATACTAAACAGTTATTACCAGTTTCACTGAATTGGCCTGCAACTGAAATATTTAAAGACAATTTGAAGTAGTCAAATACATTTTGGAAAGCAGTTTCAATTATTATTAACCAACTGTATTTACCTGTAAAATACGCTTAAAAATGTCGACACTTTTAAGTTGTGTTTACCTCGATGTTCCATTTAGGCATATTAGGCTCTTGATTTTTTTTTCCTGGCAGTAGATATGTGTTTCAAACACAGTCTGGACTTTATAGTGTTAGAAAACGCAAAATCATAGCGCTGCTGCTTTTTTTTAGACATTTTGAGCAAGCTCCTCTGAGCTGATCCAAACTGAGCTGAGTGAACTGCTAGAAACATCCTCCAACGCACGCATGCACGCATGCACACACACACACGCATGCACGCATGCGCACAGGCATGCACGCACTCATACACACACACACACACACACACACACACACACATACACACACACACACGCTACTCGGTAGGCCCATCAGCCTAATCCACTGTGACATCACATTACCGCCAGCGCTCAGCACCAGCCCCCTCCCTGCGCAGACACTGTTAATTAGATTTGGACCAGCTAACACTACAACAGTAGAGATGGAATGCAAACAGCTGTTGGGAACGGATGCTCACTCTCACACACTCACACACACACACACACACACACACACACACACACACACACACACACACACACACACACACAAAGCACCTGTGCATTCAGAAATTCAGACAGTGTCATACATACCTGCTCCAAACAGAAATCCATGTAGAAATACAAATATCGGTGTAGAGCAACATTCAGCTTAGGATTCAGTACACATGCACACACACATCATTTGCTCAGTGTGCCCAAACATTTACCCTGAGAACGATGGACATACATGTAAAATGTCACCATACTTGAAAATCATCACATATCTTTCTTTTTTTCACAAAGGCATGCACCCATTAATGGTCACACACATGTAGCCAGGTTAATCATACTGGCAGATTCAGCTGATTCACGCTTCAGATGTAACTGCTTCTGAGGAAAATGAATGCTTCTCTCTATCACCAAATGTCAATCTGATCGATTACAGGCCATGATGCTGTAGCCAGGCCCCTCTCATCAACTTGCAGCTATTGATGATATGATGGAGGTGATCACTTTCTGGGCTCAGATATTTCCTGCTTCCGACCGACCCACTATCCTGGGCCACGGTCGCGGGAAGTGCCACCATGTTGCTGAAAAGACCAGTCACTCTACCGCCTTGCTCTCTCAACAGACTGAAAGACCAGGAAATTGCTATGACAGTGCTGGAGCTGCTTTTAAGATCCATAACATTACTTGTTAGTGATGAGCAGACCGGTTCATTTATGGTCCTAAAACAGTATCATAAGTATCTGTAACTCGTGAAACACAATGCACAAATAAATGCAGAGTGATTTGTATGTGTATATCTGTGTCGTATCTGTGCCTCTAATTTGTAACTCGTATTTCATCATTTGTAAATGTAGCAGGTATGGAAAAGTGTTTGTATTCCACCACATATCCCTCATTTTACTGTGTATATAATTATTATATAACTATTATTCAATGAAGGGACTGTGTATGTATTTTGCATGGGTAATGCGCCCTCTGCTGATCATTTTGTGGACGTACTATTTGTTTTCCCGGCTCTCGTCAGACAATGTTGGATCTGGCCAAGAGCGGTAGGTACTTTGTGTAGCGTGAGGCGGATGTATAAAATACTATGTTTAATGTGTATTTAAGTGATTAGACAGATTGTGGTTAGTATAGGTTTTTAGCAGTTGGACTGTTTCATTCTCTTTCATGTATTTTTGTTTATTATTCAGTTCTGAGTGTTTTAGTAAGCTAGCTTACATGCTACTTTTTCATATGTATCTGCGTTGGCATTCGCCATTTTGTGTCCTGCACTGCGCCCGTATAAGTATATGTATGTTCTCTTTATGTTCTTAGGCATGTGTTGAGGGCATCCTGCCAACGCTGTTTCTCCTCTCTAAAACACTCAACAGGTATGTTATTTGCACAGGACTTATTGTGATTTAAAATGTGTATTTTGTAATGCTGTGAGTTTGCAGTTAAAGTGTGAGTTCATCATGAGATGTGAGACATCTGAGAGCAGTTTTATATAGGCTATATATTACAAAACTATTTTTATATTCTTATGTTGTATTTTTGCATTTATTGTTTCATATGTGTTTTTATTTTATTGAGAAATTAAATTATTTCTAAGATCTGATGTTGGATCTGGCCGAGAGCGTCGTGTGTTGAGGGCATTCTACCAACGCTGTGTTTCTCCTCTCTAAAACACTCAACAGCAATAAATGTCCTGTGCCAAAGCCTGAGTCTCCAGTCGTCTGCTTCACAAGTTAGACACAACGCAGGTAACCGGTACTGAGGCCAGGCCGGTTACCTAAATCAACTTAGTATTTTTCAATGGAAATATATTTGTAAAACTCCTTCTATTTGTGTGGATACTTTTGAGACAGTTTTGTTTTTTTTATTTTGTGTACGCAAGTTAAAATAAATCAATGTTGTCTTTTGGTTTCACGCAGGACACGAACAGCGTTCTTTGATGAAAGTCCTGTATTAGTTTGACCAATCCATCCACCCCGACCTTGTATCCCTCAAAGTGTTATTGAAAATGCAGTTTAATTGTATGGGAACAGAATTCTTAGGAGTCAGGGATGTTCCAGTTCATCCCAAAGGTTTTGGATGGGGTTGATGTCAGGGCTCTGTGCAAGCCAGTCAAGTTTCTACTCCAAACATTTGTTTATGGAGCTGTCTTTGTGCACAGAGACACTGTCATGTTTTAACAGGAAATTAAGATTAATTTTCCTTAAATCTAAGGGGCCTTAACCAATTAGTCGCTGCACTCTGAATTGGTAATCTCTAAGCTCTAGAACCTGACATCCTACTTACTGCACTCTGCTACTGGTAGTCGGCTATAACTAGACGGCTATGAAAATAGCAAATGATGCATTTTGATTAAATTGGTTATTGTGCCTTCCATACTAATGGTAGTCCAGCAAAAAATTATAAATCATAGTAAATACCTGTATTATTAATAAACTACATAAAATGACATGTAGCTTGGAGTGTTTGAGATTTGATGCTGAATGATAATAAATGATAATGAATCGTATTGACCCAAATATAGGACGACCCTGATTATATGACGACCCCATCTTTTTAAAAATAATTTTTGAAGACCAAATCTTGTTCGTTGTTTGGTCAGCATTGCCTGTCTGATCCAGGGATTTGTCCTC
Source organism: Sander lucioperca (assembly GCF_008315115.2). Taxonomy (NCBI): domain Eukaryota; kingdom Metazoa; phylum Chordata; class Actinopteri; order Perciformes; family Percidae; genus Sander; species Sander lucioperca. The sequence continues at coordinate 38,537,683 of NC_050182.1, forward strand.
CGCCGCAAATACAGCCCATTACAGCGCATTATTCACCGAGGCTGGCTGAAGCTGATGGGATTGTCATTACTTTTGAAGGTATTTGGTCATAAACCAAAGCTGTGGACAAAGTGAAATGACCAGGGGTCTCATTTATAAACGTGGTGATGCACAAAACAGGGCTGAAAATGTGTGTACCCCACTTCCCACGCAAAGGTTGTGATTTATAAAAAACAAACTTGACAGGAGAATGTGCGGTCCTCCATGCAAACTCTGACCCATGTGTATGCACGTTTTGGAGACAATGGGAATTGGCGACGCAGATGGTGAGGTGGTGAACTGAAGTCAGACTGAGGAAAGTAAATGCGGGAATAACGATTACTCGTAATATTTTCAAGTATTGATGCCTCATGCACATTTCTTCACTCCATATCACCCACGTTATCATGAAGATTAAATCCAGCAGTGTTATTTGCGCTTGTACTGAGTGATAATTGTTCCATTAACACCTTGTAAAATCCAACTCAAATCTTAAATCAAAATTCGTTCTTAATGTTTAATCGGCGCTGTCTCACCGCCACATTGTTCGCTACGGAGCGCAGGAGGAGGAGATGGCCCGACTGCATGGAATACAGCATAGCATCAAATACCCTAGAATTAGATAACTGCAGAATACAGTGTAAATAACTAAATATCTGTGCATATCATCAAATGTCAAAGTCTAGAAATACAGCCGTTAAGCTCTCGCGCAATCGTTGCACTTAATGTCCTCATTATCAGGATGGATGGATGGATGGACCAAACCTGCATGAAGAAAAGTGTGTTTGCCTATTAGACTGTCGTCTTCAAATTGTATCTCGGGGTGGGGGATACCACTAGTTGATGCTGTGATTTTGGTAAGGTGTTAACAATCACAAATTGTTGTAAACATATAAATACGGCGGTAACCCCCGTGCATAATGCTGCATGATGGCACTGCTGGCCCTGAAGGACTACGCCAATGGAAGAAACAAGGAAGAAAGAGGCTTCAGGGACCATGAAGATGACTGGCTAATATGCCGATTTAAATTGGATCTATGTACTGAATTGGGTCCAGTAGAGAGGGCAACGCACTGGAACCGTGTCATCCCGGTCCATATTCAGGTCCTCGCCACTCTGGGGGCAACCGGCTGTTTCCAGTGGTAAATAGCAGCTAAGTGGTTTTTATAAATATTATATATAATCTTCAACTTTATCACTTAGGCTTGTTTGGATACAGTGTTGTAAAACACTGTATACACTGTATTGTTTGTTAAACAAAGTACAAATACTTCACTACTGTACTTAAGTAGAATTTTCACGTATCTCTACTTTACTTCGTTATTTATATTTCCGGAAACTTTTACTTTTACTCCACTACATTTCCTAAATAAAATGTATATTTTTACTCCACTACATTTCCCCTAAGCATCTTAGTTACTCGTTACTACAAAATATAATCAGAAGAAATTTATTACACTGAAAAAAGGAAGTTTGGTGAATCATTGCTCCTAAATTGCCAAGATAATGTACGCTCCATTCCAGTTGGTGACGTGATGCCTGTTTGTGGCCAAGTGGCAAAAAAAAAAAACCATAGGCCAAAACTAAAGAAGAAGAGGAGGAAGCATAATGACTGGTAGTTTCATGGAAGCACCTGCTGCAGGCTCTGCCGCCATGGTAACAGACGATTGATACACACCTTTGGCCATAAAGTTCATAATCAAAGTTTTTTTTACTTTTACTTCTACTTAAGTACATTTAATATCAGAAAATGTCTATGATTACTACAGTATTGTAAATATCAGATACTTTAAGACTTTTACTCAAGTAATATTCTAAAAGGAGACTTTAACTTCTACCAAAGTCATTTTCTGGGAAGATACTTGTACTTTTACTCAAGTACTGCTTTTGAGTACTTTATACAAGACTGTTTGGATATAATATATAGTTCTGTTAAATCTAGTTCTAGGTCTGGTATATCGAAGCTGTCCCCGAGTGCCGTAATGCCTGCCGTTTTGGACATATTATTAATATAGGTATTCTATAGATCAGGTTTCCCTACACTGTGTGAGAACAGGCCAAAATTATAATTCAATTTGCAGCAATTCCCGAGCGTTTGAGAGGTTTTTTGCTTTTTCCCCGCCAGTCATTATGATTCGGCGAAACAAAAGAACAACTGCCAAGCCATTAACATACTGATCAGCATTCATGAGGTGCTTTGCATTGATTATTTATGATTAAAAATGGACGTGTACAGGGCGGGATAAGAGGCTGATTCACGTACGCACACTTGTAGGTAATCTGTGATTTATAAAGGGAACATTGCTTACAGATGTGTGTACGCACAGGTTTATGAATCTGAATTCTTTTTGGCATACGCCATTTACACTTTTAGTAAAGTTCTTACACACAGTTTTATAAATGAGACCCCTGATGATGACCACTAAAGTTGATCAAATTCATCCTGAGGGAAACATGAATGTCTGTACCAATGGCAATCCATCCAACATCCGGGACATTTAACTTAAACCATAAATGTCAGCCCCATGGTGGTGCTAGAGAAAAAGTCACGGTATCACCAAGATCTTTATCCCCTGGGGACCATGAATGTCCATACAAAATGTAAAAGCAAACCATCCAATAACGTCAGATGAACTTGCTCTTTGCCTTTGTAGGGCGGAATACATGCCCCTACTCCCCTTCCCTCTCCACGTTAAACACAATAATTAGCCCTTCGGTTCCTGCAGGCAGTATCGGCCTTAGCATTGATTCAGTACAACTGTGTATTTGTATTCATCAACACAGAGTGATTTTGAAGGTGTCGGAAAGAGAAGTAGAGCAGTGTCATCCCAACACCTCTACTGTCCCCACTGATCCACTCCAATGATTAATCATCTGTCCAGCTGCCATTACCACACCCTCCACCTCCTCCCCTCCTCCCTTTCTGCTACTTATTAGCTCTTCCAGGGCTTGTTGCATAATGCCAAGGGTCAGTGAATTCAACATTTATTTAATTAGCAAAAAAACTCATTGGCTTAGGTCTCCTATTTATAGAGGACAATATATACCTTCAAAGCACGGAGCTCGCATTTAATAAAACCTGAGACAATCAAATTTACTTTCTCTCCCTGTTCCTCTCTCCCTTTCTTTATCTCTCTCACTCCATCTGTGAAAATAAGCGAGAGAGAAGTCCCATATGTTTGGGTGAGGAAAGTCATCATTTGCTCTAATGTTTATTTGCTGAGGTGGAAGGGAGGCAAGGTGACAAATGTGCTGACTGGAGTAAGGAGCATTAGCAGGTGAGGCAATGCATAAAATCCTTCAGACTCAATCATTTAGGTAATGTCCCGTTTGTTTTAGATTCATGACTCACACTGCCTTTTTACAGATTGAGAGTGGCCAACCGTGAGTCTCAGGCTACCATTATCCTGCAGTGTTTCACACTGTTTATACACCGCTCTACATCATCTGCTGCAAAACAGACAGGAGGCAGCAGGAGTTTAAAAGGTGGACAAAAAGGTTTTGTAATGAGGAGTTGCTGGTTCAAAACTGTAGAATGCCTAGAGGAAGTAGACTTAACAGCTACTGTCAAGGAGCCTTTGAGCAATACACTGAACCCCCCCCAGCAGCTTCACACATTCTGTGATTTGGGCCTCCGCCCACTCCGTAGTTTGGTAAATCAAGAAGCGATGCATTACATTGTCTTGGCGACTTTCAGTCTAGATTTAGTGACTTTTCAGACACCCTTAGCGACTTTATTCATAAAAAGCGACAAGCAACAAATTCAGTGACTTACATATTTAGTGATTAAATTCAAATATATTTCTATTGTAATTAATTCCCATGCATGCAGTCCACGGCTCCTCAGCCAACAGCGCTGACGACTCTCCCCCTGTTTTGTCTTGCGCAGCAGCAATGCACAGCTAGTCAGTAGGGGTGGGGGGGACCGGGCTGCGGCAGAGATGAGACGACAGGACGGGAGTGGATGGATAGCAGAAACACACCTCCGTGAGCAGAAATGGATAAAAAAAAAGGGTCCTTTGAAGTGCAAGTTCAGTTTCAAAGCCCTTCCAGATGGTTCTCTCGACAAGACTAAAGTTATTGGCATTTACTGTCAATGTGAATTAAGTTACCAAATAGATAGAAAACATCCCCTTTAGTGTACATTTAGTACGGATAATAAAATGTGCGATCAATTAACTATGTTAACTATGGACAAACGTGATTAATCATGATGAAATATTTCAATCGATTGACAGCCCTATTTAAAACAATAGCTGTATTTTTTGTGATTAACATTTTTTTTTTTGTAAAACAACATACAAAACATACAACTCGCAACATGAACACATAACGAGATACAGATCCCCCAGTGTGACAATTCCCTTTTCCAACCAGTCCCTCCAAAAAAAGGGGAAATCTACCAACACATAACTTTGGATTTTGCCAGATACGTACTGAAATATTTAGATATGGATCCAGTTCAAACAAACACTTTGGTCCAAATGAATAGGTGTATTTTAAAATGTGCTAAAACAGTCAGTAAACAAAACTTGCCACCATGCAAAAAGTCTGGAAAAGTGAAGAAATATCAAGTGGTGTCCTTTCTGCTGTTGGACAAAAACAGTATTCTTCTCTCAGGGAAGAAAGACACAGTAGGCAGGAAAGAGAAAAAACAAAGAAGAATACTTACCACCTCTCTAAAAGATCTACACAAGGCCTACATGCAGAAATGTGAGAGAGAACATTGCATGTCCTACAGGGAGTTTACAAGGTACAGACATTTTTAATAACAGAGGCAAAGACAAGTGACCGCAACAGATGCACGTTACCAACATGCAAAAATGTGCCTCCTGGTTGACACCCTTGAAAAAAGAGGCTTGGTCCCTACAAAAAGCCATTCTGTCTCCCTTTAAAGTAGGCTGTAATGTGCAATACAGAACAAGAAAGATGTGCTGAGTGCTGCTTTAACAAGGTACACAAACACTGAATACTGTTCCCTTTCCAAACAAATCTAGAACCTCTACATGCACCATATGTAGTTCCAAACACTTTAAATATTTTATTTTATTTTAAAAAAGCTAAGACAGGGGCAAGAAAAGGAAAGTTGAGGGAAAAAAACACCTGTTTGGAACATTCCACAGGTGAACAAGTTAATTGGTCATGATTGGGTATAAAAGGAGCATCCCCAAAAGGACACAAGCAAGGATGGGGCGAGGTTCACCACTTTGTGAACAACTGCGTGAGCAAATAGTCCAACAGTACAAGTACAATTGCAAGGAATTTAGGGATGTCATCATCTACAGTCCATAATATCATCAAAAGATTCAGAGAATCTGGAGAAATCTCTGCACGTAAGTGGCAAGGCCGACAACTGTAGAAATATTTTATTAACAAAATGTGTCTATGTGCTCGTTGCAAAAGAGCTGTGTTAGTCATTGAGGAAGTGGTTAAACGTACTCTGGTTGACCTCTGATGTACAGAAAGTTAAGCTTAAGTCATAAAAATAGTTTAGGCTTTAATGGCATAGAGGTGCATTGTTTGAAGGTTGCGAGAGAAGGAAGTTGCACCACACGGAGGCCCCGACCTTGGCGTGTGTGTGTGTGTGTGTGTGTGTGTGTGTGTGTGTGTGTGTGTGTAAGATAACAGTTTCTGCCGAAGAAACAAGAAGACACCCCCCTGTGAGGATAGCATAAAAGCTTGAGAGAGAGAACAGATCGGGGCTCTCATTTCGGAGGACAACTTGGTGGACCAGCTCTGACTTTATGTCTGTCGCTAGGGAAACTTAGTCTCTGTTTGTGAACCTACAGCTGTGTTGTAGCTCATATGCTGGACTCAGTAAACTTTGCTTAACTGAACTCTTCGTCTCAGATTGATCCTTGTGTTCTGGTAAACTTAAGTCCGATGAAAGAAGGCACGGGAATTAATAACTTGGAGTCAGATTTGACAGGCCTTAGGGCCTTATTTCGGGCTTGTCTTTTGGACAGAATTCTTTACACAACCAACATTGAATGCCCGTGACCTTCGATCCCTCAGGCAGCACTGCCCTAAAAACTTACATGATTATGTAAAGGATATTATCACATGGGTTTAGGAACAATTCGGAAAACCATTGTCAGTTAACACAGTTCGCGGCTACATCTACGAGCAGCCGCGTAATCAGTAATGGGCCAGGGCGGCACTGGCCCATCCACTTTACTCACTGGCCCGTCCACTTTACTCACTGGCCCGTCCACTTTACTCACTGGCCCGTCCAGCCAAGTTTGATGAAAATACATTTTTGTTATGAAAAATATTCAAATGTATGTAAAAAAAGAAATAGTAACAGAACTAGTTGTGTGTTTAATGTGTCTTCTCTTCTGATTAAAACGAAATTGTTTAAACCACAGAATAAGGATCAAACAATTAGGAAGCCTTCGAAACGTAGTTGGTCTCCGGGCTGCCTTCAGCAGCTAACGTTAGCTAGCTGGCTTTTTAGACAATGTACCATGGATGTGTTAAGCAATGTACTGTTAAAAGTTACCGCAACAACAATGGATTCTCTTTAAAGTGGTATGGGCAGTTTTCTTGGATGGAATAAAGTGTAATAAGGACGAGCTTTTCTGCAGCATGTGCAGACATTTCCCCAGTGGAGCTGACAGCCCATCAGCGAGAGAGGAGTTTGTTTGAGTGCTGGCCCTCACATTAAAGGTGCTCTAAGTGATGTGATGCGTTTTTTAGGCTACAACATTTTTTGTCACATACAGCAAACATCTCCACACTATCCGCTAGCTGACTGTCCCCTGAACCCACTGTAAAAAAAACTGTGGTCTCTGTAGACAGCCCAGGCTCCACAAACGCCAACAAAAACAAACTGTGCCAACGTGCCCAACGAACCATAACAAACAGTGTTCCAGCCAATAACCGACAAGGAGGAGTTGGTTGAGTCAAGAACGTGCATTGTGGAAGTAGCCTACTGGCTAATGCTGCTGCAGTGATGGCTCAACCAGCTCCTTCTTGTCAGTTATTGGTTAAAGTGTCACAATTTGGTTCCCAAGGGCAACCGTGCAACCGTTAACATCGCTGATATACTTTAAGATAAACCTTTATTATTTAAAGGGGGGGGGGGGGGGGGGGGCCAAAATTGCATACCCCTCTGACACTGGGTAGTTGCACCACTGCTCAGGATGAGTAGGAAATTTTACATAGTCGTTAAAGTGCCGACAGAATGAAAGAGCGACTGCACTTATTGATGTACACACAGTAGATTTTTGCACTTGGATTTGAATTACCAACCAGGTTTTGAAATGATCCTGTTGCAAAATGTCTTAATGCCTGACACACTTGTAGAGAAGGACGGTGTGCACCGTTTCTGTCTGTGTCATGTTGTAAGTCTGCTACAAGGTCGGTAATCCTCTATATCTTCGCTCGTGGAAAATGAAAGAGTGAATACAATTCAAAATCATCATACATATCTGAGGGGTGTTATCTATTCCAAAGAACGTGTTTCCAATGCAAAACAGCCGGTCACTCCTTCTCATTCTCCAAGTTATCCCACTTTTCAAAACAATGTGCCATAACAACCAATTTTGCGGAGGACTTCTCACCTACTTAGGTTGAGGTGTAAGATTTAAGTTGTAACTCCGATAGAACTATTTCAGCTAGTGCAACCCTCAAAATGTTAGTAGTCATCAAATCAAGTCAAAACTTACGTTCAAACTAGGCTACGTTTGAAATTACGCATAGCTGGTACAATCCAGTGCAGAAATGTTATTTATTTATCTTTTCGTATGTAAAGGTGTCACTTTACTGTTAGCTCAGGGCCACGTTCAGCCCTGACAAAACATAGCAACGTGTTTTTTTAAACTGAAACGGGCGTGCGTTGAACACACTGTTGTGTGCGCAAGCGCTGTGCCTTTTTATACCACAAGTTTACAGATACGTCTCTGCTGATTGGTTATCACCTGTGACACAGCCAATAAACAAGAGACACACCCACCAAACGAGAGAAAACGTAACTCAAAGCCCGTTGCACACCGTTTCACACTAGAGTGCAGATTGGGCCACATTTTTCTGTCCAAGCCCGGCCCGCGTCCGACAGGCATTAAGATATTTATGTCCAAGCCCGACCCGAGCCCGACACAGTTAAAATCTTTTTTTTTTCTCATACTAATGACACATGTACATTTGTTTGTGTGGAAAGTCCTCTTTTATTAAGCAACTGTAGGAAGGCATTCGGAAATGTCAACAGATGAGTGCATCAGCGCACACGGGGCAACAAGCGCATGTTAACACAGGCGCGCACCTAGATAATAAGCTTTTTTAAATTTAAAATGTTCAATGCCGCTGATGTGACCAAGCCCGACCCGAACCCGAACATCATTTCTAAATATCTGTCCGAACCCAGCCCGGCGGACGTGCCCCCAGGCCATCTTGACTCCCAGAATGCAGTGAGGTGAGTGTGTCGACCAATTAGAGGTCTTTCTGACTATCTTCTTCTTCTTTGGTGTTTTACGGCAGCCAGCACTGGCATTGTTGCAATGCAGCCATTTTCCTTACTGTGTTAGCTCGCTACTACATATGCTAATGAAATATTTCAGTTGAATGAAACAGCCGAAATAATAACAGCGTAAATGCAATAAATAATATGTAAATTCTCATTTGCACATTTGGAAAGTATTGTAGAAGGTTTATTGGAGATGGCACAACTAACATTTTGGATAAAAGTGTATAGACTTTTCTGGGAGAAAATCTAAATAGTTTTGTATTTGTGTTAGTTACAGTGTAACTGATTGCTAAGACTTAGCAGAACAATTTTCAAAAGTATTGTTCATTATTGTTCTCTGTGTGATTTCAATATACCGTTGGAGATTTAATTTCCGATTTAGTTTTTCTCTTTTGTCTTTTTAGCATACATTCATTTTAATGAATTAATGTTATACTTTTTTTGATCCCCAGTGGGGAAATTACAATTTTAGCTACCAGTTCACACTACATACTTGAACCAGCGACCCTCCGGTTCCAAATCAAACTCCCTACAGACTGGGCTGCTGCCACCCCCATCATATCCTGATAGCCCAGGTTGTCCTGGATAAAAAAATATGTCTATAACTTGATTGTGCATAACAGGGTTGAGGTTATACAGGCATTATTACAAAAGGAAACCAGGCGACCAAATTATTGGAAAAACGCTTTTATTTGAAGTGACAATTCAAAGACGGTAAGATCAGGATATAACTCACACTCTCTATCTCCAATACATATCCTCATGTAGTTATGCTTTATTTTTATTTACTTAAAAAAACCTTACAATTTGGTCTATTACTACCTCAGAACTTATTGAACCAGCTAGACTCTAAAATAGAACTTACAAGATTCACCTTAATTGTTCTCTCTGGATCCATCGCTTTGTAGTTTTTTTCAACACAACAGACATGTAATTTCAGAATTTACCAGCTAGTCCAACTTCCTCCTACTTTTCCCCAAGAAAGCTCCTTTTTCGACCGGTGTCTGTACATATAACGTTCTAGAGTTCTGGGTGCCCACAGACAATAATTTGTTCCTCCACTTCTGACTCAACAATGTCAGGACATCAGGATAATCCAAACACTGATAGGCTTTCATGACACAGCATTAAGTTGACATATTTCAACTCGGGCCATTCGCGTCATTCACACTGACCACAACCTGTATCTCATGTAACAACCCCTGCACCATTTAATTATATACATATATCATTCAAATTAGTAGTCAAAATGTTCTTAGCTTTTTATATTCTATTCTTGTGTATCTTTCAGATAAATGTTTTATGATGGACTTTGTTATACAGGATGCATTGTTTTGATTCAAACCAACATACATACATACATACATTCATTTATTTCTCTTAGCAATGTCCACTTGCAGAGCTCCCTGCCAGGCTGTATACGGCCCCCAGCGAGCTCATGTGTGCAGCTTGTGTCTCCCAATATTGACTGCAACCCTCAAGGTAAAATAAACATTAGTGGTATGCAAACCATAGGCTACTTTATTTTGCTTGATCTGCAGTGATTGGCCAATAGTTTCCTAGTCCCACATTGCCAGACAGCGCTGGAGTATGGGCTGGCTACACTGCTGATCTATTCTGGGATGGGGGAAAAAAACGCTCTGGGTTGTTTGGACTTCTTTGCACCAATGACAACATGTCTCTCATGGGCTGGATGTCCCTCCCCTTCCGCTTTCTCCGCTGTCTGGGGCTTTATCCCAGCACTGTACATCCGTACCATCTTTAAGACCGGGATGCAGTACAGCTTTTAATAGGGTTCTATTTTTCTAGTCACTCAGTGTAACTTTTGTCTAAAACACACAATTCCGAGTTTAGAGCTTTCCTGCCCTTACTATTAACAAAAATGCAGTCACTCTGTTTTAAGTTTTCAATTGAATGTCTTCAAGGAGAGAAACTTGGTGACCCAGATATTACACTATCCCTGATTCAGTAGAAGAAAGAGAAGCAAAGATAATTCAGCATTACAATTTGGGAAGATGGATAGGGCCATTATTATTTACTTGAGAGCCTGCTGCCCTTGTGGCTGAGCTTTGGAAAAGCCTTGGAAAGGAGCAGCTTCAGACCTTGCCCATACAAATGTAATATGTGATTCTTTGAGGGGACTGTGAAAAGTGCTTCCCCAATCGGATGGCCATGTTTGACCTCCAGTCATCCCAGGGTCCTTGCAGAAAGTGCAATTTATCAAGCTTGTTTTCTTCAGCACCTCAGCACTCTATACCTGGATGATGACCAGCTTACCTGCTATTGGCCAATCACTGCAGATAAAGAAGATCCACACAAAATGAGGGATCAACAACACAACCCAGTTAATATCACATCTGTGTACACTAATTATTCGAGTGCAAGTATTCTAGCACTTCTTTAACTTTAACGTTAAGTTAAAGTTCTAAGGACAAGAAGTTAAAAGTATAAAACCAGTACGGAGCTAGGCAGGAGTCGTGTGGGTCCGGCCAATCAGATCATGTGTGTCTGCTCTGTGGTTGGAGAGATCACAAAATGGAAACTGTTGTATGTTAAAACAAAAAACAGGTGATACATGTGTGTATGCCTTTTCTACCCAGTGATATCAGTATCTCTTTTGTCCACTGAGAATAAAAAACCCCCCATAAAACTATAATTATATTAATAAGGCTCTCCAGACTGTTTTCTTATGTATTAGTAATTAATTAATTTAGTTAGTAATTTGTAAGTCATTAGTAATCTGATGATGTTTTCTGTACATTCACAGTACAGGAACAGGTAATGCAGGATGACTTTGGTACCACTTAACAATACAGTATAAATCATTGTGAGAAGTGAATCAGGAACAACAACATAATTAATGAATTGGATATATTGGATTTGTCAGGGTACAATAGCGGACTCAAATGCACAACTCTGGACACAGAGTAAAAGGTAAGTACGTTTATTGTTCGGAGAACAATGCAGGCAACGGTACAAAATCGGCAGGCAGTAGACGTGGTCAAAGGTACAAAACAAAAGGTCTGGTAACACTGGAACAAATACACACTGGGAAAAATGCTGGAGAGAGACATACAAGGTACTACAACAATCTGGCAAAGGGTAAGTGAAACAAGGGGAGTATATATACATGGGGACTGGGGAAGACAACTATACACAGGTGATACACAATAAAAAATAAAATAAAAAATAGGGTGGGGACAGGTAATCACACAGGCGGGAAAACAGACAAAGATGGGAAGACAAGTGACCTGGAACGAAGAAAAACAGTGTATTTCAAAATAAAACAGGAAGTCCATGAAAACAAACAAAAACACAAATTAAGAGCGGGAGCTGGACGTGACAGAATTTAGTAGATAATGATGAGTTACTAGAGAACAGACTGAGAGATACTATATCAATGAAACGTTAAGTAATGATTAGTTCATAAATATCTGTGAATCAACATACTTAGCATTTTCCTCATGAGTTCCTGTCATGGAGCGGTTCAGACTTTGACCAAAATGCAGAATAGGCGAGGACAAGGCAACAGTTGGTACGAAGGAGTTTAATAAAGAACACAAAGAGAACTTACAAACACGTAAGCTGATGAATGTCCAAACACAGGGAAAAAAACCGGAACACGGAAAAATCCCAGAACACAGAAGCACGGGAAAAACTCAAGAACATGGGGAAACATCAGGAACACAGAATACAGCTGGCACAGGCAGAGACTTCTCTACAAAAGTATGACAACAAACCAACACCAGACACAGAAAGCACACAGACTAAATACACAAGGTTACGAGGGTAGAAACGAGGGACAGGTGACATGAGGGCTGATGAACAGGTGGAACACATCAGGGCTGGGCAGATAATTGATGCGGGAAAACACAAGGCAGGAAGTAAAACAAGACATGACACAGGAGAAACAATGACACTAAAAAATGAAACAGGAAACTAAAGCATGAAACATACAAAAGGATAGAACAAGGAAAATAAAACAGGGAACACTGAATGAACACCGGTAACACACAACCATGAACAAATAACAGGGAAACATTAACACACAGGGAATGAATAGACAACGTAAAACAGGAAACTAACAAAACCCAGGATAACAACGGTGGTAACAAGGCAACGAGGACTAATAACATAGACAGGCTGACAACAATAACGGCTATTTTCCACCGTGCGCAACTGCGCTGCAATCCGGATGCGCCACGGCCCCCACGAGCAATCGCAGCTATTCAAGTCAATGCTTGCGGCGCATCCCAGAAGCGTGCGTGAAGCGGCTCTCCGCTCCGCTAAAGACACACGGCAGGTCTATTTTCACGCGAGCAGTTCGGACAACTGGGCAGGAAGTGAAACAGCGAGAGTATCCTGTCAATTTACCAAAAGACACCCCCCAATATCGTATACGTCTCCTCTACATCACCATGCAAGATGAGATCATCTTGGAGGTGGAAAAACATTATAGACATCACAGATCTTTTTTTTTTTTTTAAGGACAACGCTAGAAAAGAGAAGGCATGGAGTTAAGTGTAGGACTGCCTGGAGTGGAAGGTAGATATTAGCTTAATAAACACGTGATTGTTCTGTAAAGTACTTGTAGAGACAATATAATCTGCAAGTCGGGCAGCAAGACACTCCGCTTCTGAGACGCTCCCGGTGTGGTATGGCTCGTGGTGGAGGACAGAACAAAACCAGAACGCAGCACATAAGTGCCCAGTGGAATATCGGAGTAAGACACGCAGGGCAGGACTACAGAGACACATGAGGTAAACACAAGAACAAATAAATCAAAAACTGTCACATGGTCTAATGAAATAAACTAAAAGTCTGGCTAGAACATGACTGTGACAGTTCCTCATTAACTGTAAATAGGCCAGTGAGTGGCACAAAACTAGTAACAACTCATAAAATACCCATTACTGAATCATTACTTTTTGTTTTTTTTGTGCGCTCAAATAAAGTCATACATACAACAAGTAGTTACTAATGCCGCATTTTCACTGCATACTACGACTTGGCTCTACTCAATTCGCTCTTCCGGAAAAAAAAAAAAACATCTTAAATGAGGGAAGGCTGAAGTACTATCTGCAGTGAAAACAAAAAGTACCTGGTACCAAGAAAGTGAGTTGATTCAAGCAGAGCCGTACCATGTAATGGAAACGCGTCATAAGTAATCCCTCATTACTTAATGAAGATCTGACCATTATGGTTTTTGTGCCCCCTCAGTAAAGTGATTCATCATACTGAGTAGTTACTAAGTTAGTCTTGCATTACCAGACCTATCTCCACAGCACTGTGGAGTAAGCTTTGGCTACACCACACATACATTCTAGGATAGGAGAAAGAAAAGCTCTTAAAACGTTTTTTTGGCTTAAAAAACATTGAAGACCTCTGCTTTAGGACACAATGTCTTTCTCCCTCTAGGGGAAGAGGAAAGCTCCTCAGTGAAGACCAAGAGCATGCCATTGTAGAATAGGTTAGTGCTGACAATGCAATAAAACTGAGAAAAATTCAGACCAGAATTGTTGAGGACAACCTGGTATTTCACAATGTGGAAAGCATTAGCCTGACTACCATTGCTTGGACTTTGAGCAAACAGTTTGAATTGTTTGAATGAAACAGTTATACACAGTTCCTTTTGAAAGGAACAGTGAGCGGGTTAAGGAACTCAGGAACCAATACGTCCAGGTACAGTATGTTGTCTATCCATGTCTTGTTCTATAGTGAGTTTTATAATTTGTTACTCTACATGTAAACATGAGTTACAGTACTGATACTGCATTGGATATCTCTTAGAGAGTCATGGAGTTTGAGGCTAATCAAACCCCACATGCAACCATTCATGTGGACGAGGCATGGTTCAACCTCAGCTCATCGGGAAAAGGGCCACCCTTGATGTGCTGGGTCAGAGAGGAGCAAATATTACAATGTGTGCTGCCATCTCAAGTGCTGGTTTGGTACTGCAGAAATGCCAGATTGGTCCCTACAACACTGAGCGACTTCTTTTGTTTTTAGAGAAACTCCACCAACGACTGGTGCCAGAAGCAGAAAGGTTGGAGGAAACATGAGGACATTTGTGATTGCATGGGACAATGTAGCATTTCACCCTGCACATGCAATCACATACTGGTTTGTGGTTTCCTTTTTCGTCCCCCCTTACTCGCATTTCCTCAACCCCATTGAGGATTTTTTTTTTCTTCCTGGAGGTGGAAGGTGTGTGACCATCGGCAACATGACCAAATGTCTCTGCTGGATGCAATGGATGCTGGCTGCAGAGACATCTCAGCTGAAGACTATCCAAGGTGCATAGCGAGAGACGACATAAGGTGCGATGTGGATGAGAACATGTGGCCAAATGCCGAAGATTGCATGGATTAGAACAGGACTGTGTATTTTTGGGTTTTTTTTCCCCTTCTGTGCCTTTTTTCCCACTGTAATTGTGTATTTGACATTATATTTACACATTTTAAACCAAAAGCCACATAGGTTGGATTATATGTTGATCACTGACTGCAATTTCCAGTTGCTAATAAAGCTTTTATTTCTGCAATTTGGTGACGTACAATTTTTAATGTACTGTACGTTTTGTAAAGTAAAGATGAGTCATCCTTTACATAGTTTGTTGCCAAAAATGAATACATTCGACCATCAAGCCAAAAATACAGGGTGGTTTAAAGTAAAAGGAAACTGATTTACAAAAACAATGGATTTCACATTGTCTATTGTATGCAGGAAGAACTGAAACATAAAAACTAATGCAGTTTTTGTAATGCCATCAATTGTTAGTATTTAGAAAGTTGTTGTGCTATGATTGACTATCTGTTTCTCTTGTGGGGAAAATGTGCTAATGTTTTGAACGAATGATTTGATCTTGAGTCAGGGTTGTCTTGTTTTGATAGTTATTGTATGAAGAGAATGTTTGCATTTTGAAATGTAGAGTTGGTATTTAATGAACAATATGTGGTTTTGAGTAGAAAATGTACTATTTGGCTAATTGTGTGAGGTAGTGTTGCTGTGTTAAGAGTTTTTTTTAAAGTATCTTAAGTATTGGTGGTCTATATCCACAAGTTCCACTTCCGGGATTGTTCCGTTGCCGTCGGAAATTCCACCGGATTCACTCTTTTAAGCCGGATGTGCGTTACCTTCCATTTGTTGTGTTGGAATTTTAAACTCCTGTGGATTTCTGAGGACTATGGTTAACTGCTCCTCAGATCTCTGCAGGGTAAATCCAGACAGCTAGCTAGACTATCTGTCCAATCTGAGTTTTCTGTTGCACGACTAAAACTACTTTTGAACGTACACATGTTCCATCAAAACAAGTTCCTTCCCGAGGCTATTCTGCAGAGGCTTTTTTCGGTGCTTAGCGCTGCCCATGACGATTGTGATTGGTTTAAAGAAATGCCAATGAACCAGAGCACGTTTTTCTTCTATCCCAGAATGCTGTGTGGACTAGCCAGACCCTCCTGTGCAGCATTGTGGAGAAAGGTCTGGCAAAGCGAGACTAAAGTACAGGTAAACGCTTGTTAGCGATTGAAAAAACTGTCTTATTATTATTAGTTCTACAATCTTTACAATCTTTACTTTAATTGTCACTGTTCATCGTGTCATGCCATTATACCAACTGCTATACTACATCATATTTCTACATTTATTATAGTTAGGTCTTACTGTAAATGTTTTGCACCTCCCTCTGCCTGTTTCTGCCTGTTTTTCCCCACCGCTGATGTACTAAGTGCAATTGCAATTGCACAAAAGTGTGGTCTAGATCTGTAAAGTGTCCTTAGATAAATTTTGTTATGATTTGACACTTTAAATTAAATTGTATTGAATTAATACCAGTGTTTTTATTAATAATGATCAATTAGTTTTCTGTGTTGTGATTTTATCACAATAAAAAATAATGAATTCTGTTATTAAAGACAAAAAGCTAAACACTCGTCCTTTTTGACATGTTTGTCTTTTCATTTAAATATGACACTAAGTGCATACATACAAATTAAATTGTATATAACAATGAGTATTGAATTGATAAATGATACTAATACGTGTATCCAATGATATACATACAGAGAGTATGCATCAATTGTGCATCAAGGTACATAGGGTTTTTCCTGCATAGAGAAAGTTTTGGTGAGTCTGCGCTGCGTTCCTGAGGCGCCACTGGCCCGGCGAGCAATCACAACCATTCAGGTCAATGCTTGATTGATTGATTGATTGATGGGTGGTGATGGCGCAGTGGATATGTGGACATGCCTTTGGTGTGGGAGATCTGGGTTCAATTCCCACTGCAATACATTACCAATGTGTCCTAGGTCACTGACACTTAACCCATAGTTGCTCTGACATACAGTATATAGCGAAAATCTGACATATCTAGCAATTGTAAGTGGCTTTGGATAAAGGCGTCAGCTAAATGACATGTAATGTAATGATATTCCACCAGCTGCGTCACGGCGTGTCCCAGAAGCAAGGATGAAGCAGCTCGCCGCTCTGCTAAAGATACACGCCAGGTTTTCATGTGAGCTGCGGGCCGTTTGGACAGCCAGGCAGGAAGTGAAACAGCGAGAGCATTCAGTCAGTTTACTAAAACACACCCCCCAATATCGTATACATCTCCTCTACAACATCACAGATGACAAGAGATTCATCTTGGAAGTGGAAAAACATAATAGACATCAAAAATCCCTTTTCATCAGGACAATGCCAGAAAAGAGAAGGCATGGAGTTTATTTATAGGAGTGCTTGGAGTGGAAGGTAGATACTAGCTAATAAACACGTGATTGTTCTGTAAAGTACTTGTAGAGACAATATTATCTCTGAGATGTTCCCGTTGTGGTATGGTGTGTGGCAGAGGACGGAACAAAACTGGAACGCAGCACAACCGCGCCCCGTGGAAAATCCGGGTCAGCCTACCGCCGGAGCACCGACTGCTGTCTGTCTGCTGTCTGTCTGCCGTCTATCAGTATTAAATTGAGAAACGTCTCGTGGTTGCGTTAGATAATAGTCCAATTCCGTGTTTTGGTACAGTTTAACACTTGATGCGAGCTGTACGGGAGTAGCCTACACATGAAAAACACAGTTCAGACCGCTTCACCGGCATTGCCCTGACTCCCTGAGAAAGCTGTAGAGGCGGCGGCGTCTCACTCCGCCTCTCTGCTAAGCCCCGTTCACGTAACAGCCGCAGTTAAACTGTATTCTTTGCAATTAATCCGCGGTTCACATGCATGCCGAACCGTTGGGGTGGTCTGTTACACTATTGTATATTCAAAATCACTGACGATTTGATAATCAATATAGAAAATATTACACTTCAAACTAGAAAACTGTTGTATTATTGTACAAATTAGCAGTTACCTTATGTAAGTCACTCCTAAATCTTTTAAAGGTGCTCTAAGCGATGTCACGCGTTTTTTGTCACATACAGCAAACATCTCCTCACTATCGGCTAGCTGCCTGTCCCCTGAACACACTGTAAAAAAAACACAGTCTCTGCGCACAGCCCAGGCTCCACAAATGGCAACAAAAACAAACTGTGCCAACCTGCACCACCAAACATAACAAACAGTCTTCCAGCGTGCCAGCCAATAACCGACTTTGGATTTGGGGGTGGGGGTTGGGGGGTTAGTAGGAGTAGTTAGGAAAGGAGGGAGAGGGGACGGGATGAGGAGGAGGGAGGGGCGAGCTAACCTCGTTTTGTCTGAACGTCAACAAGTGCTGTCACCCAACATCGGTTAGAGCACCTTAAACTCTCAACTCCTTGTGAAAAAGTCACAGAATTTTTTCACCATAAATTAGTGCCGACAAAATGTATCAGAATGCAGGAAGGACCCCCCAGAACCCCCGCTTTATATGTGTCCCCCCAAATGCCCATTCTGAGCCAGGAAAAACCCTGGGTACAGTACAGTGTTGTTCCCCAAATTTTGAAAGGTATGACTGAGAATGCATTCATGCACTCAGGCAATTATCCCTCTTACAGACCTGCCTGTGTGTGATCTCAGCTCAGCTGCTACAGAACACCACTTTGAAGGGATAAACAGGAAACAAGCAAATAGGATTTTTGAACACTGCTGTAGCTGAACATAAAGCCGATTTTCTTCCAGCTGTACCCAGTAAGTGTGGGTCTTGTTAGTCTTGGCATTGCGTCATTATATCCCCCTCGTCATGACAATTGTCAGTGTGTTTTGAGTGCTCAGCATGCTGAGAAAACCCCAAAGACACAAAGCTAGATGTTAACAAAAAAAGCAGCCATGCCAGGTCAGTGTGCGGGGGAGGATGTTTGTGATTAAGGCAGGTGTGAATGCTTAGTTGCATGCATCAATTTGCAGGTTAGTGTGTATGAAAATCAGCCTGTTCATCAATCTGCATTTTGCTGCTTGTGTCCAAAATAGGTTGATGAACGGAGACAGATGTGCAGTTTCTTGATGTGTGTTGATGAGCAGAGCGCCATAGTTAACCTGCTCACTCACCCCAGAGATGATGAACACAACCAAAGAGCAGCCATAAGAGATGCCCCCCCCCCCGTCCCACCCGTTCTCTTGAGATCAGTGGACCACTGACCTGGAATAATTGCTTTTGTTGAGCTGTGAGCTCATACCTTGACCTGAGACTAAACAGAGGATATAGCCGCTGCACTTCTCCAGTTGTACTGCAAAGAGCCTTGTTAATTCTTTGACTTCAATCCTTTATTGCTTGAAATCAGCAAATTGTTGACTTACGGTGGCTCAAGATGACATTTGTGCATAGGCGTAATTTATTAAATATACAGTTTTTTTATCAAAACTGGCCAGTGCAACCCACCCCAAAAACCTATTATAATTTCCCCAACATAAAGAAAGACATTTGCACCATAAATAAGTGCCGTAAAAATCACCAGAATGCAGAAAATGAAGTGTTTGACACTTAAAAATTTCAATTTTTCTCAAAAGTGGACATGTCAACCCACCCCCCCAATGTTGAATGTAGTGTGTACTTAATTTCTGTCATGCCTACTATATCATATCAAGCATGGGACTAGTGCTTGGCTCCAGGCATCATATTCTTATTCATTTCCTGCTATGAATTATGACTAATCTTCCAAATGAGGTCTTGTGAAGTTCTACAAAGGTTCAGCCTTTAAAGAGCCCTATTATACTACTTTTTGTACTCTTGGGGTCTACTAGAATAGGTTGACATGCTTTGATGTTCATATGTTTTTACGTATTATGTTTCTAACACTGGCCATTGCTGCAGCTCCTCTGCCTAAAACTCTGTCTGAGCTCTTAGTCCTCCTTCCTGCCCAAAGCCCATTCTGCTCTGATTGGTCAGCTGGCCCACTCTGTTGTGATTGGTCAAACAAATTCAAACAAGCCACTGGGCGGGCTGTGCTTGCTTAGGCAGCATGGGCAGCACATATGAAAAACTGGGCTGGCTTTCTCAGTCAATGACATCACTAATTGACAGTGTTGGGCAAGTTACTTCCAAAATGTAATACATTATAGATTACTAGTTACTGTCATTTGAGAGTAATTAGTTATATTACAATATTACTGTCTCTGAATTGTAATGCGTTACACTACTTTTGCATTACTTTTGAGTTACTTTCACCAAAATAACAGGGGATGTTTGATTTGGCAGCTAGCTTGTGAATTTCACCACCCGATCAATAAAGTCTCCTATTTATCCACTTTAATACATTCATATTTTGTATAATTAATATAAATATGCAAAGTAACTAAATCTATAAAAAATAGATAAGTAAAACGTATAATAGGCAAGTAGGAGAAAATGAAAATACTCAATTAAAAGTACGGCATTGTTGTAAAATGTTTGTTTGTAGCACTTGAATAAGAAATTCATGTTGTTTAGTTTAAAACACTCTAAAGGAAATGTTCAATTATAGTGTGATTAAAACTCACTATTTACATTATTTACAGTACTTGATTTACAGCTGGTTTGTGAAAAGGTAGCCTACACAACCTTATTTAACAGTAATTTAGTTTTACTGCGAATAGTCACAGGAAGTGCTTTTATTTTGAAGTAGGCTACACGGAAGTTATCTGTTGTGTAGCCTACTCTTGCTAGCTTACTGAGATGAGGCTCAAGTTGTTCACTTTCTTGTTTGTAAAACTGCAACATATTGAACAGTAAATGGTCACAGTAAAAGACAAGCGTTTTTGGTCGTCATTCGAAGCGATTCCACTACAGGCATAGTTACTCTCCACGGCTGATAAAATGCAATGATATTTACGTGTAGCAAACCTCAACATTAATTCCCGACATGTTTATATCTGTCAGCCACTGACGTACCGTCACCTGTTGGGACATACATGCTGTCCGTACCGTCACCTGTTGGGACATACATGCTGTCCGTACCGTCTCTGGTTCTGACCACGGGAACAGAAACAGGACAGCTCACTTCAATGCAGCGTAATAACTCCTGAAAATAATATCCATCTCGCAAATGTATTTGTCTCTGCAGTCATCTCAACCATCAAATACAGCGACAGGAAAATAATAATTTTTTTTTTCCTGTGAAGAAATGTGTTGCGGTGTTGGTGAATTCTTAAAAAAAACAATGCACCACTAAATGTTGCGTTAAAATGCGTTGTAACTCGCGTTACTGAGATTGTAACGAGTATAATATTACCGAAATTTAATTAGTAATGCATTATATTACTGCGTTACAGCAAAAAGGAATACATTACTGTAATTGCGTTACTTTTGTAACGCGTTACTCCCAACACTGATAATTGAGGAATTTCAAACAGGAATGTGGGCGAGGCGTTTCAGGCAGTTGAGAAACAGTGCTCTCTGTGGGAGAGAGAAAAACAAACATTTGGAGTGAAGTGTATTTATTTGTACTTTATACATCTTTTACATACACAAACAAAAACTATATAACATTAAAAGATGGTGGAAATTAAAAAAAAAAGCATAACAGGGGCTCCTAAACCCACTAAAGGTGGGTAGGTTGAACCAGCTCACAGAAATCATGACTATAAAGTGTTTTAATTTTGAGATACTGTAGACCACCGGACCACTCTGAAAATGTGGACTTTGAAAGCAATGGCCCCTGGTCAGTGACAGGATATTATGAGATCGGCAACCTTTTTAATAGTGTGCCAATAATACGCCATTTTAAAATGTTCTTGTTAATCCTGCAATTATCTTCCGAGCCCATTCAGGAAGTGTTGTTTTTTTTTGAAGGAGGTAACAAGTACTAGCCAATCAGAGGCAGAATAGGACGGGTATTTGCAGAATGCAGATTTGGCATGAGGACTGAACATCTCAACCTCTGTGGCACAGTTATTGCTGGTGTTGGGACCGTCCAGGAGTGAGTTAAACATTATCTTGTCAAACAAAGGATTTCCAGCCAACATGTGCTCAGAGACAATGGGCCTGAGACAAAGAAGGCCTACTTGGAAAATTCCGATCCAGGTCTCCTCAGGAAAGATGGTTCATCACCCATTTTCTAACAACAGCCTGCATGCAGACCTTGCAGCCTAAAAGTCGCACCTAGGTGTTACTGCACAAAATGGCCGAAACACCAGGAGGTCCTGCATTCCCATTGGACCAGTGGACCCCAAACACAGCATGGGGCCTGAGACTATAAAACTGGCTTAGACACCAAAAATCTTCGTCTTTCATAGCAACCCCGTTGCTGCAGGAAGCACGCAAGCTTGTGCCAAAACTTCCACTTTCTGGCAGAAAGTGGATTTATCTCTCGGTGTTCTGGAAGAACACCACTGGATCCTGTAACACACATCGTGTTTCAAAACTGCAGAGAGAACAACACGTTCTCTAGAAGGAAACAACGTTTTTCTTCTCAAGTCGACTCTAGCTCTCTTCCTTCTGCTCTTTTTGGAAGGAGAGCTTCCTCTGATCTGCTGACGAGCAGACACGGACCCCGTTTCTTTCGTAGAAACCTACGGATAAACGGACTGAACACACAGTAAGAAGGCTTACGTCTGGGCAGAGATAAATAGTGTGTTTTATTAATGAGTAATTTGCTATTGCTGCTACTTTGTGTTACCATTAATGTGATCTGATTAATACAGCGCTACTGCTGCGCGTGTAATGTATTAATCTAGGATTGTGACCGCTGAGTCAAATCTATTCTGTGAATGTACTCTGATCACGGTGCATTGTTGATATGTTGTGTTGAATATGTAGCTAGCTTGTTCAGGCTGTAAATGCTACTTTCTGCTTCTCCCACTGCTGAGGAGTTTTAGGTACTGTTAGATCCAAGTATATATATATCTTTCTTTCCTACTTCTCTAACCTTTCTCTCACACACACATATATGAACACATAGCTAGTTACACACACGCGCTAAGGTGAACAGCTGGTCAACAGCGAGTCACATAAACTGCAGAGCGCGCATCGCTCCACAGTTCTGCGCTCCTGTGTGTCTCCCTCTGGTCAGCCACACGTGTGCAGACACGTTAGCTTAGCAGCTAGCCTATTGTTGGTAGCACATAGCTTAGCCTGAATGAGCTAACGGCTAATCTTAGGCCTAGCCTATCAATACCGCCCTCTTGGGGTGAAACAGTTTTGTGCAGCTCACAAGAGTAGCCATTTATTTTAGTCTTTGGCTAGACTACACCTCGTCACCCCCTACTCTTTCACACTCACTCTCTCACACCCACCCACACACCCACACACCCACACACACACACACACACACACACACACACACACACACACACAGAGGGTCTCCCACATGCTGTTTTGTTTTGCTTTGTTTTGTTGTACTTAAAAGAAACGTATATTGGTTTTAATTGATCAAAGGATTATTGATTGGCCATTGATAATTTTGATTTTAATAAATTCTACTATACGTTAATTAGCAGTTGTTTGTGATTATTTGTATACTTATTGTATTAATTGCTGGTTAAACACAGGTCAGTGCTCGGATTTCACCCTTCCACTGACAAATGAGACTATTCCACAGTTCAATATTGGCCCCTGAAGTTCCAGGGTGGTGCCCCGTTTTGATTGTTTGTTGATTTGATAAAGTTATTAATAACCATATTCATAACTTTATTAATATTGATAAACATCTTTGATAATATGCCAATAATCTGATCTGTACCCCTACGTGTACCCAACACTGGTGTTGGTTAAGCTACCGTGTGCCAATAGTGGAATGCGTGCCTAAGGCTCCTGAACCTTAGGCACATATTGCACACTCTTATAATTCTAATATAAAAAAGACACAATAGAGGCATCTGTGTATGCAGTGTCATTTAATGGGTCAGTTGTTTTTCATTTGGCATTTAACTCTGGTGTGCTAAAAGGCAGCACAGATTTAAGCACAGCAGCCCTGGTACTTAAATATATCAAGGCTCACCGTGAAAACAGACACCAGACATGGAAGCGACGCGTATTGCAGCGTAGCGCAGTTATTTTTATTTCGGCGCCCATATTATCCAATCTGTCTGTTCATACAGCCTGGTCTCAGAATTCTGTGAAATGATCACAAACTGTTAACACCGCATTACGTGGTGGTGGCACGGAATGTGTGAAAATTCTGTGTGGCCACCATGGAAAACATTAGCATTAAAGGGATGATAGAATGCAAACCCGAGTTTACCTTGTCATAGCTGAATAACGACAGTTCGATGGGTGAAATGGGCACACAGAGAACCTCAAAGTCCCATTGACACCTTTTTACTATGCAAATCTCACAATTTGAAACTGCTGCTGAAAACCGGCAAATCCCAACGAAGCTAATATTTGACATCAACTCCGTGGCTGTACCTTAATTGGCTTTGGTCTGTACCTTTGTCATGCCCCAAAATTTACATAGGCCTACAGACCACTGGTCTGAGACCAGCTGGTGTTCTGAATGTAGCTCACGCAGATCTGACACACTAGTTTAGCTGCAAGCTGTCCATTTCCACGGGAATATTCGTAATAGTCGTAAATGCAGTGTTCCAGGCTGTACAGGGAATGCTGACACTTTTCACATATCATCACGGGCTGCCGGTTGTGGTGCTCCAGGTAAGCAGTAGTTGGTTCAGTTACCCCAGAAAAGATGAGTGTGCAGAGCACCATGAGCTGCCGGTCGTGGGGCTCCATCAGGTCAGCGTAGTTGGTGGGCTACTTACCGGGTAACTGCAAGTTTGGCAGGCATGTGCCCTGATATTAATAAATTAAGTTATATTTATGTCATACTTTACAAAAATAAAACACATTTTTTATCCAGTCATCCTGTCTCTTTCTATTGGAGAGAGAAAGAGAAAGAGAGGAGAAGGATCACTTTGTGACCAGTGCGTAGAAATACGCGTCCGGTATGAATGGCCAGGCGCGGGATCAGGTACGTATCTACGTTACGCGACACCTGCGTTATATGTGGAGTTTTGTGTCCAAGACATTTAAAGGGGATTTTAAAAATAAATTTACTTTTAAGTGTCTATTTCTGTCATGTCATATATCACCCACTTTTGGTTTTCTATACATCCAGTATAACATTGTGGTCTTCGACTCTCTCTCATGTCAATGGTTTTGGTCATTGTGCATATATCTGAATTCATATTTCTATCATCTTTGGTCTGGTGTCATGTTCCCTGTATTGTGTGCAGGCTGAATAGAGCACATTCACCATCACACATTTTCTGAATCACAATAGCAAGTGAGCAGTAGTGACAGTGAATTCCAATTTTCCTCGTAGCCTCAGAAGATGGAAATTCTAATGAATAAAAGGTAATCACTTCAACAGAGCTTTTGTCAGCCAGTTTCAGCTCATTTTCAATTATAACCCCAGCCTCCTTTTCACCTCTATGAATGCATTATGCTCAATAATATTTAAAGCTTTTTTTCCCCAAGTCTTATCAACACAGCCACTGAAAATATATTGTCATTTTAAGAAATCTCTGTCAGGTGGGTACATACTGTTCCCATATTGAGGATCCAAACAATCTGCATTAATGTCATCTAACGTTTCCCTCCTGCCCTGACTTCCTAAATACATATTCTTAATATATGTCACAATGATAGAATAACCTAAAGAAAACCAAATAGAGGTTTTTTTGGTGGATTTAAAAAAAATACAAAAACACCCCCTTCAACCGCCTGGAGCAGCGTCGATTAACGTTAATGGTATTCCCATTCCAAGCAGAATTGGCGCATTTGCATGATGGTCGTACAGCACATTGAGACACTGAATGGGACATAGAAACTCATTTACACACCAATAATCACTTACATGTTTGTATAATCACTTATAATCACACTAAGGTATGTATGGCAACAGTATTCATCCTATCATACGTATAAAATATCAGAAAATAAATCTAAACTAATCACGCTTTTTGTCTGACTATAAAATTTGTGTCCCGTCACCGGAGTCCTGTTTGAACTCAGACCGTACTTGCTCTGTGACTGATATTATTTCACAAGTCCACGACACAAGTACACACAAGAATGCTAACTGAGAAAGGTTTCAAAGTTGTTACAAAATAAAAAATAACATTTTTTTACTGTTGGAAACATCAAAAAGTCCAATAAAAAAAGCCAATCAGCCAATGGGAACCAGTGTCAAATATCCACTGACGTTCAATAGCATTTGATAACCATCATGATCATTTTGGCTATAGTCTCGCTTTGCCGGATCTTCCTTCACAGCGCTGTGGAGGACGGTCTGGCGAGTCCACACAGCATTCCGGCACAGGACAGAAATGTGCTCTGGTTTATTATTACTTTAAACCGATCACAATTGTCATGGACAGCACTACGCGCTGCACGGAGCCACGGTGCCTCTGCAAAATAGCCTCGGGAAGGAACTTGTTTTGGTGGAACGTGTACGTTCAAGAGTTGTTTTAGTTGTGCAACAGCAAACTCAGATTGGACAGATAGTCTAGCTAGCTGTCTGGATTTACCCTGCAGAGATCTGAGGAGCAATTAACCGTAGTCCTCGTAAATCCACCAGAGTTTAAAATTCCAACACAAAGAGAGCGTAAGGTAATGTACATCCGGCCGAAAAGAAGGACATGCGGCGGAATTTCCGGCCGCAACGGAGCAATCCCGGAAGTGGAAGGTCGTGGATATATACTACTTTGACATCTTGCTAACAACAGCATATCACTGAACCCTGCTGCTTCACTAATTCTAACCGCATCACCATTTCATTTGGGTTCCATTTGGTTCCAATATTACCACAGGGAAAAAGACCCATCATCTTTTTCTTGTGCTGAAAGCCAGATGGTTTGGTCTTCTGCAAACACGCACACACTGTCTGCCTCCTGCTCCCAACTCGACAAAGGAAAGAGTAATTCGACAAAGAATCCTCTGACATTACAGCTTAATTCCTCGGTAAATACACAATAGAGCAACAACACCTGCTATCGTCCTGCGCTGCCAATCCTCCTCTTGACTTTCAACGGGATAATGTTTAGAAAGGGCCTCTATGCAGCCAGGGCTCATTCACACGTCTGTGTTTATGAGTCTAACTCATTATTTGTAGGAAGAGCGTGTCACACATCACCTTGTAAACAGGACTGTGTACTGAAACTGCGAGAGAAAGAGAGCGGTGCTGCGGGCGACAGCGATATTTTTGGAGGTGTTGTTGAATGTGTCAAGTTCAAGTGAGAGTCCTTGGTTTGTTTTTGCTTTTTTTGTAGCTCTGATTTGCTTCACAGAAAAGAGTTCAGCCTCTCAGTAAACTGTACTGCTGCAGCTTTTTAGAGCCCAAGGTTATCAATATGTATTGCATTCTTTAATTCGGAGTCTTCTTTGGCTCACTAAACTTCCACAGCCTGTGCAACTCTTTTCAGTAATTGTTGTGGGGGGGGGGGACTTCATTTCCTTGTGTTTTCTGATGATTTGTGTGGGCATTGGGGACTTGTTCCTCTGCTGTGAAGTTGGGGGACCAGAGGGAGGCCTTGAGCTCTTGATTAACAAACACATTATTAAACTTTCTCTTGCTTCTACTGAGATATAGTCAAACTCTCTGCCTCTTGTTTGCCTTGTTCTCACACTCAGACGTGTATAGTCTGCTCTGCCCTGATAATTAGATTTTGGGTCTGTGTAGGTGTGAGAGATGAAATAAATTCAGCTGAACTACAGAGCACACAGTTTTATCTCATAATAACCATTCAGTGAGGGCTTTGTGAGCAGGAGTTCCAATGTTTTTTTCCCAGATCACGTCATCCCAGATTTTTTTTTATTATTATTAAAGATTATATTTTGGGCATTGTAGGCCTTTATTTATAGGACAGCTGAAGACATGAAAGGGGAGAGAGAGAGGGGGAATGACATGCAGCAAAGGGCCACAGATTGGAGTCGAACCCGCGGCCGCTGCGTCGAGGAGTAAACCTCTATATATGTCATCATGTGCATCATAGATCTGCAAAGAATTGACCTTTCACAGCCAAATGACACATGTGAGCAAATCCTTAGATTGTGCTATTTTTCACCTCATTTCACATCAGATAATGGACATATAGCAGAGGAAAACAGAGGGTAATATCTCCCCGTCCTTCAGTGATTAGATTACATTTCTCAGTGGCCTGCTCCCACTGTGGCTTAGGAGGCGAAAGCCCCTAAAATGAGGTGTCATTGCAAATTAGAGGAGCAGCTGAGGCCCAGCGCTCGCCTTACCGGCTAGGCTCTTCCACCCGGGTGGCACCCACAGTAATCACTTCTGATCTGGCCCACAGTGAAGTAACAGAAATTGGTGCTGATGTGGCGTTTCTGTCAGTGGTGCGGTGGGGGTGGGGTTGGCTGAGGAGTCCAAGGCAGACATATCCCTCCACCACCACCACCACCACCAGGTTCCTAACACATAAACATGTGTTGGAACGAGGAAATGCATTTTCAAGGGAGCTGTATAAAAGCTGAATAAAATAGGACCTACGTAAGGTGGAACCAGGAAATGAATGCCAACAACAACAATCAAAGAAGGAGATTTCACAATGAATATAAAACGCACACAATCACAATTCTCACATTCTCTCACAGGTTCTAACCAGACAAATACTTGAGATGCGAGTAGCTATTTTCTGACGTTGTGTCTAGCTGTGTATACAGTTTAATCAAGTGTTTGTAGCATCTGTAGTAACATGTCTACATGAGATCACTCCCTTAGAAGTTAATTCTCCTTAACCCCCTTATGTCGCTTTAGGGTTATTAACATCACCTTATTCTACCCTTTCTGAAAGTATTCTGTATCAGCTTGCTCTTCATTGAAGCTATATGATTAAATGAGTAAAATGTTCAAACCCAAAACTCGATTGATTTTATGGCTGCATTCCATCAAATGGAAATGTGCAAGATGTCCTATGCATCATTTTATACACATTTCCATACAATTCAGCTTGTATATTAGGTTTCTTTAGAAACATTGGAATCTCAACTAAAATTGAATTTAAAATTGTGAGTCTGTGGGTTTACATAATATTTGTACTTGACCGAATGGGGTGCAAGTGAGGCTTCAGAGGTTACATTTTCACAGAACTAGAAATTGTTTCAGATCTAAAAATACTTCAGTTACTCCTATGCCACATTTCTATATGTATATTCATGAGTCTGTCCTTCATTAAGCAGTTAGGGAGCACTTTTTTAACCTTATGTGATGCCTGGACAGTAATGCATCTTTGTAAAAAAAAAAAAAAAAAGGAGAGAAACCTCCAGACAGCTTGGAGATCAGACTGTGGTATAGACCAGAGCAAAGACAAACAAGGTAGTGGGAAGAAAGTTATGGTTTGAGACAGTGACAGCAAGCTACTTGGCTCAGTGACGTGTGCATTTGTTTTGTCCCTGCTGCACAGTGGGATCATCTTGCATCGCTGCAATGTTCCTCCAAATGGAAGAAATGAGCAGAATGACCGACCCCCGTGGGCTCGTTCCCCAGCTAAGGTCAAGCATCCTCCTTCTCCTGCTCACTTTCCTCTGCTTCGGAGGGGCCCTTGAGTCACACACACTTCTCTTTCATTGCACAGTAAGCCTCCAAGTTCTGGATATAAATGATCTTTGCTCATGCTCCCTTGCTCTACTGACACAGCCTGGATGGGGATAAAAAATCCATTCACAGCCATATCTCGCCCATCTCTTTATCCAAAACACGTGGTTGGGTTCCTTCCCACTTCACAGGCATTTATTCACTTCTGAGAGCACTCCATCTACTGAGAAAGAAAGAAGGGAAAAACAGTTCGGATCACTTTTGGATGTTTTTTTCAGCAGATTAATCAAACGCCTCTCATTACACAGATGATTGCGATCCAATTATTTGCTGAATGATATACAGTTTTAATTAATTTTAATTTACATTGCATGAGCCTGGAATTCAAATTTCTATTTTTAATCCGAGGGAATCTGGCGGGTGGCTCTGATTTAATTAATGGTTCACGCTTCCTGTACTCTGGCTGTGTAAACCTCTGTGGTATGACAGTGGCCCCCGTGGGTCCTCCGTACCTAGCGGGGGCGCTGTCTTTAGCCAGCTGGCAAGGTCAAGCTCATGGCAGGGCTGTGATCTCCAGCCACCGGAGACACAATTAGAGTGGACAGAGGAGACAGATTACATGGCAGGGTGATATATTACAGCTCTGTCAAAATGAGACACCCGAAATGGCCTCAGTGACACCCAAAATGGCCTCTGGCATATTGCTGTGGTAGAGTTGGGCTGTCTGCTGAACTGGTCTGACAGCTAGGCTGGCCAAGACAGTTTTAGGCCATTACCCTCACAGGAAAATCCCAACTCAGAGCGAAAAGGCAGCTTTAATTTATCTGTACATTGCTTCATGTCAAGAAAACTTCCTTTTACTCTTTCACAAAGTTCAATGTAAAGAAACAGGAGCTGTAATTGTCTTGACATAAGTCAGAGTTATCACATTTTACTGACTAAAGATTACAACTAAAAAGCAAAATATTGTGTGTGCTTGTGTGAGTCTTTGTCCTTATTTTACATGGTCGGTTCATTCTGCAACCCTTCAGTCCAGAATTGGTGTAATTGTGAGGTGGATTTCACCTGGGGACATATCAGAACAAAACCAGGTATGGACAGAAATGCACGACTCAAGGCAGAGGATCAGTTCACTAGAGGGTTTATTACACACCAGGCAACAGTGTCCAAATTACAGGCCAAACACGCAGAAGTAAAGTAAGGCAGAGGTACAAAATAACTAGGGCTAGAGGCAGAGTCAAAAACAGGCAAGGGTCGAAAAACTCACTAGGAACACGTTGAATAGAATGCTGGAAGGTTGTGTTGTGTTCGTTTAATTGAGAAGAAGTCATAAAAGCCCCAACAGCTTCTCTCATTCAATCTCTATTTATTCATAAGTAATAAAGCAAAAGGATTACAAGACACACATTGATGTGGGCAATGTCTACTTCGCTCTGGAGCTCCGCAGAATGGCCTAGATTTCCTAGTCCAGACAGCTAATATACTATTCTACTCCGGCTGTAGTCTTCTCCCATTGGTTGGCTGGGGCCAGGTCCTATTGGCCCCTTGTTGGCGCTTAGGCGTGTCCACGCCTCTTAACCTGTCTATATCAGCTCATCATGTGTTAACACGCGGAGGGTCTTTGTCTAATCAAGCATACACACACACACACACACACACACACTGAAATGATCTAATCAAGCATACACACACATTGAAATGAGCACCATTGTACTTTTATTTTTATTCCACAGCTGACACTTTGGTACAAGACGATCTGGAAACTAAAGCTAGAGAGAGGGGAGTATATATATATATATATATATACTAAGGGAGGCGTGGGAGACAATTAGACATCGGGCAGGTGATGATCACACAGGCAGGAAAGCAGACAAAGACAGGGGTGTGAAATGACCTGAGTAAATTCCAAAATAAGTGGCCAAAAAATAACTAAAGAAAACATAAACATGACCTTAGCAAATGTATCTGCAAATCATACGGAGATCCCTAGAACACAAGACAAGATAACGTGGCTGGCTGTTTGAACTTTTGAAAGGTTAAATTATAAACACAATACATGTACACTAATGCAAATATTAGCTGTATGTAAAAAACTCAAAAACTCTGTTTATTCGTCCCAATGTTTTTGTTAATCCACCAGGTTACATACTGTAAATGAAGTATCTATCCAAGGTCCAAGATACTTAATTTTACCTCCAGGGTCCAAATGGATATTAAGTTAAGATGTTTTTTGACAAACTGTTGATTCTGTAGCTGTCCTGGCTGTTTGTCGATATTTGTGCTGGTGGGACTGTTGGTCAGTAGTTTGCCCTGACTGATCAAACTTATGCTTATCCTCACCTTAATGTTTCAGGTTTTCCGCGGGGTCCTAAAAAGTCTAAAATTTCAAAATAAATATTTTAGGCCTTAAAATTTCTTACATTCGCTGAAGAATTGTGTTCTAGGTCTTACATCATTTTCAACAGGTCTTTATTTTCCTACGTCAATGTAACGCTTCCTCTAATGCTCATTGAAATGTTCCAGCAGCGCTTTATAATGTTTTTTTTTTTTATTCTGTGGTGTTCTGTGTTGTAGTTCTTTCTGTCACTAGTCCAAATATAATTTGCTGTATCACAACTACAAATGAGACCAACATGGAACTTAGTTTGCAGCCAATCTACCTGTCACCGACACCGGTCCTATAATGCTAAGGAGGAAATCGGGGAATTGTTTCAGACGATGTTTCTAGACTCTGACATTTTTTTTGATGCTATAGGGCTTAAATTTCATTCATAATGGTCTTAAAACTGTCTTAAAAAGTCTTAAATTTGAGTTGGTGAAACCTGCAGAAACTCTGATGTTTATGTCATTTGTTCCAAAGCCTTTTTTGCTGAGTGTTGGAGAGTTTTTCATGATTTAGTTTATTCAGTGCCTGATGTCTGTGGCTAGTTTAGTGTTCCCTACCTCCTATGGCAGTAATCTTTCACGTTTAATGTTGACTCCTCCAAAAAAATATAGACCATTTTTCGTCTAAAATAACATGTGTGGTGTGTCCACTGCACTTGATTGTCAAGCAGTGTTACACAAACATGCAGGCTGGGTTAGCTGGTGTCTCTAAATTGCCTGTAGGTGTAAATAAGTTAGCCCTGTGCTAAGGCATTGGCCTGTTCTGGGAATACACTGCCTTCTGTCAATTGCATGCAGGAATAGGAAACCTGAAAAGAGTTTATAGAAAATGGATGAATGGACAATTTATTTGTTTGCACTCATAAGCAGGCATCCTTTAACAAAACAGTTAAAATATTGGAAAAAAAATCCCCTTTAGTAAAGCATGGGTTAGTGTTGCAAATTCTAAACTCTAAATAACTGATCATGCCCGTCCCCCAACACCTTTATCCATTCCCAATCCGGCTCAAGATTCTGCCCTTGTCTATATCAGTTAAATGTAGGATATAGCCTATTTCCCCACATTAAAATAGACTGTCAGTGATGTTGCATAGGAGAGTAAAAAAAAAAAATTGGGGTAAATTGAGTAATTTCTCCAATCAACTTGGTTATTAGGTTCTCTTTGATTGTTCCGTCTTGTCCTCTTTGCTGATGCCGGCTCAGACTATCTGCTGTGACTGCAAATATATGACAAGCATCTCAGATGGAAAATCTGTATATTGGCATGGCAACATTAACAAATTATCTTTGACTATTCAAATACAAGTCACCTTTAGGTTGCATGCAGCAAGATCTTATTTCATAGCTTAATCCTATGTGGTCAAGATTGAAATTGAAAAGATGCGACTCTGCTCAGACTGATTTGAATTGATAACATCTGGGTCTGACAAAAAACAAATCAGACATCAGACATCACTGTTCTTCCAGTACAGTACAGTACTCTTTTCCAATGAAAGTAGCTAGCACTAGCTCCAAAAGACGCTAAAAGTAGACAGATGACGTCATTTGCATATTGGTGACGTAGTTACGCAATAATTTGCATAAAACTTAGTGGTTGTGTCAGCAAGGTACATAGAAAGTAGTGCTGTCAAACGATTAAAATATTTAATCGCGATTAATCGCATTAATGTCATAGTTAACTCGCAATTAATCGCAATTAATCGCACATTTTTATCTATTCTAAATGTCCCTAGATTTCTTTTTGTCCAATAATTTTTTCTCATTTTAATGCTCTTATCAACAATGAAAAGTGGATCGGCTTGCTTTGTGCAAATGTGCTTCTGTCTGATGTCATCCATCGTCGCCTGGCTTTGACGAGGGGGCGGAGAATTCACATCAGCTGTGTGCTTGGCCATCAAGTGGTATTTCAGACGGGACGTGCTGCGATGATAGCTCACAATGACAAAACACACAGATCACTGGAACCATTTGGCAACTTTTTAAAAGTAAACTTTCCATCTTCAGAATCTTATTGGCATCCATTTCGGCGTCTTACGCTCGCCATCCACTCAAAACGTAACGTTAGCCTACTACTCTTTGGCCGGTTCGCATGCCCAAACAAGTGTGTGCGGCGTGCCTGTTGTTTTGTTTCCGGTCTAGCTAGATCCAGTGTGGTGTTGTAGTTTTTCTAAAGTTACTAGTTGTTGCAACAGCATGTGAAAAAAAACTACAAAATTTGCTAGGCCAAAAAGAACGTTACTCTCGCGATAAAAAATGTTTACGCTGTTAAAATGGGTTTGCGTTAACGGTGTTAATAACGTTAACGTTAATAATTTAACTGACAGCACTAATAGAAAGAAATATAAATCTTTAGCCAAATAATCACAAATGTAACGCTGGGGAACAGAACAGACTCAAATGCAGATGCTCACAGTAAACAGGTTTATTGAGAATGGGGAAAAAGGGAGTGGGGAGGCAGACGCCAGGGACAGGTGAAAGGCAGTTAGGACGGTGAGGGAATAGGGGGCAAGGGTAGGATGGCGAGGGCAGGTAGGATGGTGAGGGAACCAGGAGCAAGGGTAGGATGGCGAGGGCAGGTAGATGGTGAGGGAACTGGGAGCGAGGGCAGGTAAGATGGCGAGGGAACTGGGAGCTAGGATGGCGAAGGCAGTCGGGGGCGAGGGGACTCAGGGGAGCCGTAGCCAGGGAGCCGAGGGAGAGACACTGGGGCTGGAGAGCAGGGGAAGCGAGGAGAGGCTGGTGGGGACGGAGACGGAGGCAGGTTGGAGCGTGGTGACGAGGGAGGGGGTCCATGAGGTGAAGCCAGCTGACTGGAGGTGACAGGCGGGGATGAAGATGATGGCTGAGGGAGAGAAACACAAAAGGTGAGTGAGACAAAGACAGGGAAATAGTTTAGGTTAGTAGATTTTCAGAGAATCTTTCGCTTAGGGTTTCATCAGTTTGACTGGAGCAACGATCAAGCGAAGATGGTCTGTTGAGCCGGGGTTGAAATACTGGTCCTAATTGCAGATGGAAGCCAGGTGTGCGCGGCGGGGGAAGGGGGTGGTGGAATGATGACCAGCTGGCAGCAGAGGTGGGAGGGAGAACACAGAGGAGGCACAGAGAAAGGCAGGAACCAACAGAGAAACTGACAGTGAAGAAACCAAAAATAGAAAACAGTAAACAAAAAGGGAAAACTCACAGCCAGCCAACCTCAACCATCACAACAAACTCACTACAGGAATTATTACTTAGGTAGCCTATATCTGAAGTAAACAAAGAAATTCTATAAAGGAAGGGAGAAAGATCGATAAAGAATTCTTAAAGAAGGCTGGCTTGCCAAGCCTACTAGCCCTACTACTACACCACACTGCTGGAGGCCCAGGCCGTATTGTGTCAGATGTGTGTGCTTCTCACTGATGATGTTGCTCAGAAACCTGTCTATGTATCAGTGTTAAAGACCCTGCACAATCCATTTTCAGTTATTCTGGTTCATCCTTTGCTCAGGTTACAGATGGGCAGAGCTTTGCTAAGAATTAGGTGAGGTCACAGGATACCATGTACCAACTAGAAAATGCATTTCCTGCGGAAAATGCGTGGGAATGCTGAATAGCTGAATTGCTAAAGCTAAACTGGTTGAATAGCTTAAATCAGTAAGAAGAAGGTGAAGTAGTGACAATAGTTGAAAAAGTGGAAATCGGTAGAATGAGTATGAATTTCATTAAAAAATTGAATAACACCACTAATGTATAAAGTAATTTATATGTTATATAATATTTTATCTGAAATTATGAATCAGTATGGAAAACTTACAAATGCTGTGAGAAACATTGATGAAAATGCAGAAATATGGAACAAATTGTTTGTTCTAAACTGTTGAAAAACTTGTAAGTTGGGAGCTGAACTGCACATAAGTTAAGAGCTAAAATGCATTTTAGAAAAGCTGGAAGCTAAACCGTAATACTGTCAAAAGTGGACGTTTCAATGAATTGACTAAGAAGACTTATTATCAGCCATATCCATTGCATAGAACAAACAAGCAGAAAGAGAGAGAGAGAGGAAAAAGAGAGGAAAGATAAAAGGAGAGGAAAAAAGAGAAAAGGAATCAACTTTCAATAGCATATATGTCAGTGGTAACACACCTTTGGAGCAAGTATGGGTTAAGGGTTTACTTCAGGGACACATTGATTGATGTACCTCAGTGTGTGTATATATGTGTGGCTGTGTGTGTATGTATGTGTGTGTGTGTGTGTGTGTGTGTGCGTATGTGTTGGTGTGTGTCTGTGTGTGTGTGTGTCTGTGTGTGTGTGCGTATGTGTCTGTGTGTGTGTATATGTGTGTGTGTGCATGTGTGTCTGTGTGTGTGTGTGTATGTGTTTGTGTGTGTATGTGTGTGTTTGTGTGTGTGTGTGTCTGCATATGTGTGTGTGCGTGTGTGTGTGTGTGTTTGCGTGTGTGTTTCTGCATATGTGTTTTGGTGTGTGTATGTGTGTGTGTGTCTGCATTTGTGTGTGTATTTGTGTGTATGTGTGTATGTGTGTGTGTGTGTGTGCATGTGTCTGTGTGTGGCTGTGTGTGTGTGTGTGTGTGCGTGTCTGCATATATGTGTGTGTGCGTGTGTGCATGCATGTGTGTTTTGGTGTGTGTGTGTGTGTGTATGTGTGTGTCTGTGTGTGTGTTTGCGTGTGTGTTTTTGTTTTTGTGTGTCTGTTTGTGTGTGTGTGTGTGTGTGTGTGTGTGTGTGCCTCTGTGTGTGAGAAAAGACAGACAAAATATAATGTTTTTTATGTCTGGTGAAAAGTGCTGTGTCATGCTATAAAGATTATCACAACATTACATTACATCTCATTTAGCTTACACTTTTATCCAAAGCAACTTCCAATTGCTATATATGTCAGATGTAACACGGCTCAAAGTGGGCTTCGAACCTGGGTCTCCCAATCCAAGGGCATGTGTCATAAAAGAAAAAAGAAAAGGAAAAAAAACAGGAAAGAAAACAAATTGCTATAGGGATTGAGTGTTCTGCTTAAGGACACATCAGATAATGTAGCAGAGTAAGATTTGAACCCAGGTCTTCCATGTCAAAGGTATGTGTCATAACCACTACACTATGATTGAAAAGTGTTAGAGTTGGATTAGTTGAAAAAGTGGAAATCGTTTTAATACGTATGAATTTCATTAAAAAGTTAAAAGCTTATGCTAAACTGAACTGTTGGCTTCAAAAGTTGAATAATGACAAAAGACGTAGAACAATGTGAGGTCTGAGTATATTTTCTAACTGATAATCACTCACAAATGCAGAAATATGAAACAAATAGTACGAAAAATCTTAAAGCTCAAATGCACTACACTGCTAAAAAATCAGGAAAATTGTTAGAGTTGGAAGCTAAACTGCATTACCCAAGTGAAGAGCTAAAATACATTGTTAGAAAAGCTTGAAGCTGAACTGTAATACTGTCAAAGATGAAAGTTGAAATGAATTACCTAAAACGGCTGAAAGAAGAAATACTTTGTATTATTATCAGACACTGCATAGAACGAAAAAGCATCAATCTAGCTGATATGAGATGTGAAATATATTAGGTAAAAAGAATGGGGCTGAACAAAAGGAAAGAGAAGACAGAGAGAAGGAGAGAAGAGAGGAGAGAAAGAGAGGAGAGCCAAAATAAAACATGAATAGCTGAATTGTTAAAGCTAAACTGGTTGAATAGCTTAAATCCGTAAGAATAAGTTGAAGTAGTGAGAATAGTTGAAAAAGAGAAATGACATCTTGATCAGGGACACATTGACTGATGTACCCCAGTGGGATTCAAACCAGGATCTCCCACACCAAAGGCATGTGCCCTATCCACTACACTATCATCTGTATAGATCATGAATGTTCCTTTAGCACTTATAAAGCCTGTCTTTGATCATTAATCACCACACCTGCTAATGAGTGCGAGACAGTGTGAGAGAACCGTAGGTTCTTTATGTAGAAATGTGTGGTGAAAGTATGGAGGGGCTGAAAATGTTGGGAGCTGAAGAAAATTTGAAGGATTTGAAGCATGATCTCATTGACTTCAATGTTAAAGGAAAGTGTTAAAAAGCTTAATATTTTAAAAAGTATAAATAGTAGAAAGAAAGTTGAAGAAGTTCCGTCATTAGCTGAAAGAGCTGAACATTTTAAAAGTTGAATGGTTTTAATAGCTCAATGTATGCAGAAGTTTCAGAGAGCCAAAAAACGTACAGAAGAGGGAAGAAAAACAAGAAACAAACAGACAGAGAAAGACAGACCGAGACAGAGAGAAACAAACAGAGAGACATGGACAGACAGAGAGAAACAGAAACAGACAGAGACAGACAGACAGAGAGAAACAAACAGACAGACAGAGAGACAGAGAGAGACAGAGACAGGGAGAAATAGAAACAGACAGACAGAGACAGGGAGAAACAGAGACAGATACAGAGAGACAGAGACAGACAGAGAGAGACAGAGACAGACAGAGAAAGACAGAGAGAGAGAGAGACAGAGACAGACAGAGAGAGACAGAGAAAGACAGAGACAGAGAGACATAGACAGACATAGACAGACAGAGACAGACAGAGAGACAGAGACAGAGAGAAACAAACAGACAGACAGAGAGACAGATACAGGGAGAAACAGAAACAGACAGACAGAGACAGGGAGAGACAGAGAGAGAGACATAGACAGACAGAGAGACAGAGACAGACAGAGACAGATAGACAGACAGACAGACAGACAGAGACAGACATAGACAGACAGAGACAGACAGAGAGAGACAGACAGAGAGACAGAGACAGACAGAGACAGATAGACAGAGACAGACAGAGAGAGACAGACAGAGACAGACAGAGAGACAGAGACAGAGAGAGACAGACAGAGACAGACAACAGACAGAGACAGAGAGACAGAGACAGACAGAGACAGACAACAGACAGAGACAGACAGAGACAGAGAGACATAGACAGACAGAGAGAGCCAGAGACAGACAGAGAAAGACAGAGAGAGAGAGAGAGAGAGAGAGAGAGACACAGGCAGAGACAGACAGAGAGAGACAGAGACAGACAGAGAGAAACAAACAGACAGACAACAGACAGAGAGAGATAGAGACAGGGAGAAACAGAAACAGACAGACAGAGACAGGGAGAAACAGAGACAGAGAGACAGAGAGAGAGAGAGACAGAGACAGACAGAGAGAGACAGAGACAGACAGACAGACAGAGAGACAGAGACAGAGACAGAGAGACATAGACAGACAGAGAGAGACAGACAGACAGAGACAGACAGAGAGACAGACAGAGACAGAGAGACAGACAAAGAGAGACAGAGACAGACAGAAGTGGAACGCAAAAGATGTAGACTAATGTTCATATTACTGCCTGTAGTATTCAAGTTGACTGTCTGTGAAAGGGTTGTCATGGTAACGTATGACCAGTGAAAACCCCCTTTGAAGTCTGTGATGAGATCTCTTTGATCTTTAATCAGGTTAACGACCGTGTCACCTGCTGAAACTGTCACCTGTGCCACACTGGAGCTATTCAAAGACACAGAGCAAGCTCTCAAATAAAGCCTCAGACTGCTAAAACGATAAGGGCTATCGGTGAAATGATGTAATCGTGACCACCACAAGGCCTTTGTGAACGTATTCATGTAAACTTTATGTTGATAAACTTAAAAATGTGGGCCAAAAGTATAAGGCATATCGCAAAACTGAGCACATTGGCTGAAACTAGACAAAAATACCTATGTTTTGATGTATAAATTGTGTATGACAATTAGATATTGTGGGCGTGAGAGCAATTTATAGAGAGGGGAGAAAGATTTTTTTTTAAGGTGCTGCACTCTAGCGATGACATCATCCACTCTGGCAGACGCCACAAACATAAAAGAGACTTCAGATACAGTATTAAGGGACCACTAAGGCCTCTATAAAGAGACTTCAGATACAGTATTAGGAGACCACTAAGGTCTATATAAAAGAGACTTCAGATACAGTATTAGGGGACCACTAAGGCCTATATAAAAGAGACTTCAGATACAGTATTAGGGGACCACTAAGGCCTATATAAAAGAGACTTCAGATACAGTATTAGGGGACCACTAAGGTCTATATAAAAGCATCCAAAGAGCACCATGTCATAGGACCTTTAAATAAGTCTATCATAGTTATTAGTCATATTAGATCAAGACACCATTTCCGGGACTATTTGCACCGTGCATTAATATTGCCGCCACACCAGGGGTCATGGTCACTTTCTGCGAGATCCAACTCACACTGTAGATTTTTTTCATGGCAAACATGTTGACATGTTATAGTAGGAAAAGCACAGGTGTATTCAAAACCATTAATGATGGCTGCATTCCACTTAGGAGAGGCCCTGGTATTGTGCATGCTGACTCAATGAAATAGCTTACTGGGACACTTGATGGAATTGAGCCATCTTTAAACACAAGACATAAAACATTACAACAGATAAGATGTTTTCTGTGCCACATTTCGTCTGCTTTCTGTGTCGGAGGAAGAGGCGTGGCTCAGGCACATCATTAAAGGTGCAGTAGGTAAGACTTATAAAGCTAACTTTCTGTCATTTTAGCTGAAACTGAAAAAAAATCCGGCTCCTCTGGCTCCACCTACAGCCTGCAGTGTGATTTGCAAAAATCCACTGCTCCTTGTTCAGATGTTTATTTTTATTATTATAATTTATACTCTTTATTGATCCCCAATGGGGGAATTACAATTTACACTCTGTTGTTATTACACACTACACACAGGCCTGAAATACACACACACACACACACACATGCTCCGGTCCTTTTACATGCACTAATGGAGAGATGTCAGAGTGAGAGGGCTGCGACTGCTGAACAGGCGCCCTGAGCGGTTCGGGTGCACCAATCAGGGCCAGGGGGGGTGTCTAACTGCGTGTCAATCACTGCTCATGCACACGCATTCATTCTACCTTGTGGGGGGTTAGGAGACCGTTTTGGGCTTTAGCAGAAAAGGGGGAGGGACTGAGAAGTTGTTGATGTTCAAATTTGTTGGCTAAGTCCTGGATCTTCCCAGTCCTACCTACAGCACCTTTAAACCAAAACTACACATATTAAAATCATAGGATTTATTGATTATTCCTAAAACAAAAAAGTAAACTGATAATATCAAATAATTCAAGTTTGTAGCTGATTTGACAATAACCAGTGTATATTCTAAAGCATTTCTTCTTCATAAAACTTTGAATTGCAGCTGTGTTTGAAAGGCTCTGTGACACTAAATAAACCTGTTTAGTCTTAAAGTCTAAAGCTACATGAGACTCGTAGTAAACCTGCAAAATCTCCCTGAAAGAAATGCTCTTGTGTTGTTAATTTCATTATTTTCTTTGGATGACCAACATGTACCTCCAGACAAAAACCTATATTTAGTATATTATATTTAACATATAAAATAATTTGAGCTAAGTTATATTTTGGGGGTTCAGGATGCAAATGAGCGTTTGTCCCCTGATTTATACATCAAACTATATTACACATGACTGTAGTGCAACTTAACATTTAAACAACAATAGACTAGCTCAACTTAACCAAATTGCCTCAACAGCAACTAACTAGGATTAATTAAAGAAAACCACAAACAAGGTCCTGGTTTTATACTCACGGCAAACGAGCCCCCAACTTGTTACGACCGGCTCACAGGCCACAACAAAAGAGGGAGATGCACAGCAACGTAACAATAATAAAGTGACATTTATTAAATAATGATGCAAACAAGAGAACGATGAGGTGTGATTGTCAGTATCAGCGATGAATGAAGGTGTATGGATGTAATGGAGAATGTGAGGTGCATGTTGTCAGTAGTTAACAAAGGGAAAACTCAAACAGAGAGAAAACATGTTGGTGTGCAGTCGGGAGAATGCGGCCGCCTGGTCTCGGGGCAGGCGTGGTTAAATAGTCTGGGAGGACCGGCCAGGTGATCACAGTCATCTCATTATCTCCTCCGCTACACCTGCAAGTTAACAAGACAAACCACAGTACACATGTACGACAGGCCCAGGGCCGTCACACCAACAAACATCATTTTTATGCATTTATTTTAAAAGATTATTTGTGTAGCTAGTGTTTGTGTGTATGCAGTAGTTATTATATAGTTGTGAGGAATAGTTTCAGTTTTCTCACATCGCCACAGGACGTTTTTCGGGGGTGGCGGCAAGAAGCTTGCGCATAGGTGAGGATTAAGGTGAGGGTGTGGGTGCGCAGACCTCACTCCCACCATCTTCACTCCTACCACATGGACTCCACCTGTGCCTGTCCCCAGGTGCAGGTTTGTCTTTGGGGTTTGCTCCCCTAGCCACTGTACCCTCCCGAGGTAACCCACGTGGCTGTGGGGTTGCCTTCTTCCGCCTTCCCAGCCGTTGTGGTGGTTCTCACACCAACATCTTCCGCCTGCGCTGCTGTTGGGGTCTTCACTATT
Source organism: Sander lucioperca (assembly GCF_008315115.2). Taxonomy (NCBI): domain Eukaryota; kingdom Metazoa; phylum Chordata; class Actinopteri; order Perciformes; family Percidae; genus Sander; species Sander lucioperca. The sequence goes on from NC_050182.1 coordinate 38,579,870, forward strand.
TACCCATAGCTGGGGCTATTTACCCATAACTGGGACAGTGGTTGACGAGCATCAGGGCGTTTCCACTCACCGATGGGCCTGCATGCCACGTCTCTGGGGCCCACTGCTGCTCCGAGATCCTGTACAACTTAGCCTGGAACCACAAGGGACCAGTTACCATGTGTGCCACGGGGAGGCGTGTACGAGATCTTGGCAGTGGAGAGGCTATGTACCGGCTGAGGAGCCTTACACACTCGGCTCCTCTTTTCGCCCCTGAAAACAAAGGGCTATCCGGTGGCAGTAGCTGAAAGCAGAGAGTGGCAAGCAGAAGCAGCATGCACTAACTACAAGCACTGCTACTGCAACACTACTGCACTGACGCATCACACGCCCTGCATGCAAACGCACACACACACACACACACACACACACACAGAGAGACAGACAGACAGACAGACACACACACACACACACACACACACACACACACACACACACAAACACAGACAGACAGACAGACAGACAGACCCACCCACACACAGACAGACCCACACACACACACACACACACACACACACACACACAGACAGACAGACAGACCCACAGACAGACAGACAGACCCACACACAGACAGACAGACAGACCCACACACACACAGACAGACAGACCCACCCACACACAGACCCACACACAGACAGACCCACACGCAGACACACAGACAGACAGACCCACACGCAGACACACAGACAGACAGACCCACAAACACACAGACAGACCCACAAACAGACAGACAGACCCACAGACAGACAGACCCACACACAGACAGACAGACCCACACACAGACAGACCCACACGCAGACAGACAGACAGACAGACCCACAAATACACAGACAGACCCACACACAGACAGACAGACCCACAGACAGACAGACCCACACACAGACAGACAGACAGACCCACACACACAGACAGACAGACAGACCCACACAGACAGACAGACCCACACAGACAGACAGACAGACAGACACTATACAAGTACAAATACTATACAATTCCTCAGCCAGGCAGAAGCCTTTTGTACCACTTCTTCTTCTTTGGCTTTGTCATCATCTGGCTCTGAAGATCTACCAGCTGAGACCTCATGGTGCTCTCGGTCCTCTCCCAGTCCTGCTCTTTTTCCTGCTGAGTCAGCTTCAGGCTTTCTGTGGCCTGTAGGAGGGATGCCTTGTCCTCCTTCCACTGGTTGAGATTACTCTCCAGCTGCTGCTCAGCCTTCTTCAGAGCAGCCATGAGGTTCTTGTTGCTTTTGTCCTGCATCTCCAGCTGGGCTCTATGGGAAGCCTGGGATCTTTCCAGTATCTCCTTTGCCTCTTCGTCCTGTTTTTGGAGAGCTTCCTCCATCTTGCTCAATTTATCCTTCAGCTCTTGAGCTTGAGCCCTCTCAATCTCTAGATAGCTCTCCAACATCACGTTGGTGGTCTTACCTACCGCGAGCATCTGTCTCTCTTTACCAAGCTCCATCTTCTGAGTCTCCACATTGTTTTTAAGGGCCTCCTTCTCTCCCTTCATCTGCTCCAATTCGACCTTCAGGTCTTCAGTAATGAAGTACTGCAGCTCGAGATCTTTTTGGGTTTTTCGCAGTCTGTTGCTGATTTTTCCCAGCTGGGATTTCAGATACTCTGTTTCCCTGGGTGGGGAGGGGACACGTTCAGCCAGAGCCTCATCCAGCTGGGCTCTATGGGAAGCCTGGGATCTTTCCAGTATCTCCTCCTCTGCCTGTTTTCGGAGAGCTTCCTCCATCTTGCTCAATTTATCCTTCAGCTCTTGAGCTTGAGCCCTCTCAATCTCTAGATAGCTCTCCAACATCACGTTGGTGGTCTTACCTACTGCGAGCATCTGTCTCTCTTTACCAAGCTCCATCTTCTGAGTCTCCACATTATTTTTAAAGGCCTCCTTCTCTCCCTTCATCTGCTCCAATTCGACCTTCAGGTCTTCAGTAATGAAGTACTGCAGCTCGAGATCTTTTTGGGTTTTTCGCAGTCTGTTGCTGATTTTTCCCAGCTGGGATTTCAGATACTCTGCTTCCCTGGGTGGGGAGGGGACACGTTTAGCCAGAGCCTCATCCAGCTGGGCTCTATGGGAAGCCTGGGATCTTTCCAGTATCTCCTTTGCCTCCTCTGCCTGTTTACGGAGAGCTTCCTCCATCTTGCTCAATTTATCCTTCAGCTCTTGAGCTTGAACCCTCTCAATCTCTAGATAGCTCTCCAACATCACGTTGGTGGTCTTACCTACCGCGAGCATCTGTCTCTCTTTACCAAGCTCCATCTTCTGAGTCTCCACATTATTTTTAAAGGCCTCCTTCTCTCTCTTCATCTGCTCCAATTCGACCTTCAGGTCTTCAGTAATGAAGTACTGCAGGTCGAGCTCTTTTTGGGTTTTTCGCAGTCTGTTGCTGATTTTTCCCAGCTGGGATTTCAGATACTCTGTTTCCCTGGGTGGGGAGGGGACACGTTCAGCAAGCTGAACTTTTAAGTCACACATCTCCCTCTGCATCAGCTTTTTGTCATGGCTCAAAGTGCTGCCCTCTCTCTGTTGTTGGAGCTGATCGAGGACATTGGCCAGCAAGTCCTCTCGGATGATCAGGTGAACTCTTCCCTCAGATTCACATTGGGTGAGCCTTGCCTCGCTGTCCTTCAGTTCACACCGTACTTGTTCTTCAAGTGAACTGAGATAGAAATTCATTTGCGGTTCAATCTCTCTGGAGTGGAATTCCATGTTTTCCAACTTCGTATTCTGCTGACCAGTGTCTTTTCTCTCGTTGCGATGTGCACCTTTGGATTGTCACAGTCAAATGACTCTCTGATACAAGCTGTCTGAGTGAATTTGTGTCAGAACTAAAGTTGGGTCCCAGTATTCATAGTGTGTCGTTATGACAACAACAACAACATGTATTCTTATGTTTTCAATCCAAATGGTTATTGATTCTATTCCATTCTATCTTTGATTCTATTGTTGCTATCGTATACCAGTTTGTTTATGTTTGAATATACAGTATGAATGTTATGATTTCTGATGATTCCTAAAATATGGCAAAGAAAGAACACTTTACGAAATATGGAAAGGAAAAAGATGAATGTCTTTACACAAGAGCAGTACACCCAAGTATGCGCCAGTTGGGACGCCATTTTCTGTAACTCCAATAACCATGTGTGCTCAGCAACTACCTAATATTTAAGATGTGCATTTACCACAATAACATTTTTTTTTTTTTACTTTTATTCAAACTGTCCAATACTTTTCATGTTGGATTTGAAAAGCCGTTTAGCCCCTGCTCATGTTTATCTTGTACATGTTAAAAGTTGTCGTAAAGGAAGTGAAATATGAAGCTATCTCTTTCCCTCGATGCTGCAACAGTGAGAATGTCCCCATTGTGGGAATAAAGGGCTTTTCACACGGGGAGCCACACTTCACCTGCGTAGTCGCGTGGATCCGCGGGATCTCGCTCCTCATGTGAAGGACAATTCTCAAACATGATATGTCACTGAGTGGCATGTTTTCAGTTTTTAGCTATTTCTATTTCTATTCTGTTGTATATGTTATAGGGTTAGATATGTAAATATGTACATACAGTATATAAATACATTATCTAATGATGTTTTACAGTTTGTTTGATCATAATTACTGATAAAATAAGACACATTCTATTCTATAGAAAATGCATTTCCTGCGGAAAATGCGTGGGAATGCTGAATAGCTGAATTGCTAAAGCTAAACTGGTTGAATAGCTTAAATCAGTAAGAAGAAGTTGAAGTAGTGAGAAGAGTTGAAAAAGTGGAAATCGTTTTAATACGTATGAATTTCATTAAAAAGTTAAAAGCTTATGCTAAACTGAACTGTTGGCTTCAAAGGTTAAATAATGACAAAAGACGTAGAACATTGTGAGGTCTGAGTATATTTTCTAACTGATAATCACTCACAAATGCAGAAATATGAAACAAATAGTACGAAAAATCTTAAAGCTCAAATGCACTACACTGCTAAAAAATCAGGAAAATTGTTAGAGTTGGAAGCTAAACTGCATTACCCAAGTGAAGAGCTAAAATACATTGTTAGAAAAGCTTGAAGCTGAACTGTAATACTGTCAAAGATGAAAGTTGAAATGAATTACCTAAAACGGCTGAAAGAAGAAATACTTTGTATTATTATCAGACACTGCATAGAACGAAAAAGCATCAATCTAGCTGATATGAGATGTGAAATATATTAGGTAAAAAGAATGGGGCTGAACAAAAGGAAAGAGAGGACAGAGAGAAGGAGAGAAGAGAGGAGAGAAAGAGAGGAGAGCCAAAATAAAACATGAATAGCTGAATTGTTAAAGCTAAACTGGTTGAATAGCTTAAATCCGTAAGAATAAGTTGAAGTAGTGAGAATAGTTGAAAAAGTGGAAATCGTTTTAATACGTATGAATTTCATTAAAAAGTTAAAAGCTTATGCTAAACTGAACTGTTGGCTTCAAAAGTTGAATGACAAAAGACGTAGAACATTGTGAGGTCTGAGTATATTTTTTAACTGATAATCACTCACAAATGCAGAAATATGAAACAAATAGTACGAAAAATCTTAAAGCTCAAATGCACTACATTGCTAAAAAATCAGGAAAATTGTTAGAGTTGGAAGCTAAACTGCATTACCCAAGTGAAGAGCTAAAATACATTGTTAGAAAAGCTTGAAGCTGAACTGTAATACTGTCAAAGATGAAAGTTGAAATGAATTACCTAAAACGGCTGAAAGAAGAAATACTTTGTATTATTATCAGACACTGCATAGAACGAAAAAGCATCAATCTAGCTGATATGAGATGTGAAATATATTAGGTAAAAAGAATGGGGCTGAACAAAAGAAAAGAGAGGACAGAGAGAAGGAGAGAAGAGAGGAGAGAAAGAGAGAGGAGCCAAAATAAAACATGAATAGCTGAATTGTTAAAACTAAACCGGTTGAATAGCTTAAATCCATAAGAATAAGTGGAAGTAGTGAGAATAGTTGAAAAAGTGAAATGACATCTTGATCAGGGACACATTGACTGATGTACCCCAGTGGGATTCAAACCAGGATCTCCCACGCCAAAGGCATGTGCCCTATCCACTACACTATCATCTGTATAAATCATGAATGTTCCTTTAGCACTTATAAAGCCTGTCTTTGATCATTAATCACCACACCTGCTAATGAGTGCGAGACAGTGTGAGAGAACCGTAGGTTCTTTATTTAGAACCGTAGGTGAAAGTATGGAGGGGCTGAAAATGTTGGGAGCGGAAGAAAATGTGAAGGATTTGAAGCATGATCTCATTGACTTCAATGTTAAAAGAAAGTGTTAAAAAGCTTAATATTTTAAAAAGTATAAATAGTAGAAAAAAAGTTGAAGAAGTCCCGACATTAGCTGAAAGAGCTGAACATTTTAAAAGTTGAATGGTTTTTATAGCTCAACGTATGCAGAAGTTACAGAGAGCCAAAAAACGTACAGAAGAGGGAATAAAAACAAGAAATAGAAACAGACAAACAGACAGAGACAGACAGACCGAGACAGAGAGAAACAAACAGAGAGACATGGACAGACAGAGAGAGACAGAGACAGGGAGAAACAGAAACAGACAGAGACAGACAGACAGAGAGAAACAAACAGACAGACAGACAGAGAGACAGAGAGAGACAGAGACAGGGAGAAACAGAAACAGACAGACAGAGACAGATACAGAGAGACAGAGACAGACAGAGAGAGACAGAGACAGACAGAGAAAGACTGAGAGAGAGACAGACAGACAGAGAGAGACAGAGACAGACAGAGAGACAGAGAGACATAGACAGACAGAGAGAGACAGAGACAGACAGAGAAAGACAGAGAGAGAGAGAGAGAGAGAGATAGAGACAGACAGAGAGACAGAGACAGAGAGACATAGACAGAAAGAGACAGAGACAGACAGAGCGAAACAAACAGACAGACAGAGAGACAGAGAGAGATAGAGACAGGGAGAAAGAGAAACAGACAGACAGAGACAGGGAGAAACAGAGAGACAGAGACAGACAGAGAGAGAGAGAGAGAGAGACAGACAGAGACAGACAGAGAGAGACAGAGACAGACAGAGAGACAGAGACATAGAGAGACAGAGACAGACAGACAGAGAGACAGACAGAAGTGGAACACTAAAGATATAGACTAATGTTCATATTACTGCCTGTAGTATTCAATTCAGCTGTCTGTGAAAGGGTTGTCATGGTAACGTATGACCAGTGAAAACACCGTTTGAAGTCTGTGATGAGATCTCTTTGATCTTTAATCAGGTTAACGACCGTGTCACCTGCTGAAACTGTCAGCTGTGCCCCACTGGAGCTATTCAAAGACACAGAGCAAGCTCTCAAAGAAAGCCTCAGACTGCTAAAACGATAAGGGCTATCGGTGAAATGATGTAATCGTGACCACCACAAGGCCTTTGTGAACGTATTCATGTAAAATTTATGTTGATAAACTTAAAAATGTGGGCATATCAGCGATTTAAAAAAGTGGTTCGCTCTGCGTTTCGCTGGGAAATGTGGAGGACATTTAACATGGCCGTGAATGGAGTGAGATGTGGAAGTCTTGTCATTTGGAAGCTCATCGAGCCAAAAGTATAAGGCGTATCACATACCTGAGCACATTGGCTGAAACTAGACAAAAATACCTACGTTTTGATGTATAAATTGTGTATGACAAGTAGATATTGTGGGCGTGAGAGTAATTTATAGAGAGGGGACAAAGATATTTTTACTAAGGTGCTGCACTCTAGCGATGACATCATCCACTCTGCCAGACGCAACACACACTCACTAGAAACGCAGAAAAATCCTGAAATGATCACTAAACTTAAACAGCTTTTTCACAAAAACTGTAAAAGATATCAAACTGAAAAGCCATAGCCTAATACCTGAATATTTTGTGAACATTTTAATGTTTGTTTGGCTTCTGTAGGTGAAAGTATGAAGGAGCTGAAAATTTTGGGAGCGGAAGAAGATTTGAAGGATTTGAAGCATGCTCTCATTGACTTCAATGTTAAAAAAAAGTCATAAAATGCTTAATATTTTAAAAAGTATAAATAGTAGAAAAAAAGTTGAAGAAGTCCAATCATTAGCTGAAAGAGCTGAACATTTTAAAAGTTGAATGGTTTTAATAGCTGAAAGTATGCAGAAGTTACAGAGAGCCAGAAAACGTACGGAATAATAATAAGATATAAGAAAAATAAAGAACAGGATAACAATAGTTGGAATGCTGCTGAACAGCATTCCCACTAATAAGAAGAAGAATAATAAACAAAATGGCCGACAGGAACAACAATAGTTGGAATGCTGCTGAACAGCATTCCCACTAATAAACAAAATGGCCGACAGGAACAACAATAGTTGGAATGCTGCTGAACAGCATTCCCACTAAAAATAAACAAAATGGCCGACAG